>NW_022437041.1:3234646-3694016 GCF_009761245.1 Sapajus apella | reverse complement strand
TGCTCCCCTCCCTGTGTCCATGTGTTCTCATTGTTCAACACCCGCCTATGAGTGAGAACATGCGGTGTTTGATCTTCTGCTCTTCTGTCAGTTTGCTGAGAATGATGGTTTCCAGGTTCATCCATGTCCCTACAAAGGACCCAAACTCATTGTTTTTGATGGCTGCATAATATTCCATGGTGTATATGTGCCACATTTTCCCTATCCAGTCTGTCGTCGATGGGCATTTGGGTTGGTTCCAGGTCTTTGCTATTGTAAACAGTGCTGCAATGAACATTCGTGTGCACGTGTCCTTATAGTAGAACGATTTGTAATCCTTTGGATATATACCCAGTAATGGGATTGCTGGGTCAAATGGAATTTCTATTTCTAGGTCCTTGAGGAATCGCCACACTGTCTTCCACAATGGTTGCACTAATTTACACTCCCACCAACAGTGCAAAAGTGTTCCTATTTCTCCACATCCTCTCCAGCATCTTTTGTCTCCAGATTTTTTAAGGATCGCCATTCTAACTGGCGTGAGATGGTATCTCAATGTTGTTTTGATTTGCATTTCTCTGATGACCAGTGATGATGAGCATTTTTTCATATGCTTGTTGGCCTCATGTATGTCTTCTTTTGCAAAGTATCTGTTCATATCCTTTGCCCACTTTTGAATGGGCTTGTTAGTTTTTTTCTTGTAAATCTGTTTTAGTTCTTTGTAAATTCTGGATATCAGCCCTCTGTCAGATGGTTAAACTGCAAAAATTTTTTCCCATTCTGTTGGTTGCTGATTCACTCTAATGATTGTTTCTTTTGCCATGCAGAAGCTGTGGAGTTTGATTAGGTCCCATTTGTCTATTTTGGCTTTTGTTGTCAATGCTTTTGGTGTTTTGGTCATGAAGTCCTTGCCTACACCTATGTCCTGAATGGTTTTGCCTAGATTTTCTTCTAGGGTTTTTATGGTGTTAGGTCTTATGTTTAAGTCTTTAATACATCTGGAGTTAATTTTAGTGTAAGGTGTCAGGAAGAGGTCCTGTTTCTGCTTTCTGCACATGGCTAGCCAGCTTTCCCAACACCATTGATTGAACAGGGAATCCTTTCCCCATTTCTTGTTTTTGTCTGGTTTGTCAAAGATCAGATGGTTGTAGATATGTCGTGTTGCCTCCGAGACCTCTGTTCTGTTCCATTGGTCTATATCTCTGTTTTGGTACCAGTACCATGCTGTTTTGATTACTGTAGCCTTGTAGTATAGTTTGAAGTCCGGTAGTGTGATGCCCCCTGCTTTGTTCTTTTTGCTTAGAATTGACTTGGCTATGCGGGCTCTCTTTTGGTTCCATATGAAGTTTAAGGTGGTTTTTTCCAGTTCTGCGAAGAGGGTCGTTGGTAGCTTGATGGGGATAGCATTGAATCTGTAAATTACTTTGGGCAGTATGGCCATTTTCACGATATTGATTTTTCCTAACCATGAACATGGACTGTTTCTCCCTCTGTTTGTGTCCTCTCTTATTTCGTTGAGCAGTGGCTTGTAGTTCTCCTTGAAGAGGCCCTTTACGTTCCTTGTTAGTTGTATTCCTAGGTATTTTATTCTCTTTGTGGCAATGGTGAATGGAAGTTAGTTCTTGATTTGGCTCTCTTTAAGTCTGTTATTGGTGTATAGGAATGCATGTGATGTTTGCACATTGATTTTGTGTCCTGAGACTTTGCTGAACTTGCTTATCAGTTTCAGGAGGTTTGCGGCTGAGACGATGGGGTCTTCTAGATATACAATCATGTCGTCTGCAAATAGAGACAGTTTGACTTCCTCCTTTCCTATTTGAATGCCCTTTATTTCTATTTCTTGCCTGATTGCTCTGGCTAGAACTTCTAATACTATATTGAATAGCAGTGGTGAGAGAGGGCATCCTTGTCTGGTGCCACATTTCAAGGGGAATGCTTCCAGTTTTTGCCCATTCAGTGTGATATTGGCTTTTAGTTTGTCATAAATAGCTTTTATTATTTTGAGATACGTTCCATCGATACCTAGCTTATTGAGGGTTTTTAGCGTAAAGGGCTGTTGAATTTTGTCAAAGGCCTTCTCTGCACCAATTGAGATAATCATGTGGTTTTTGTCTTTGGTTCTGTTTATGTGGTGTATTACGTTTATAGACTTGCGTATGTTGAACCAGCCTTGCATCACCGGGATGAAGCCTACTTGATCATGATGGATAAGCTTTTTGATGTGCTGTTGCAATCGGCTTGTCAGTATTTTATGGAAGATTTTTGCATCTATGTTCATCATGGATATTGGCCTGAAGTTTTCTTTTCTTGTTGAGTCTCTGCCGGGTTTTGGAATCAGGATGATGTTAGTGTCATAAAATGATTTGGGAAGAATTCCCTCTTTTTGTATTGTTTGGAATAGTTTCAGAAGAAATGGTACCAGCTCCTCTTTGTATGTCTGGTAGAATTCAGCTGTGAACCCATCTGGACCTGGGCTTTTTTTGTGTGGTAAGCTCTTAATTGCTGCCTCAACTTCAGACCTTGTTACGGGTCTCTTCAGGGTTTTGGCTTCTTCCTGGTTTAGGCTTGGCAGGAGGCAAATGTCCAGGAATTTATCCATTTCTTCCAGGTTTATTAGTTTGTGTGCATAGAGTTGTTTGTAATAATCTCTGATGATGGTTTGAATTTCTGTGGAATCTGTGGTGATATCCACTTTATTGTTTTTTATTGCATCAATTTGGTTATTCTCTCTTTTTTATTAATCTGGCTAGTGGTCTGTCTATTTTGTTGATCTTTCCAAAAAACCAGCTCCTGGATATATTGATTTTTTGAAGGGTTTTTTGTGTCTCTATCTCCTTCAGTTCTGCTCTGATCTTAGCTATTTCTTGTCTTCTGCTAGACTGTGAGTTTTTTTGATCTTGCTCCTCTAGCTCTTTCAGTTTTGACAATAGTGTGTCAATTTTTGATCTCTCCTTGCTTCTCATGTGGGCAGTTATTGCTATATATTTTCCTCTAGAGACTGCTTTAAATGTGTCCCAGAGATTCTGGTATGTTGTGTCTTCATTCTCGTTGGTTTCGAAGAACATCTTTGTTTCTGTCTTCATTTCATTGTTTCTCCAGTCAACATTCAAGAGCAGGTTGTTCAGTTTCCATGAAGCTGTGTGGTTCTGGGTTAGTTTTTGAATTCTGAGTTCTAACTTGATTGCACTGTGGTCTGAGAGACTGTTTGTTACGATTTCCGTTCTTTTGCATTTGCTGAGGAGTGATTTACTCCCAATTATGTGGTCAATTTTAGAGTAGGTGTGATGTGGTACTGAGAAGAATGTATATTCTGTGGATTTGGGGTGGAGAGTTCTGTAAATGTCTATTAGGTTTGCTTGGTCCAGGTCTGAGTTCAAGTCCTGGATATCCTTGTTAATTTTCTGTCTGGTGGATCTGTCTAATGTTGACAATGGGGTGTTAAAGTCTCCCACTATTATTGTGTGGGAGTCTAAGTCTCTTTGTAAGTCCTTAAGAACTTGCCTTATGTATCTGGGTGCTCCTGTATTGGGTGCGTATATATTTAGGATCGTTAGCTCTTCTTGTTGCATTGATCCTTTACCATTATGTAATGTCCCTCTTTGTCTCTTATGATCTATGTTGCTTTAAAGTCTAATTTATCAGAAATGAGAATTGCAACTCCTGCTTTTTTTTGCTCTCCATTTGCTTGGTAAATCTTTCTCCATCCCTTTATTTTGAGCCTTTGTGTATCCTTGCATGTGAGATGGGTTTCCTGGATACAGCACACCGATGGGTTTTGTCTTTTTATCCAATTTGCCAGTCTGTGTCTTTTGATTGGGGCATTTAGTCCATTTACATTTAGGGTTAATATTGTTATGTGTGAATTTGATACTGCCATTTTGGTGCTAGCTGGCTACTTTGCCCATTAGTTGATGCAGATTCTTCATTGCATTGATGCTGTTTACCATTTGGCATGTTTTTGGAGTGGCTGGTACTGGTTGTTCCTTTATATGTGTAGAGCCTCTTTCAGGAGTTCTTGTAAAGCAGGCCAGGTGGTGATGAAATCTCTGAGTACTTCCATGTTCACAAAGGATTTTATTTTTCCTTCACTTATGAAGTTTAGTTTGGCTGGATAGGAGATTCTGGGTTGGAAGTTCTTTTCTTTAAGGATGTTGAATATTGGCCCCCACTCTCTTCTCGCTTATAGGGTTTCTGCTGAGAGATCTGCTGTGAGTCTGATGAGCTTCCCTTTGTGGGTAACCCGACCTTTCTCTCTGGCTGCCCTTAGGATTTTCTCCTTCATTTTAACCCTGGTGAATCTGATGATTATGTGCCTTAGGGTTGCTGTTCTTGAGGAATATCTTCGTGGTGTTCTCTGTATTTCCTGGACTTGAACGTTTGCCTGCCTTTCTAGGTTGGGGAAGTTTTCCTCGATAATATCCTGAAGAGTGTTTTCCAGCTTGAATTCATTCTCTTGGTCACATTCAGGCACACCTTTCAAATATAGATTAAGTCTTTTCACATAGTCCCACATTTCTTTGAGACTTTGTTCATTCCTTTTTACCCTTTTTTCTCTATGCTTGCCTTCCCATTTTATTTCATTGAGTTGATCTTCGACCTCTGATATTTTTTCTTCTGCTTGGTCAATTCGGCTGTTGAAACTTGTGCATGCTTCGCGAAGTTCTCGTGTTGTGTTTTTCAGATCCATCAATTCACTTATATTCCTTCATATTTTGTCCATTCTCGTTAGCATTTCGTCAAATCTTTTTTCAAGGTTCTTAGTTTCTTTCCATTCGGTTAGAACATGTTCTTTTAGTTCACAGAAGTTTCTTACTACCCACCTTCTGAAGTCTGATTCTGTCATTTCATTACACTCATCCTCCATCCAACCTTGCTCCCTTGCTGGTAAGGAGTTGTGATCCCTTGTAGGAGGAGAGGTGTTCTGGTTTCGGGTGTTTTCATCCTTTTTGTGCTGGTTTCTTCCCATCTTTATGGATTTATCCACCTGTCGTCTTTGTAGTTGCTGGCTTTCAGATTGGGTCTCTGAGTGGACCTTCTGTTTGTTGATGATGAGGTTATTTCTGTTTCTTAGTTTTCCTTCTAACAGTCTGGCCACTCTGCTGTAGGTCTGCTGAGGTCCACTCCAGGCCCTGCTTGCCTGGGAATCACCCGCAGCAGCTGCAGAACAGTAAGGGTTTCTACCAGTTTTTTTCTTCTGCTGTCTTTGTCCCAGAAGGATACCTGCCAAGTGTCAGTCTGATCTCTCCTTTATGAGGTGGCTCTTTGGATATGCAGGGGTCAGGGAGCTGCTTGAGGAGACAGTCTGTTCTTCACAGCTCAAATGCTGAGCTGTGAGCTCTGTTGTTCATTCAGAGCTGCTGGGCAGGTACGTCTGCTGCAGCAGAACTCATAAACCGCTTTTTGTTCCCAGGTGCTCTGTCCTAGGGATTTAGGGCTTTATTTATGAGTTTCCTTTGTGCTGCTCCCTTCTTTTTGTTTCCTTCAGAGCTGCCCTGCCCAGCAAGGAGGCAGCCTAGTCACTGTCTGCCTGTAGAGGCTTTGCTGAGCTGCTGTGGGCTCCGCCCAGCTGCTGAGTGAACTTCCCTGCAGTCCTGTTTATATTGGTGTAGTTCGAACTGCCTCGGCAATGGTGGCCCACCTCTGTATTGGCGGACTCTCTCTGTAATGGCAGATGGCCTTGGCAATGGCGGGCTGCCTCAGGAATGGCAGGTTGCCTTGGCAACAGCAGGCTGCCTCAGCATTGGCTTACTACCTCCGTAGCATTGGAGTGCCTCAGTAATGGCGGACGCCCCTCACCCACAGAGCTGAACCATGTCGGGTTCAGCTGCACTTGCTGTGAAACTCTCAATCCAGAGAGTTTCTGATTGCTGTTCTTTTGTGGGGGTGGGACCAGCCAAGCCTATTTGCCTGGCTCCGTGCCTCAGAGCCTTTTTTTTTTTTTTTTTTTTTTTTAAGTTGGTATTCCAGTCGCCTGTTGAAGAGGTGCTGGGATCTGTGTGTTTTCCCTTGCAGCAACTCACTGTGCTGGCTTAAACAGCGGCACTGAGATTTGTGGCACTTTTTTTACCCTGGAATCTACTGTCCTGGTTCCCTGTTCAGTCCGCTTTTTAAACAGATTAATGGGCGACTTCCCGTGGCTCCAATCACCAGCCAAAGGGACACCGGGACCAGTGTATCTTGTACGGAGAACCGCTGCACCAGGGTGCTGACAAAGCAGCCGCGCAGGGCAAAGCAGCTGCGCTGGCCGACACAGCCCCACTTGCTGACATAGCCACGCCGACCGACACTGTCGTGTTGGCCGAAACAGCTGTGCTCACGACCCGTAGGGCTCCTCCACCTGGGAATTTCCTAGTCTGTGGGCAATAAAAATGCGGCACCCCCTCACCCTCTGTGCTTTCACTGGGAGCTTCAGTCCTGAGCTGTTCCTAAATGGCCATCTTGGATCCTAATCCAGGAATGAAATTATATCAGCTGATGATCATAGGGCTAAAAATAGCCCTGTGATGATCTAAAGAATTAGGCACTGAGAAGTGAGCCAAAATTTCATCATGTAGAAATGTTAGATGGTGTAGCAAGATCAGTAAATGAATGGTTAATAATGTTTGCTAGTGGGTATGTTTTGCAAGTATTGGTTATTAGTATTCTTTTTTTTATTGTTGTGCTTTAAGTTCTGGGGTACATGTGCAGATCTTGCAGAATTGTTGCATAGCTACACATGTGCCATGGTGGTTTGCTGTCTCAATCTCCCCGTCACCTATATCAGGCATTTCTCTCAGCTGTTATCCTTCCCCAACCTCCCCATCCCCTGCTGTCCCTCCCCTAGCCCCCCACCCCCCAACAGACCTCAGTGTGTGATGTTCCCTTCTCTGTGCCCATGTATTCTCATTGTTCAACACCCGCCAATGAATGAGAACATGTGGTGTTTGGTTTTGTGTCCGTTTGCTGCAAATGATGGTTTCCAGCTTCACCCATGTCTCTGTAAAGGACATGAACTCATCGTATTTTATGGCTGCATAGTATTCCATGGTGTGTATGTGCCACATTTTCTTTATTCAGTCTATCATTGATGGGCATTTGGGTTGGTTCCAGGTCTTTGCTATTGTAAACAGTGCTGCAATGAACATACGTGTGCATGTGTCTTTATAATAGAATGATGTATAGTCCTTCGGCTATATACTCAGTTATGGAATTGCTGGATAAAATGGAATTTCTATTTTTAGATCCTTGAGGAATTGCCACATTGTCTTCCACAATGTTTGAACTAATTTATCCTCCCACTAACAGCATAAAAGTGTTCCTATTTCTCCACATCCTCTCCAGCATCTGTTGTCTCCAGATTTTTTAATGATCGTCATTCCAACTGGCATGAGGTGGTATCTCAGTGTGGTTTTGATTTGCATTTCTCTAATGAGCAGTGATGATGAGTATTTTTTCATGTTTGTTGGCCTCATAAGTGTCTTCTTTTGAAAAGTGTCTGTTCATATCATTCGTCCACTTTTGAATGGGTTTGTTTGTTTGTTTTTCTCTTGTAAATCTGCTTTAGTTCTTCATAGATTCTGGATATTAGCACTTTGCCAGATGAGTAGATTGGAAAAAATTTTTCCCATTCAGTTGGTTGCCGGTTCACTCTAATGATTGTTTCTTTTGCTGTGCAGAAGCTCTTAAGTTTAATTAGATCCCATTTGTCTATTTTGGATTTTATTGCCATTGCTTTTGTTGTTTCAGTCACGAAGTCTTTGCCTATGTCTATGTCCTGAATTGTTCTTATAGTTGAAATACAATGATGGTTTGTCATATCAGTAGTCATTCGTGAATGTAGTAGTCTTCAATGGAAATAATAGACTCACTTCACTCACAGTTGATCAAATACTTTCCATCTGCTGCTTCTAAAATTGCTCTCAGTAGTTTTTATTCCATCCAATATTTCTAATTTCCACATAAAAAATGATGGCCTTGCTTTTGTTAGAATGTGATCCTAAGAGAGAGCCTTGTATCTGAGGAATCTGAAGTAGTGACTCCTATCATTTGGGGCATTTATTTTATCAAGCTTATCAACTTTGCTCTCTGATCATTTGTATTCTGTGCTTGTGTTCTATTGTCTAGCAGTAACCAGCATAAATATGTAATTATATGGTTTGTTTTGTGGGTAACAGATTTCAAAATACTCTATTATTATGGTGCTGTTTGAATTGTGTTTACTATATCAGCATAAACATATAAATTGAGTCAAATTATTTGCTTGGTTAACTGCAAACCACAAGTTATTACAATGTTGTCAGTTTAAAAATGTTGCTTGACAATAAAACCATTTGATTCTCTTTGTTCAGATTCAAATCTCAAAAACTTTGTAATTGTTTCCTATATTAGACACAAGTTTTGGAGAAGGCAGTTGATATATTCTGTAGCACCTTGCGTAACTATTTAAACAAGTTTTATAATTTCTACAGTGACTTGTGCCTTATTTGTAGTGGATAACTAATGTTAAATTCCAATATATATTTTCCCTTTTCCTAAGGCCCTGCGTTTTCTAACATACACAAAACCAAATTACTATTAGAAAATTTCAAGATATTTCTATTAAAAAGTTTACATTCCTTATGATGTTTCTTGTTGCAAATTGATGCTTAGTGTTGCAGGGAAAATTAACACTGAGACAAAGGATCTTCTAGCAATGCAATTTTTACTTCCTGGACTGCAGTGAGGGTACTCTCACTAGCCATCTTGCTGCAGGATTACAATGAACAAAGGAAAACACATAAATTTATTCCTTACACATTTGGGGTCATTATTACTACTGTGTCTGATCTCCACTGTCTGGAACCAGACCTTATAGTCTAAACTAAAACCCAATTGGCTAACAACTTAAAACTTTTCTAAACAGGTAAAAGCAATGGAGAGCTGGGCCATGCCTTTGAGTATGTCCAGCACAGATATTTTGGTTACAGTACAAGGACATAGAAGGTACCGGGTGCCTGTAAGCATGGCATGTTTAACAGCTGCATAGAATAGAGCTTAACAATGTTATTAGCATACTTGTTTTTTAACAAGAAAGGAAACTTTAAAAAGGAACTTTTTTACATCCCACATTTCTTTACTTTGAATTTTCATTAGGTGATCCAACCGTACTTTAAACTACTGTTAGTCAGTTAAGCAGTAAAATTGTTTATAGTTTTTGCTATTTTATAATCTCTTTTAACTGCTTTTCTTTGCTGTTTCTTTGGGGCTTTAAAAAAGACAAACAAAAGGATGTGGGATTTATACTTAGCTTCTTCTAGCCATGTGCTTCTACCACCTGCCTTTAGCTCCCTGCTTCCTCTGCTGCTGGACGTCACTGCTATTATTTCCCTATGGCACTGTCTGCCCTGTGTGTGCCCTTGTATCTCTCATTCTCCAGCCTCACTTCTCCATTTCCAGCAAATGAAAAGGGCAAACCTAAAATCAGATTCAACATTGAGAGCCAGAGGACAGAGTGTTTTATCTTATAATCCATGCACTAAGAAAACATAGTATTAATAATTGACAAGATATGACTAAATTGCCTTGCCTTTCCATGAAAGAAGAAAAGACCTCCTAAGAATTCAATTGATTATTTTAATTGTTTTTCTGATCTTATGGTTCTCTTCTTCCTTGATATCTGTATTTAGCTAAGATCAACATTTGTGTGATTATATGAGAACTCTCTGTCAAATGGGTAAACGGACATTCTTCTTAACGCTAAAGCAATTGTGAAATAAGTTTCTTTTCCGTTTATGGTAAATAAAAATGTAAGTTTCCCTGAGTACTGGCAGCTCAGATGTGAGTGTGAATATTTCCCCTTTAATGTTTCTTTTTCTTTTTTTGGGACGGAGTTTCGCTCTTGTTACCCAGGCTGGAGTGCAATGGCGCGATCTCGGCTCACGGCAACCTCCGCCTCCCGGGTTCAGGCAATTCTCCTGCCTCAGCCTCCTGAGTAGCTGGGATTACAGGCACGCACCACCATGCCCAGCTAATTTTTTGCAGTTTTAGTAGAGATGGGGTTTCACCATGTTGACCAGGATGGTCTCGATCTCTTGACCTCGTGATCCACCCGCCTCGGTCTCCCAAAGTGCTGGGATTACAGGCTTGAGCCACCGCGCCCGGCCTTTTAATGTTTCTTAAACGAAGTGAGTAGAGATGTTCACTGTAAGAGTCTCTATATAAGTTCAGGCCATGGTTCCATATTGCAGGGGAGCTAGAGATCATGAATGTCCTTGAGATATTAGCAGAACCATCATTCTAGAACATTGTTTATAACCATTCTGATGATGTCTCTAGTAATCTCTCATAATCTCTTAATGAAATAAATTATATATAGTAATACAGAAAAAGAATTTTCCTTCTGTATTTGACATTATTTAGTTGAATTACAAAATTTGAAATGACGTCTCCATTTCAAATTTACCCTGTTCTTTATACTTCTAAATAAATATACTTCAAATAAATATATTGTAACTTCAATTTACTCATTCATTGAGTGATAGTGTTACCGGAGGAGTAAAACTTCAAGCAGATTGCTCGGTTCCCACACTGGGAGTCAAACCCAGGCCATCTGGGTGAAAACCAGGTGTCCTAACCACTGGACCACCACGGAACGTATTATTGCTGCTGGCTCATGGGTTCTTGGCCTTCCCAACTCTGAAGAATGGGGGAAGGGCGGCCAGAGGCACAGTGAGTTTACCATTGTAATTAACCTTGTTATTAGGCAGAGTTAAAAGACAGCTCCCACACTTTCCTGGGAAGGGATCCAGAGAGGAATGCGTTCAGGCAGGAGCGGCTGGAGTCTTAACTCTTGAGTTATTCCCTCCCCATTCATGTTGTCGTCCAATGAGAGGAGTTCTTTCAAACTTCCTGTGGATTGATTGATCTTTGACTCCAATACCAGCTTGGCTGCTTGCTTTATAACCCTGAGTCACAGAGCGCTTCCTCCAAGAGCCAGGAGCGGAAATCAGAGGCAGCCCTACCTGGCTTGTGCACAGGAAACAAAGAGCTGTACTTGGCCTGTGGGTGAGAAGCGAAACAACAAGGACTAGCCCTGTGGTGGGAAAACTGAAGGCCTGGGAAGTCCCTCTAAAACAGTCTCACAGTAGGAGTTAATGAGCTTCTGTTATATACAGAGAACAGTTCACTGGGAGATAGCAAAATAAATAAGATACTATTCTTATCCTGGATGAGTTTAAAATCTAATATCAAAGACATGTAGATAATGGTAGCATAAAAGGGCTATATAAAAGAAATATTTTGATTGGAGAAGCTAAATAATTAGCTATTGAGGTTGATTTTTATAGGCAAAAAAATGTATTTTTCCACATAGGAAATACAGAAATAATAATTGATAATGAAGATGTAGAATGAGTAAACACAGAGAGACATGAAAGGTGAAGCGGTTGAGGAAAAGACAAATTGCCCACTGTGGCTAAAACTAATTTGCCTGAGAAGGAACAGCTAAGAAAAGGCCAAACACAAGTTGTGAGAACCTCATATTCCACCAAATCGTTAACATGTGCATAATATCAGACAGTGTTTGTTTATATATCATTCCACAGGTTTTATGTGGTCAGACTCCTGCCTTATATTGATTCTATGAACAACAATTACTAAATATAAGAGATTCATATAAATATTGATGTCTTTATTTTGTGAAAATCAACCACTTGTGGAATTCAGGTATTCCAAAGGTATATTCTGGCCATTACTTAATTGATACTGTCTCTTGGAAACAATAATATATGAATAAGAAAATTATTTTTTATTATGATAGGAAACTGTCTCTTCTAAATAAAGATACTTAACTGCTCAAGAAAAATACTAGTAAATAGAAAATAGAAATATTGTAAATAAATTCTATATTGCCTAGTACAGTTTTACCCATGAATACAAGGAAAACTTCATTAAGAATAAATTTTATTAAGTAACAGATAAATAATGCAACATTTCGCTAGTTGGGAAAAATTGGCTAATGTTGGTAATCGTTCTTAATAAATTTGAGAATAGTAAAATATTTTTGGCACATTAGAATACACTCTAAGGTGGCAAAACAGAAAGCTCCACTGTTCATCCTTCCTTCCCAATGAGAGTACCAAGTTTACAACTATCTACACAGGAAAACACCTTTATAGGAACCCCAAATTAGGTGAGCACTCACCGTACCTGGTTTTAACTCTATATTCCTGAAAGAGGAACTGAAGATACAGAAAAAAACAGTCCAGAATCACTGATGACAGCCCTCCGTCACCCCCCAGCAGCAGTGTGGTGCAGAGAGACTCTCTGGGTGCTGGAGGAGGGAGAACATAACATTTGTGAGGCAGTGAACTCAGTGCTGTTCTGTTGGAGGAGAAAGCAAACCCGTATCAAACTCAGCTGACATTGCTCACAGAGGGAACATTCAAACCAGCCTTAGCCAGAGGGAAATCACTGATCACAGGGGTCTGAACTTGAGTGCTGGCAATCCTTACCACCTATGACCAAAGTGCTCTTGGTCTCTAAGTAAACTTGAAAGGCAGTCTCTGCCATAAGGACTGCAACTGTTAGGTGAGTCTCAGTGTTGACCCAGTGGACTGGGGAAATACATGGCAGACTGATAGAGCAGCTGTGGCAGCCAAGAGAGTGCTGGCATTAACACTCCCCTAGCCCCAGACAGCACAGCTCACAGCTCCAAAAGAGATGTCTTCCTTCTGCTTCAGGAGAAGAGAGGGAAGAGTGGGGAGAACTTCGTCTTGCATCTGCGTTACTGGCTTAGCCACAGCAAGATACCTCTATAACTCTGCATGAATCACAGCATTCCTGGGCTTGAAGTGCCCCCAAAGCAGAAACTGCTTAGTTCACAACACCAAGTTATTTAAAATATCTAGAAAGCCTTTCGAAGAAGGACATCTCAAAAAAAAAGAAAAAAAAAAAAGCAAGAAAATCAACAAAGCAACATCAGATGTAATCTACACTGTAAACCATGTGTATCTAATAGATATTTACAGAACATTTTATTCAAGAACTGCAGAATACACACTCTTTTTCTCAGCACATGGATTATTCTAAAATTAGACCATATTTGAGATCACAAACAAGTCTTAAAATATTCCAAAAATTGAAATAATATCAAGCATCTTCTCTGAAAAAAATAGAATAAAACTGGAAATTAGTTGGAGTTTCAGAAACTATACAAATACAGGGAAATTAAACAATATGCTCCTGAAGAAGTGGGTCAATGAAGAAATAAGAAACCAATAAAGAAATTGATAAATATCTTGAAACAAATGATAATGAAAATACAAAAAATGAAACTATGGTATACAGCAAAAGCAGTACACAGAGATAAGTTTATAGCTTTAAATGCCTACTTCGAAAAAGAGGAAAAACTTTAAATAAACACTGCATTGATGCACCTTAAATAATTAGAAAAGGAAGAGCAAACCAAACCCCAAATTAGTAGAAGAAAATAAATAATAAAGATCAGAGTAGAAATAAAATTAAAATGAAATTAACAATACAAAAGTTCAATGAAATAGAGTTGGTTTATTGAAATGTTAAAAAAATTGACAAAACTTTAGCCAGATTAAGAAAAAAGAGGAAATCTAAAAAAATGAAATTAGAAATGAAAAAGGAGATATTACAATTGATACTGTGGAATTTAAAGGATCATTAGAGGCTGCTATGAGCAACTATGCCAATAAATTGGAAAAACTAGGAGAAACTGACAAATTACTAGATACATACAACCTACGAAGATTGAACCAGGAAAGAATCCAAAACCTGAACATACTCATAGCAAGTAATGATTTAGAAGCTATAATAAAAATTCTCCCAGTAAAGAATGATGTAAACCTGATGGCTTCACTGCTGAATTTTAATTTTGCTAAGTATTAAAAAATAACTAACAGCAATCGTAATCAGTACACTCTCAAAAATAGAGGAGAATGAAATACTTCCAAATTCATTGTATGAGGCTACTATTCCCTGATAGCGAGACCAGATGAACATATCAAAACAAAAGAATGAAAGCAAACAAACAAAAATTACAGGCCAATAACTCTGATAAATATTGAATCAAAAATCGTCAACCAAACACTAGCAAACTGAATTCAGCAATACATTAGAAAGATCATTCATCATGATCAAGTGGGATTTATCTCTGGGATGCAAGGATGGTTCAACATATGTAAATTAATCATTGTGATATATCAACAGAATGAAGAACAAAAACCATATGATTATTTCAATTGATGCTGAAAAAGCATTTGATAAATTCAATATCCTTTCATGATAAAAAATTTCAAAAAACTGAGTATAGAAGAAACATACCTTAACATAATAAAAGCCATATATGTCAGACCCACAGCTAGTATCATGCTGAATGGAAAAACAACAACAACAACAACAAAAACTGAAAGCCTTTCCAGTAAGAACTGGAACAAGCAAAGAATATCAACTTTCACCATTGTTGTTCAACATAGCACTGGAAGTCCTAGCTAGAACAATCAGTCGAGGGAAAGATATAAAGCACATCCAAATTGGAAAAGAAGAAGTCAAATTATCCTTGTTTGCTGATGATATGATCTTATATTTGAAAAAAACCTAATGACTTCACAAGAAAATTATTAGAACTAATAAAAAAATTTTAAGTTGAAGGATACAAAATCAATATACATTTTGGCTTCGTTCACAATGATGAACAATGTTAAATAGAAATAAATAAAAAAGCAATACCATTTACAATAGCCACACATAAAGGTAAATACCTAGGAATTAACCAAAGAAGTAGAGGATCTCTATAATTAAAATTATAAAACACTGATGAAGGATATAGTGGAGGACAGCACAAAATGGAAAAGTATTCTATATTCATGGATTGAAAGAATCAATATTTTTAAAATGTCCATACTACCAAAACACTTTATAGATTCTGGGTGATCCCTATCAAAATATGAATGACATTCTTCACAGAAATAGACAAAACAATCCTAAAATTTGTATGGTTTATATGGAACTACGACAGACTCAAAATAGCCAAATTTCTCTTAATCAAAAATAACAAAACTGGAGGAATCACATTACCTGACTTTATATTATGCTACAGAACTATAGTAACCAAAACAGCATGGAACTGGCATAAAAATAGACACAGAGATCAATGGAACAGAATAGAGAATACAGAAAGAAATCCACACAACCACAGTGAACTCGTATTTAATAAGTTTCCAAAAGCATACACTGGGGTAAAGACAGTCTCTTCCATAAATGGTGCTGAGAAAATGGGATGTCCATATGCAAACAAATGAAACTATCTCTTACGAAATAAAAAAATAAAATCAAAATGGATTAAAGACTTTAAGACTTCAAACTGTGAAAACTACCACAAGAAAACATTTGGAGAACTCTCCAGGATATTGCTCTGGGCAAAGACTTCTTGAGCAACACCCCACAAGCATAGGCAACCAAAGCAAACATGGACAAATAGAATCACATCAGGTTAAAAAGCTTCTATGCAGAAAATGACACCATCAACTAAGTGAAGAGACAACCTATAAAATGGGAGAATATATTTACAAGCTACCCCTCTGACAAGGGATTAATAGCCAGATTATATAAAGAGCACAAAGGACTCTATAGGAAAAAATCTAAGATCAAAAAGTGGGAAAATATTTGAATAGATATTTTTTCAAAAGACAACATACAAATGGTAAACAGGTATAAGAAAAAGTGCTAACATCATTAATCATTAAATAAATGAAAATCAAAACTAGAGATATAATTTCATCTCAGTTAAAATTGATTATATCCATAAAACAGGCAATAATAAATCTGGCAAGATTGTGGAAAAATGGGAACGCTTGTACTTTGTTAGTGAGAATGTAAATTAATACAACCACTATGGGGAACAGTTTTGAGCTTCCTCAGAAAACTAAAAATACAGTTACTGTATGATCCAGCAACCTCATTGCTGGGTATATACCCAAAATAAAGGAAATCAGTATATGAAATATATATATGCACTCCTGTATTTGTTGCGGCATTATATACAACAGCTAGGATTTGGGAGCAACTTAAGTGTCCATCAACAGATGAATGGATAAAGAAAATGTGGAGTCCTATTCAGCCATAAAAAAAGAATGAGATCGTGTCATTTGCAACAAAATGTTAAGCGAAATAAGCCAGGTACAGAAAGACAAATATCACATATTCTCACTCTGTGTGTGACCTAAAAATCAAAGCAATTATACTTATGGTATAGAGAGTAGAAGGGTGGTTGCCAGAGATTGGGATGAGTACAGTGGGGTTAGATTGGGAGGAGAGTAGATAGATAATGGGATAACAATAGATAAATAATGAATAAACAAATAAAAGATAGAATGAATAAAACCTATTTGATAGCACAGTAGGGTGACTATAGTCAATAATAACTTAATGGTATATTTTTAAATAATGTAAAGAATGTAATTGGATTGTTTGTAACTCACAGGATGGATGCTTGAGGAGATGGACATCCCATTCTTCATGATGTGCTTATGTTCAGTTGCATGCTTCTTTCAAAACATCTCATGTATTACATAAATTTATACATCTACCGTGTACCTACAATAATTTAAAAAATAAAACGAAAAAAATATATAATTTGTATGAAAGAAGATAGTTACTATTCATAGAGCCATAGATTCTATAATTTTATGTGACATTCAATAATTAGATAATATTAAACAGAATTATTTGGAAAAAAACCTTGGGTGGTAAAATTCTAAAAGAAAAGCAAGGAAAGTATCTTTGTGGAGGAGAAAGCAGTGATTAAGACGGCACAAAGGGTGGGCTTCTGGGGTGCTGACAACATACTTCTTGACTTGAGTACTGGTTGTGTGGGTGTTCACTTGCCGTAAATCATTCAGCTAAACATGTTTATTTTGTGCATTTTTCTGTTTGGATGTGATATTTTACAGTTAAGGAGTTTTGAAAAGAAGACTATTGTCAAGGAAACATATTCCTGAAGTATCATGAAGTGAAAAAAGTTTAGAAAAATGATACACACTAGAACCTCAGCCAACATTAAAATTAAAAAGACATAGCCGGGCGCGGTGGCTCAAGCCTGTAATCCCAGCACTTTGGGAGGCCGAGGCGGGTGGATAACGAAGTCAAGAGATCGAGACTATCCTGGTCAACATGATGAAACCCCGTCTCTACTAAAAATACAAAAAATTAGCTGGGCATGGTGGCGCGTGCCTGTAATCCCAGCTACTCAGGAGGCTGAGGCAGGAGAATTGCCTGAACCCAGGAGGCGGAGGTTGCGGTGAGCCGAGATTGCGCCATTGCACTCCAGCCTGGGTAACATGAGTGAAACTCCGTCTCAAAAAAAAAAAAAAAAAAAAATTAAAAATTAAAAAGACATTATATAAGAAGTGCAAGAACTAAACTAGGATGCTTATTATAACTATTAATAAAAATATTTTAATAAGTTTTATTAGCAAAGTAAGACACGAAAGGGAAATGAGTAACATATTGGAAGAGAAAGGATAAAAGATAATTATGTGAATATATGATAGAGTTGAGTGTGCAGCCCCACCCAAATCTCATGTTGAAATGTAATTCACAATGTTGTAGGTGGGGCCTGGTGAGGGGTGATTGGGTCATAGGTGCCATTGTCTCACTAATGGTTTAATATCCTCCCCTTGGTGGTATCTTCCTGGTAGTAAGTTCAAGATCTGGTAAAGAGAAGCTGAGTTTTTTCAGTAAACCCTAAATGGTCAGCCCTTTACCTAGCCAGCTGCAAAATCCAAGCCTTTGCTGCCACACGCCAGTTCCAGTCAGGTCAGAAAGAAAGAATGCTGGTGGTTATGGATGATGAGTGGATGATTTGGTGTACTAAGATTTGTAACTATACTTACTGGAATGGGCCAATGATTAGGAGCACTGGTTTGAATACAGGCAATTCTAAGACAAAAATACATTTTTGCCCATATTTGCATGGGTTTTATGTTGTGATTTATATATGGGCTCCAGGATTAGTTTCCCTGCAGAAGAATGAGACACTGTAAATGTTCTCTCAAATGATCCTCTATTATGGAAAAGGTGTTGATACCTGAGAAGAGAATTATGCAATTTGTCTCTAAAACAGTGCCTCTCAAACTATAATATATACATGACTTACTTGGGAATCTAGTTTAATTGCAGATTCTGATTGGGGTGGTCTGATGGAGGGTGAGGTAAGCTGCCCAGGCGTTGCTGATGCTGCAAGTTTGTGGACCATTCTTTGCGTAGCATAGCTCTAAGAGAAATATCTAAACCCCTTTGGACCCTCTTTACCATACCTTTTGATATTATATAGCAAAACAGACAGATCTAATAACCTTATGTCTGTCTTTCTGACCATATACTTAAACTAATTAACCCTCTATTTATAAATCTCTAAAACAGGTGATAACTCTTAACCTTGTGATGTAAAACAGATTAGAAATAATATATGTAAAGTAGCTGTTATAGAACAGATTCTGGTTCATTGTAAATTCTCCACTCAGTAGTGACTATTAATGTAATTATTGCTTAAAAGAAAAGGGGGGTTTAACTATAATAAATTGCAACTAATCATTCGAACTCAGACTCTAAACTAATATAAAAAAGTACATGAAAAAATATGAGAATTCAAAAAGTAAATACAATCTGGGTTATCTTAATAGAGGTTAAATATCTATGTTAAGGGGGATACTACAGAGACGTCTGATATTTCAAGATGTTGTGAACTCAAAAGTTATTTATCTATTGAAACTTGTTATTGAATAGGAACAAATTGGACTTGGAAATACTGTGGTCAACTCCAAGGTTATTATTTTTATTCTGGTATGCTGATGTATAAAGAGTGTACCCAAGGAGGGCAGCAATGACGGTAATTTATCCAAAGGCATAATCTGAGATACAGAGAGAGCTTCCGAGAAATGCATGAGTAGGAAATGTTTGAAAGAGCTTAGTACGTATTCTCCCAGAAACAAGATTGGAGAGAAATTGAGCAGATCAGGATGAGGAACCATGTCAAATGAATAAAAAAATGGTCTTACATCTATCACACTCCTGGGGCAAAACTTACAAAAATTATATGTTGACAGCTGTATTCTTAATATAAATATTTCTAATTTCTCAAGATTTTCCTCCAAATAGCCACTATATTCATAAGGTGAATGTTGTATTAATAGAATGTAAAAGCAAATGCTTTATATGCCATCTCTGCAAGAATTTAGACCAGACTTATGTTAAAACTAAAGAGTTGAGCTAAGACCTTCATCTCTAAATTCTAGTATTGAATGCATTAGCTATTCGCCAAGAAATACTACTTAATTGATTTTATAGGCACAAAGATAAATGATGATTTTGTTAAACTTCTTTAAGAATTTTATAATATGACCCAATAATCTGTAGTGTTTTAAAGTTTTCAAAACACTTGTATGCACATTACCTCACTTAACATTTTAGAAATTTGTTAATTTGCTAGTGTTTAGCTCACTCCACCATTATAATGAAGGCTTAGGTTGGAGAAGGGCCTGAAAATGTATGAAAAGTTGGTGAACCAATGGTATCTGTCAATCCCACCTTTTACTCACGAGTCTTTACTGAGGCATTCTAAAGGTTTTGACTTAAAAGATACAACTCCTTTTCTTTGTACCTATTTTTCAGTAGTAGTTGTAAAAATTGAGTTACATAATTACAATATTAAATTTAACTGGCATATGAATGTTTTGAGAATAAGTACAATTGATTTTGACAAGCATACAATTCACTGGTAAAAACAAAAATCATGAGTATTATTCCAAAATCACTAATAGCTGGAAGGATGCAGTGTTCCCTGGATATTGCTGAATAAATTTGCCGGGGAAATTTTCAGGTAATGAGATTAAGTAGTGACTGATTAACAAAATTAAAATTTTTTTACAGTCATTTTTATCATCATCACCTATAAATATACTTTTTTATAAATATGTTTTGGTGTGTGTCCTGAAATCCTTTCTTGCCCTGCAAAGGATTTATCAAAAATCCCTAATTTAAACCAGTCTCCTAGAGTAACGCAACATAAATAATCCCGCTTATTTGGGATTAAAAAGGGGTCAATCTATGTCTTACTTATTTTAGTGTTGCCAAGATCCAAAATCTGATCTCAGTAAAGATTTGAATCGAATAATTATGATAATATTGCCATGTTAGAATGCTATATTGTGTGATATGATACCAACTTATTAAGAATCTGAGTTTATTCTGATGAATTTCATGTTTATAAATTCTCTATATCTGCCAATGAATCAGTTAAATCACTGTCATTTATCAGATGGAAAGTGTACCTTGAAAGTTTGGCAGTCTAGGATTCAGCATTGTCTATTAAGCAAGTAAACAAAATTCACATATTTCCTATCTATTCAAAAGTTCCTACACATTACTAACAATTCTAAATTGTTTTGCTAATTGCACAGAAAGTCTACTAATGCCCAATACATCAAGAACAGACTAATAATCTAACATATAATAGTAAAACTAATATATTGTAAATACTTAAGTGGGATAAAATTTTGCATGACTTTCCCTGTTAGATACTAGAAAACATAAGTTTCATTTCCTTTTACAAATGAAAGATCATCTTACTTCTGTTTATGTTAACAGCTGAAACTACCATTACTTTTATTTTGTTGTTCCCATACTCTTTATAGCTTGAGACAATAACTCACTCAGCTTGTCAAACAGTTACGTCAGCAATTTTGATGCTCCATATGTTTTCATGTGAATTTGGTAAATTGCTTTTAAATTATTAAGCATTTTTTCTGCATTATGTGCAATACAGGTAACTTCAGTTTTAAATAATCTAAATTCAGTGTAAGTCATAAACATAGCACTAAAACTTTTTTGACCTTTCTTATGGGATTGATGTATGGTTATTTTTAAAGCTGTCATATAATTAGTAATTCTACAGCAGTTTTCTTATTTTAAAATGACAGAGTTTAGAATTAGTCTGCTGGTAAAATTTTTATATATTTGATAAATATAAATCATAATTATCAGTATTTCAAATTTACTATATTGTCTTTAATTCTAGTTTTTCCATAAAGCTAATTTTTTTCATATTGTGATTTATTAATATATAGCTGACAAAATTAAAACTTATTCAATGATTATACATTGCATATGCTATATCATTTAACTTAGTATTTAAATGCTGATTGTTCTGGGCTGCAGCACAACCAATCAATAACATATTGCTTAACTTGGAATAGAATTTGTTGAAGGATGTTCTTTTCTGGATATCGGTGCCCCTTAAAAAGTTAAATAAGAATTTTGATAAAATTGATAATACGTTTTACAATTCATGTATTTTCAGTTGCATATTCCTAAAGTTAATTGGCATCAGTCTGGTGAAATGGCAGCATGTATTAAACTGTATTTGTGGATAAGTCTTTTTAATAAGACACAGAAAACTGTTAAGCATTAGAGTAAGTAAAACTTTAAAAATAAAAGCATGAAACTCAAATGTATAATTCTGCAATTCCTGATTCATTCTTTTCTTTCTGCCATTTAATAAAGCAGAACATTTTATCTGTCTGTTGCATTCTAATCTTCTGTTTTACTGACACTGTTTTGTGGGAGAGTAGAAGAAGGTGATTAACATGCCTGAGACAGAGACATGATAAGTCTTTATTGTGGTGTCTGATGTAGGAGGGGCACTGACTTTGGAGGGAGACCATATAAGGAAATGTGGTGTCCGGATCTGACACATCAGAATTATTTGAGGTTTTATTATATTGTAAAAAATCTATGTCCATCACTCAAGATTTGATTTAGTACAACTGGAGGTGTACCTGGATATTAATCTTTGTAAACACATAGGTAATCTTAAGCATGCTAAAGTTTTGAAAAACACTGATACATTAATTGTTCATTTTCTTCTGCATTCTTTATCATATTAAATACCTAGAAATCAGCATTACCCTCATTCACAGTTTAATACTTCACTATGACGATGAAGTGCACTTCTGCATATTGTACAAAACAAAGTGTTAAGGACATTGTACATTATATTGCTCAATGATCTTTACATGCAAATGCATATAAAACACTCTTTTAGAATTATTATAAAACAAGGAGGGTTTCGTGAAAGAAGGAATATTTTTATGTAATAAGAAACATCAGCATCTTTATCTCTTTTTGCTTTGACAGTGCAGAACTGTGGCAGGCAACCTCTAAGATCCCTGCTTCTTGGTACTCCTACCCTTTTGGAATACCCCTCCTTTGAGTGAGGATTGGATTGCTACTTGCCTCTGACTAATAGAATACAGAATGATTAATGGAATGTCACTTCTGAGATTAAATTTTGAAACAACCATGACTTTCATCATGGGTGATCTCTCTCACTCGTTCCAGGAGTAGTCAATGGCATGTTGTAAAGTACTCTCTGGATAGGCCTACATGGCAAGGAATTGAAGAAAACCTCTGGTTAATCACTAGTGAGGAACCGAGATCCTATTTCCAATAGCCTGCAAACAACTGAATCTTGCCAGCAGGCATGTGAATGGGCTTAGAAGAAGAATCAGACTCAGCCGTGCTTCATATAAGAGCACAGCTTCCAACAATTCCCTAACTGCAACTTCATGAGAAACCTTGATCTGGAGGCTCCCAGCTATACTGAACACCAATTTCTGACCTATAGAAAATGTGAAATAACATGTTTGATCTTTTAAGTTGTGAAGTTTTAATTTGTTATATAGTAATAGATAACAATACAAAAACAGAGCTGCATCAATCGCCTAACCTCAAATTCTAGTAACAAAATTTTTCTTATATGATCAAGAATCTTTTTATATAATTTTATTTATCATAGGTAAGTTTTATATTAAATTACCTGAAATCCTTTTTAAAAATAAGATTGTTATTGATAGTAAAAAATTTCACAGATAACTCATAACTGTTTGTGCCTAGTAAGTCAGCCCTTACCTAGACAATTTCTGTCATTTAATCCAAATTGAAATTGCAAACTCATTTATATTTGATCTGATAATTAATCAAACTCTTTCTCAGCAGAATTACCTTTCTAGTACTTAGACCAAAATCATTGCATCACAGAATACTAGCACTAGAACATATCTTAAATATTCTGAAGATGAGCCCTTTTGTTTTATGAATGAGTAATCTTAGGTCTAAAAAAAAAAAAAAAAGCAGCAAAGTACCCAAGATGAAGCTGCTGCTTGAACTGAGATCTGATGACTCTTTTCCAGTGCTCATTTGATTCCTTGACCATAAATGTACTAGGTGGTGGAAGATGCTAAGAAGTGTTTTGAGAGATGGGTGGTATCTAGCCTAGGTATTGAACATTTCCACATATAAATTCCAAAATGGGATAGCTCATTTGTACTAATATTTCAAAACTGCTATCAAATTTCTCATGGCTGTATATACTATAGAGGAATGTTACAAAAAAATTGGAGAAAAACAACTTTCATAAAAGCTGAACTTACCTGTGACTATTTCTTACTACGAAATAACATTTTACTGAGTCCCTAGTGTCTTCCTTTTCTGTGATGACATCACAAAGTTGTTGTACTACCAATCTTCAAAAGCAAAACCTTGATGGTGTTCATTAGTAACATAATTAGGATTGCATTGTGGATCAATTGTATAGATGGTAGCTTGGCTTATTTCTTATTTCTTTTTTTAATTGCATTAGGTTTTGGGGTACATGTGAAGAACATGCAAGATTGTTGCATAGGTACACACGTGGCATTGTGATTTGCTGCCTTCCTTCCCTTCACCTATATCTGGCATTTCTCTTTGGCTTATTTCTAAGTGAACAAACAGAATGAAGATTAAGACAGAGGCATTAAAGCTCTCTGCCTAAAGAGTCAGGTCTTTAATAGTTGACTAGGTGCAAGACTCAGAAAGTTATTTCCTGTCATTGTTATATGAATGAAGATTTAACAATATAATGTGTAAGGAAATGTTTTAGAAAATATCAGTTGCTTTCCAGCATTAAGTAACATTTTATTTATATCAAGTATCTCTTTTCAAAAGAGAGAAGTTGGGTGTTTTTGTTTGTTTTTTTGCCTGAAATAAAATAATTTCATTTACCTGCCATTTAATTTTCCAAGTGCTGAGTAGCTCTTGCTAGTTTTATGTAATTGCATGGAAAGTTCTGGACTATCTCTCTGGTTGCACTTGGTGGTGAAGTTATTACACAAATAAATGCCAGGAAGACAGGGATTTGCTTTCCTATTACCATGCACTATTGGAGGCATTACTCTCGTCTCTTGTTTAAATAAATTTCACCGTGTCTTCACACCCCCAGGCCTAAATTAAATCAAAGTGGTTTTAGAGCACAAGGACAGAGTAAGTCACTACGGGAAAGTGGAACAAAGGAAGTCAAGCACGCCAGATGGAAAGTTCAGACTGGCCAGTATCTTTAAAATGTCAGTGCTGTATAAAAAGGCTTTATAAGCCATCAATCAACAATGGCTCTAGAAACAGGCCAGTGGCTACAGAAATTAGGCTTTTTTCACTAAGCCTTGGAAATTTATTTTCAAAGTGGGTTGAATTTTAAGTCATTTATGCAGGTATATCTAAAGAAGAAAAAGTGATGGAGAAGGAATCTTTAATAAGATCTTAGTATTCACTAGAAATACAACCTTTTGTTTTCATAATAATAGGATCTGAAGTCAATTTAATAAAAATTTGACTTCTTAAAAATTGATGTTTGTCTATAGTTTTACAACCAATTATTAAGTCTATGCCAGTATCAACTCATTTAAAAATAACAATGTAAAGCAAAGCCTCTGACTTTCAAGAAAAAAGGAATCTCGAAGAGGAATGGCTATAGCAACCTTAATGATATAGGAAAATTTGTGCAGAAAAGCCTATAGTAAACAGATTTCCTAAGAGTTACAGCATGTCCTTAGTCTATCCTACTCTTAAAAAAAAAAAAAAAAAAAGAAGAAAGTCTGCTTAACTTTGTAGCTATTTCATAACTAATTAACTGAATTCACATTAGCTAAAATATGCATGTAACAATGTAAGTATTAGTTAAAATGTATAGGCCAGCCACAGTGGCTCATGCCTGTAATCCCAGCAATTTGGGAGTCTGAGGCAGGTGGATCACCTGAGGTCAGGAGTTCAAGACCAGCCTGGTGATAGCCCATCCCTACTGAAAATATTAAAATTAGTCGGTGTGGTGGCAGTCACCTGTAATCCCAGCACTTGCGCCTGTAACCTCCTGAGCGAGGAGAATCACTTTAACCTGGGAGGTGGAGGTTGCAGTGAGTTGGGACTGTGCCATTGCACTCCAGCCTGGGCAACAGGAGCAAAATTCCATCTCAAAAAAAAATTATAGAGCACTCTATATACACCAGACACTTGTGGAAACTCATAATCATATATTTAACTGTAAAAACAGTCCTTTGAGGTAGATACTAGTGAGGAAATGGTGCTAAACAATCTGTATTAATAAGTCCCTCCTTTAAGTCATTATTCCTATTTCAAGATTTTTAATATTGTTGAAGCATTCACAGTATTGATTGTGTGGTGGGTACACAGACTGTGGGGTTACCTACTTGGTTTCAAATACTGGCTCTGTCAATTTCTAGCTATGGCACTTTAGATAATCTGATGTCTTCCTACTTTGCAGTTTCTTCATGTATAAAATGAACTCTAAAAGGATTGTTCTGAGGATTAAATGAGATAGAATGTGTAAAACTGTAACAGAACTTGGCACATAGTATGAATGCCATAATTGTCAGCTGTTTTTATTATTTCAGTCTCCTTCAAGATTCACAAGCAAGAAATACACAATGGTAGAAGTCATTGGTTAATGTTTTTTACTAAGCAAGTTAGGTATTAGGAGATATTTGAAAAAATAAACATTTTCTGCCTTCAAGTATCATATAATTCAAATGGAGATAAAAAAGAATCACATAGGCCGGGCGCGGTGGCTCAAGCCTGTAATCCCAGCACTTTGGGAGGCCGAGGCGGGTGGATCACGAGGTCAAGAGATCGAGACCATCCTGGTCAACACGGTGAAACCCCGTCTCTACTAAAAATACAAAAAATTAGCTGGGCATGGTAGCGCGTGCCTGTAATCCCAGCTACTCAGGAGGCTGAGACAGGAGAATTGCCTGAACCCAGGAGGCGGAGGTTGCGGTGAGCCGAGATCGCGCCATTGCACTCCAGCCTGGGTAACAAGAGCGAAACTCCGTCCCCCCCACCAAAAAAAAAAAAAAAAAAAGAATCACATATGCAATGTATCACACTTGCAATGCTTTTTGCATTACCGTAGCACAATAAAATAATAGCATTTTCTAAATTGTGTTAATCAGAGATTTTAATCAGAATATAGATGCATTTTTAGAGATTGGTTTATGAATAACTTTAATGTATATATATACACTATTAAATTATATATAGTGTATATATAGTACATAATAGTATATATACTATTAAATTATATATATAGTATATATATAGTATATAATAGTGTGTGTGTATGTGTGTGTGTGTGTGTATATATATATATCATACAGATGGTCAGAAGTTTAGAAAACAAGTCTGAAGACTAAAACATTACCCATATATTAGCAACTCGGATTTTTCCAAGATTGACTAATATTTTGGCATGCTATCTTAAAGTTTTTGTATGTATGTATAACTGTATATATTTTTTTACACTTGATCTTAGCCAAAAGGCCGAGAAGTGATGTAACTCTATATATTTTTTAATGACTGCATCACTTTATAGAGAATTATCATTTTTTCAACTCAACATTGTTTTATAAAATTTTTCCAGTTTGTTAAATGTGGGTCTTAAGAGTTAGCTAAAGAAAAGAGAATGGAACTCTTTGACTTTGGGGGCGGGAACTGAGGAATAAGCAGTAAAGATAAGAAAATAGTAAGTGAGTTTTATTCAGAAAATGGTGAGGTAATTGATTTGGTTTTAAAACAGTAGGAAATGCCATTTCACATATGAAGGTAGGGGCTGATATCCAGTCCTGCAGTCCAGGCAGTGTGACGCTCTGTGAAATAGGGGGAAGAGCAGTGGGCAGTGAGGGGCTTCAATACACACCATATTAATCATATTCAGCACTTCAACAATATCACGTTTGTTACTTAATAGCCACTTCACCTGTGACATGTGACTTGACCCTCCTCTTTTCTTGCTGCCTCATCTTTAAAATGTGACATCTGTGACTTGATCCTCTTCTTTCCTTGTTTCTTCATCTTTAAAACGTGACATCTGAAATGTGGGCACAAAATTACTAATGTATCATTTTAGGAGAAAGCTGTCCCATGACCATTGTCTGGAACAGGAGAGGTGATCAGAAGAGCTGTGAATACTTTCGCACAACTGCCAAGCTGTGTGAAAGGGAAACTTGAATGTGAGCTGTCCATGCTGCACCTGCATCTTGTTTATCTCAGGGTTCTCAGGGACCACCACCTTACCTGGCACACAGGATGTGCCTGAGGAATGCTTGATGCAATAAACCATGAATAAGTGCAATGGAATTGGCATCCCCCAAAAAGTCAGTTTTTAAGATAAGAACATGTTTACTGAAGGGGATTCTAATAGCTATTAGTTTTCGCGATCTGGACTATGCTTTTACTTTCTCCCCGATACTGGCAATAGAACACACAAGTCCATGGGTTTGGATATGAGACTCAGTTCTTGCTAATTGTGGAGCCCCCTTCATTTCGACATAATGACTGGTCCATAAGGGAAAGACAGTCAATCAAATATATTTGTGGAATCGTGGAAGGAAAAATATTTGTGCATTTGGTTGAAACATCAAGGACTGGGCTTACCCTCTTTTCAGAAACAAGTAAAAACTGCGTACAGCGTGTGAAGCAATGGCATTCGACATTGGCATGGGGCAATGGATGGAAGTGATTTCTAAAAGATGGAAAGTGAAAGAAAGAAAGTGATGCCTGGTAAGGGTGCCCCAGTGCACTGCCTGCAGAAAAATTGCAAACTGGGTTTAGAGAGGGGACATACAGGCAGAGCGGGGCCTTCTCACAGCATTGAGAAGTTGGAGCTGGGACTTTGGGAAAGGCAAAGGTCACAAGAGTTTCCATTCATTTTTATTGCTAAGCTACTTCAATTTAGGTTTCAGTCATTTTTAAGGAGAGTAGGCCTAGCACACCTTATATTCCTGTCCGTTTCTCTTGTTCCTGAGTTCCTTTTTTAAATTGGTAATACCTCGCTGAAGTCACATGCCAACATCTGACCAGTACCCTTTACGATGTAGCCTCAAGCATGTAAGCTGCAAGAACCAAAGCCTTTAGAGTGATTTTCGAATTAAGTTGTTAAAATGTGTTTTTAACTTAGTGTTTTCTGAAAAATCTATTCTCCTGAAGACAGGCTTACAGCTATCTTCCATTAGGGCTGGAAATTGACTTTTTAACCACTGACACTTGACAGGATGTTTATTTTCCCGTTATAACAATTGCCAATTGTCCACCAATTTCTCTTCTCACAGAAATAAAGAAGGTCAGCAGTGATGAACTACAGTCTCTGTAGCCTCTCGCTGACAATTTATTTATGCCTATATTTGATATTGGTAGTTCTCTCATTTTCCATAAAGGAAAAAAAATGAAGACTATTAGTGCAGAATGCTGTCATTGGGGGTAGGGCAGCAGCAAGATACAGATGTTTGCATGTTATTCTCAACCTGACTACTAAAGTCGCCACCTAAGGAAGATGGAATGTCAACATGGATCCCCTTTTATTTATTTATTTTTTTGAAAAAGCTCTGCAACTTCAAGATAAAATGTAACCTTGCAGTTGCTAAGGTAACTGTATTTTCACCACTTTTTAGGAATAGCAGAACAAATTAGGTGAAGAAAACTTTTGTAAATTGTCAATACATGGACGCCCTAAGGCTGCAATAGCTAAATGTTTCATTGGAATCCTAGGTAAACAAAATGTGGTCACCTAAAAGATGTTTCTGTTATCAAGCTAATTAGTTTCTTGCGCAATTTAACATACATGGCTAAAGTCATATTTACCCTTTTTTTTTCTAGTTTTGGCAGTCTTGTTCCCCTTATTAATTTATGCAACTTAATGGCTTGCAGTATTCCTAAGAATGAAGCACAGGATGGAAAATGTCTAGATAGAATGAAATAAGACAAGGTTAATTGTTGGCAATGGTCTGTTTCATGATCAACACAAATTTGGAATTATATATTGATATTTTCCTGTTGCTATAATTCCCTGGGGCTTCCCTGTGCTGTGGCATCATTAATCTCTCATCATTTTGCTGGCAGGATTATTTATGAAAATATTTGGAATTAGATACTAATAATTTGAACATGATAAACCAGCCATTGTGTTTGCTTTCAAAGTACCCTAATGTATTTTTACATTAAAACACACTGATAATGTCTATATTTCATGGTTTCTAAAATACACTTCCACATTTTAATATCCCTGAAATAAGGATGAATCTTCCAAGTGACAGTGCCTCACAATTGGCCATATTTTCACATTTTAAAGTATGTTGCAATACATTTTATAATTAATTACATAATAGACTGGATAAATATAGTATTATGACTTACTGGTATGAAAAAAGTTTTGGTAGAGCTTTCCCTATAAATTATTTTCAACCTGTCTTACCAACCAGCAAGGCAAGTTGAAGGATTTACCTAATTGCTAAACCCTTTTTAATGAAACCGTGTCCCAGCTGTGGTGGCAATGTCATTACCTGAAAGTATTCTAGTGGCTTATTAAGGTGTCACGGAATCATCCCTCACTGTTTTCCTGTGCGAACAGGGCTTCAAGACAAATGGTTCAACCTGACTACACTGTAAGGAAAACCTATGTTTATTATTAATTTGCCTTTTGTTGTTGCATCCTCAATCTTGTGCCTGTTTGATTAATGAGTAGCATGCATTGACAAGATACCTGGCCTACTATAGAGGTTCTGGGTTGTGGTGGTGGGCTTTGAGGGCACTTGCCTCTACATTAAGCTACTCATTATCTGTGCCACCAGGCAAATCAGTTTACCTCTCTCAAACCTGGAGTATCCTCTGAAACAAAAAGGGATAAATAATTATTGCACTGATTTAGTTACTGCTGGAAAATTAAACCAAATGAAATAATATATTGCACTGTAATGAGCACTGAATAAATATTTTATTCTTTCTGTTGTTTCTCTGTATCTGCCAATCAAGTTAATTTTTTAAACCAAATTAATGAAAAATAGTTTTATGTATTGAAAGTTTAAAATTATGATTACTATTCTTAATATGTCCCAATACCATGAAAATATAATTAGAAATGTTAGTCTTATCTAATTGAGAGGTTTGAAAACTGAAGTAGTTGAGTCATAAATCCCAGAATAAGAAAAACAAAATTCTAGAATTAGTTTTAAATATAATTTTACAATCTCTATAAGCAGGAGATTACATATTTTATATCCAGGGTCCACTTTTTTGGCTATATATATGTTTTTTTTTTTCCTTATTTTTTAAAAATTTGAGACGGAGTCTTACTCTGTTGCCTAGGCTGAAGTGCAATGGATTGATCTCGGCTTACTAGGAACTCCACCTCCCAGGTTCAAGCAATTCTCATGCCTCAGCCTCCTGCGTAGTTGGGATTACAGGCACCCACCACCACACCTCATTAATTTTTGTATTTTTAGTAGAGACAGGGTTTCACCATGTTGGCCAGGCTGATCTCAAACTCCTAACCTCAGGTGATCTCCCTGCCTCTGCCTCCAAAGTGCTGGGATTACAGGCGTGAACCACTGTGCTCGGCCTGGCTTTATATTTTAATACAATTAAAAACCACATTAGATAATGAATATTTAGTATCACATTGGGTGCAGAGGGCATGGATTTTGGAAGCTGATAGATCTGAATCTGTAAATTTAAATTTCTCTAGTTGTACACTTTGAGTAAGTTACTCATTCGAGCCCCATTTTCCTACAAGTAAAGTTAGACTAATGCTATTGTAATGGTAAGAATAAAAGGCAGTAATGGATATAAAATGTTAGACATAATCTATGAATCAGAACATGTAGTAAATAAATGCATATTTTCTCAATAATCAGACATTTCTTTAGAAAGAAAAAAAATCAAATATAGATATAATTCAATTATATATAATAAACCTCAAAAAACATTTTAGTGCAATTTTATTGGAGATCAATTTATTGGAGGATCAATATCTGCAGTCAGAAGGAGTTTAAAGACAAAAAAAAATTTGATGACTAGAGTCTTTGTAGCTGAGGTTTTCAAACTTAATAAGGGAGGAAAGGCAAAATATCAGATACACCTAATGCAGTCTTATAATTATCTCTCCTCTTTTGGATGTTTTAGCGTACAAGTTTTGATTAAAAGGCTAGGATTTTACAGATTTTTGTTTTACTTGATAGACTTAAATTTAGAAAATTATAGTCTAATTCTACAAACTCTCTGTTCTGGACAAGGTCTAAGAGTTCCAGAAAATAATACAATGGTGGCAAACTAGTATCTAATTGCCTGCTATTACTACAACGGAAATATTTGTAAACACAAACGGTTTAATTGTAAAGCTTGAAAACATTTTTCACAGTCAATTGATAGATTATTTCCTATGAGTGGTGGGGGGAGGTATGTTTTGGGGGATGGGAGCAGAGGAGGTAGCATATTGTATTCTGTGTTATCACAATGATAAAACTCATTTTGATAATGTTTGAGATTACCCATGTTAAATGATCATGGCTTAGTGGCTAAGATCTAGGCTTTGTATCTAGACATATTGAGATTGCTATCTCATTTTGTCGATGAACACAGTTTGATGATGGAATGTTAGATAATTTTCTCGACCCAGTTTTCTCAACTTTATGGTAAGGACAACTTCATAGAACTATTGTGAGTGATAGAGACAGGTTTTGAGCCCAGGCTGTCTGGTTCTAAGACTCATACTATTGATTGAAATGTTGTATGTTCAAGGTGTATTTTGTTTAAAAATGTTATATTCAGATTTATTATATTTATTAGAGAAATTGAGAGGAAAACAAAATAAGCCAATTATTTACATTGTTTGAAAGTTGAATTATATCATATAATCTTTTAATAATTTTAGGAAAAATGTGTAAGCTTATTTTGACCCAGTCAATCTTATAACCTTGTGGTTAAATTTTATATTAAATACTATGCATTATATTTCATTTAAAAAAGTGCAGAAAAACTCTTCTGGACATTGACTTAGGTAAATAATTTATGGCTAAGACTCCAAAAGCAAATGCAACAAAAACAAAACTAGATAAGTGGACTTAATCAAACTAAAAAGCTTCTGCACAGCAAAAGAAATAATTAGCAGAATAAACAGGCAACCCAGATATTGGGAGGAAATATTCATGAAGTATGCATCTGATAAAGGACTAGTATCCAAAATCTACAAGGGACTCAAACAAATCAGCAAGAAAATAATTCCATGGAAATTATGAGCAAAGGACATGAATAAACCTTTCTTAAAATAGGATATACAAACAGCCAACAGACTTTTAAATAATGCTCAACATCACTAATCATAGAAATGTAAATTAAAACCACAATAAGATACCACCTTACTCCTGCAAGAATGGCCATAATTAAAAAGTCAAAAATAATAGATGTTGGTATGGATGTGGTGAAAGGGAACACATTTTTACTGCTGGTGGGAATGTAAATTAGTAAGTCACTGCGGAAAACAGTGTGGAAATTAACAAGAACTGAAAGCAGAACTACCATTTGGTCCAGTAATCTCACTACTGGGTATCTACTCAAAGGAAAATAAATAATTATATGAAAAAGACACATGTACACACATGTTTATAGCAGCACAATTCACAATTGCAAAGCTATGGAACCAACCTAAGTGCCTATTGACCAACGAGAGGATAAAGAAAATGTAGTATATAAACACCATGGAATGCTACTCAACCACTAAAAGAAACAAAATAAAATATTTTTCAGCAACTTGGTTGGAGCTGTAGGCCATTAATCTAAGTGAAGTAACCCAGGAATGGAAAACCAAATATTGTATGTCCTCACACTTAAATGGGAGCTAAGCTATGAGGACACAAAGGCATAAGAGTGATATAATAGGCTTTGGAAACTTGGTGAGGGAGGTTGGGGAATAAAAGACTACACATTGTGTACAGTGTATACTGCCCAAGTGACGGGTGCGCTATAATCTCAGAAATCACCACTGAAAAACTTATCCTTGTAACCAAAACTACTTGTACTCCAAAAACTATTGAAATAAATCATTAAATTACTTAAAAAAGAGATTGAAAATGAAAATATTTTTAGAGTGTTTGATACACAGCATCTAGTGTCGTTATCTCTACTAGATTTTACACATAATGTTGTTAGCACTATTTCTGCCTGTTCATCATCCCTGGGACACCTGGTGGTAAAGTGTTTCAGACTATAGTTCTCATTTGAAACTTTATTTGTTACATGCTCTTTTAAAATTACGGACACAAGAACAGAAAACCAAACAGCACGTGTTCTCACTCATAAGTGGGTGTTGAACAATGAGAACATATGGACACAGGGAGGGGAATATCACACACTGGGGCCTGTTATGGGGGTGAGGGGCTAAGGAAGGGACAGCAGGGAGCTGGGGGGATAGGGGAGGGATAGCATTAGGAGAAATACCTATGTCGATGACAGGGGGATGAATGCAGCAAACCACCATGGCACGTGTATACCTATGTAACAAACCTGCACGCTCCGCACAGGTGCCCCAGAACTTAAAGTATAATAATAATAAAATTATTTTAAATGTGAAAAAAATAAAAATTTTATTTAACTGTGTCTCAGCAATTACTTCCAATTTTTAAATCTAAGTTAATGTCAGTCTACAGTAGGAGCAAAAAGGCTGAATTTTACCATCGTCAATTTAAAAAAAAAGTTAACGATCCTTCATTTCCAATTACTAACCGATCAGAAATTTGTTCAAGAACCTATTGATGAAACAATTCACAGACAGCACATTTGCATTATGATTACTGTGCTTAAACTATATTATACATTTTATACATTATACATTTTATTTAATGGCAAAAATGTATTTTTGAAACGCTTGATCATGACTTTAATTGAATGACATTGAACAAAGACCTGAAACTGAGTATAAATGCAGTGTAACTTTAGCTTTGATATCGTTTATGATGTGCCTTAATTGTAGTAACATGTGGTCCAGAAAATATCCTCTGGATTTCATTTCAGAATCTGCCCAATACTATTATTTACTTTAATAGCTGTAGCACAAAAGAACATTGATAAGAGACATATTATTATCTTGCGCATTACAAGTTGTTTATTAATTACTTGGAAAGTCTCTTCTAGGTCAAATGAGATGAAGTATTTAAAACCTTTATGGTTTAGTTAAAATTGAACTTTAGTCTCACTTTCATTTGTGTTAGATCTATTTATTACTTTTTGTCTTTTTTGACCATCAATGTTAGGGAATTAAAAATAGAGAAAATCGTTAACTCCAACCTGGCCCCACAGATATTAGTGCATAACAGATTGTTGAAATAAAGATCCTTTTCATCACAATTTTCTAATTTCCATCATAATTTTCTAAGTTTGACTGATAATCTACTTTGTGCATTTTAAAACTGAAAATAAAGTAGTGTTAAATATTTTCAAGACTGTTTGTAGAAGTACATTATAGTATACAATTCATATTAAATATTTACAATGAAAATAAAATATACTCCCTAAATAAATATAAGACATATTTAGAAACATCCACTGCAGTACTTAATACTTTTTTACTATGTAGCATATTCGATTCCATATTAGAGAAGAAGTATATGATTAGGATGCTTTGGGGCTGATTATGAAAACATATCTGGAGTTATTCAGAATATTCACTTGTAATTGGATCTTATAATTTTATAAGTGGAGTTTAGAGAGGGTACTTAGTATGCTTACAGAAACAAAATAACACATTAGAATTTGGAAAACAGTATTGCCTATTATGAAAAATATATATATTTTGGAGTCAGTTTATCAGTGGGATATTAATCTCTCTGCTTACTCTTGGTGCAAACTAATATCAATGGGATATTAACCTCTCTGCCCCCTCTTGGTGCAAACCCTTGGTGCAAACTTTTCTGTAAAAATGGAAAAAATATTTCCTGTATTAGCTGTCGTATGAGAAACCACCTCAAAATTGAATGACTTAAAATGGTAAGGATTTATTACTGCTCGCTAGCTTATAGCTCAGCTAGGCTCACTTATGCGTCTGTAGTCAGTTTTGTGGATCAGGTAGGTGATTGGCTGAAGTTTACTTTAAGATGGCCTCAGCTGGGACAATTGAGCTCTCTTTCATTGAACAGGTTACCTCAGGCTTCTTCCCATTGCCAAGAAGGGAGTCCATAAGAGTGAAAGGAAGCATAAAGGACACTTTAGAACATGCAAAATAATGGTTCTGTTTGTGTCCTTTTGGTCACAGAATTAACAAAACCAGTCCAGATGCAAGGAGTATGAAACAAACTCTACCACCTGAAAGCAGACATGAGTTGCATTGCAAAGTGTTTGGATCAAGGAAGGAATAAAGAATTTTAGCCACTTTTATAATACACCACAGACCCTGTCTAGCAATTTAATATTACAGGCATAATCAGAGACAATGTGGGTTCAGATTGAGATCACTGGAAGAAAGCAAATATTACCATAAAGCAAATCATGAAATGTTTGGTTTCTCAGTGCATATGAAAGTTATGCTTACAATGTGCTACAGTCTATTGGGTGTATAATACCGTTATATATAAAATGTACATATTTTAATTTAAAAATAATTTACTGCTAAAAAAATCCTAGCAATCATTTGAGCCTTCAGCAAGTTGTAATATTTTTGTAGATGGAAGGTCTGGCCTTGATGCTGATGGCTTCTGACTGATCACAGTGGTGACTGCTGAAGGCTGGAGTGCCCTTGGCAATTTCTTAAGACAAAAAAGATTGCTACATGATAGACTTCCCTTTACAAAAGATTTCTCTTTGTAAAATGCAATGATAATGAATGGTGGTTTAGCACAGTAGAACTTCTTTGAAAATTGGAGTCAATCTTCTGAAATTTTGCCACTACATTACAAATTAAGTTTACATAATATTCTAAATCTTTTGTTTTCATTTCAGCAATGTTTGCTTCACCAGGAGCACATGCCATCTCAAGAAACCACATTCTTTGCTCATCCACAAATAATAACTTCTCATCCATTCAAGTGTATTCATAAGATTTGACCAATTCAGTCAAATCTTCAGTCCCCATTTCTAATTCTAATTTTCTTGCTGCTTCCACATCTGAAGTTATCTCTTCCACTGAAGACTTCAACCTCTCAAAGTCATCCATGAGGGTTGGAATCAACTTCTTCCAAACTCCAATTGATGTTGATATTTTAGCCTCCTCCCGTAAGTCGTGAATATTATTAATGGCATCTAGAATGATAAGTTATTTCAAGCAGGTTTTCAGTTTACTTTGCCCAGATCTATCAGTGGAATCACTATTTGGCAGCTATAACTTTATGAAATGTGTTTCTTAAATAACAAAAACTTGGAAGTCAAAATTACTCTTGATGCATGTGCTGCAGAACTGATATGTTAGCCGCCATAGAAACAATATAAATCCTGTACCTCCATCCCACCTCTTGGGGTAACCAGATGCATTGTCAATGAGCAGTGATATTTATTTTTGAAATGAATACTTTTTTTCTGAGCAATAGTTCTCAACAGTGGGCTTTAAGCATTCAGTAGACCATGCTATAAACATGTATGCTCTCATTCAGACCTTCATGTTCCATTTATAGAATACAGGTAAATTCAATTTAGCATAATTCATAAGGGCCCTAGAACTTTTTTTAATAGCAGATAAGCTTTGGCTTCAACTTAAAGTGGTAAGTTGCATTAGCTACTAACAGAAGAATTAGCCTGTCTCTTGAAGCCTTAAAGCCAGGCATCGATGCTGTGAATGTCCTAGATGTCATCTTCTTCCAACATAAGGCTTCGCTCCACTGACAGTCTGTTGTTTAGAGTCACCACCCTCATCAATTATTGTAGGTAGATCTTCTGGATAACTTGCTGCAGCTTCTACGTCAGCATTTGCTGCTTCATCTTGTACTTTTATGTTATAGAGATGGCTTCCTTTGTTAAACCTCATGAGCTAACCTCTATTAGCTTTCAACTTTTCTTCTGTATCTTCCTCACCTGTCTCAGCTTTCATAGAACTGAAGAGAGTTGAGACCTTGATCTTAATTAGGATTTGGATGAAGGGAATGTTGTGGCTGATTTATTCTTCCATTCATACTACTAAAACTTTCTCCGTGTCAGCAATAAGGTGGTTTTCCTTTGCTATCACTCATACTTTCAATGGAGACGCACTTTTAATTTCCTTTATGAACTTTTTCTTTGCATTCCCATCTTGGCTAACTGGTGCAAGAGGCCTACCTTTTGACTTACTTTGACTTTCAACATGCTTTCCTCACTAAGTTTAATCATCTCTAGCTTTTGATTTAAAGCAAGACATATGCTATTCTTCCTTTCACTTGAACATTTAGATGCCACTGTAGGGTCCTAATTTCAATATAGTTGTGTCTCTGTGAAGAGGGAGGCCTGAGGAGAAAAAGGGAAACAGAAGACCGTCTGGTTGGTGGAGGTCCTGGAACACAGTATGAGTTTGTCTGTTAAGTTTGCCATCTTTTATGGTCCTGGTCCACAGTGCCCCAAATAATTACCATAGTAACATCAAAAATCACTGATTACAGATCACCATAACAGATATAATAATAGTGAAGAAACTAAAAATATTGTGAGGATTACCAAAATGTGACAGAGCTATGAAATGAGCACATGCTGTTGGAAAAAATGGCACTAATAGAATTGCTTGATGTGAGGTTTCTATGCAACTTCAATTTCTAAAAAACATAATGTGTTTTGTAAAATGCAAAAAATGAAATTCAATAAAATGAGTACCCTTGTATATCTGGAAAATATTTTGATGAAAATATGTGCTCAATAAAGTTAATTTAATAAAAATTTACAATGAAACCACTTAAATATAATTTTTTGTTATTTATTTTACATGGCCTTTAGATGATTATTTAATCTTTTGCAAATTCCACTTCTAAAATAGCTTAATGTAACCCTATTTAAATATAAAAATATTCAAATATGGCAAAAATTTGTTATAAGAATTAATGTCAAATATTACCTTTGGAAAAATCTTCTCAGAATTTTAAAGGTGAAAAATCCATTTGGCATGAAAATACTTTTACCCAGAATGTTTGCCCATGGATTGGAGTTCCCAACTGTGCCATTCATTTATTAGCATCTGTTCTTTTGTTTTCTCTGTCATGAAAATACATATATGTGAAACAAAATATAAAGTTTTACTTTATTAAAAATATAAATGATTTTGGCTTATACCTGTAATCCCAGCAGTTTGGAGGCTGAAGCAGGAGGATTGCTTGAGGCCAGGTGTCTGAGACCAGCTTGCCCAAAAGAATGAAACCTCATCTCTACAAAAAATAAAATGAAAAATTAGCCAGGCATGATGGTGCGTAACTGTAGTCCTACCTTCTTGGGAGTCTGAGATGAGAGGTTTACTTGAACCCAGAAGTTCAAGGCTGTATTGAGCTACAATCTTGCCACTGCACTCTAGTCTGGGTGACAGAGTGAGAACTTATCTTTTAAAAAAAAGATAAATTATCTATGATTATTTTAAAAGCTTTTTATTTTGAACTAATTTTAGACTTGCTGAAAAGTTTGCAAAAAGAAGACAAGTTCCATATATCATCCAGCCCACTTCCTGTAATGCTAACAACAAAAATACCACACGGCAATCTTCAAGACCTGGAAATTAACAATAGTACAGCATTATTAACTAAACCACAGCTCTTATTTGAATTTCATCAGTTTTTGTCCTAATGCTGTTTTTCTGTTCCGGGATCCTATTTAGGAGCCTACATTGTGTTTAGATGTTATTTCTCCTTCATCTCTCCATTTTGTAAAACTTGCTCACTCTTTCCTTGTCTGTAATGAATTTGACACTTTCAAAGAGTTCAAGTCAGTTATTTTGTAGAAAACCCCATCCATTTGGGCTTGTTGACTTTTTCCCACAATTGAAATGAAATAGTGTGTTTTTTCCACAATACTACCACTAAAATGATACTTTATGATCAGTCCATCTTATCAATATGATATCAAAACATATCAGTATTTCTTATTGCTGGTGTTATTATGAGGACATATCAGTATGTCTTTTTGCTGGTGGTATGAACCTATCACTTGGTGAAGCAGATGTCTTCAAGGATTCTCCCTTATAAAGTTGTTATCTTGCCCTTGTTCATTCGTGAGTATCTTTGGGGAGATATTTTGAGATTATGCAAACCTGAAGTTGTAGTTTCTAAACATCATTCTACAATAAAAGGGACAAGGCAAGGACTCCTTGGAAAAGTGGTGGAGTCCAGAAGGGACAGGGTAAAGGCAGGGTAAATACAAGGTGAGCCTGAAATGTCTTGTGGTGATAGAATTTAAGGAAGTGTCAGAAAAGGGTGAGGGCTTATGGAAAAACTACAGAAACCAACAGCCAGTTTTTTGTATTAAGCTCATCAAATTATAAACGGTATTCATAGCCTACTATAAAATTGTAATTATAATGAAAAAGTTAGAAATAGGTAGTTGTGAGAAGAAACTTCAGAAGCAGCTCCTGATTGCTGAAGTTGAAATAACTAGAACAACAAAATAAATGGTCATTTCAGATTTGAACCATAGAATTAATGACATGATGACACAAATAAAAATTCAATGATATTATTTAATAAATAACTAAATATTATTCAAGGTGAAGAAGGGATAGGTATTCTTATACAGTAGTAGAATACCAATTAATAAAAGTAGAAGGAAAGAGAGAAGTAGAAAATTACTATTAGGCAAACAATATAGTAATGAATTTTATCCACCGACAGATTTTTAAATTAATGAGCAAAAGTTTGAGAAGCAGGATTTGTATAGCATCTTTGATTTTTAGAACAAGTAAAAATAATTTTTAAAAACATATCTTTGCTTCCTTCATCATACCGTTTTCTTACCACACATCTAGATGCTACATTTTTCAATATCCTATTCTCAAGTAAAGAGAGAAAATTATTTAAAGTGATGTTTGTTTTTTTCCTTTATTATAATCTGGATAGGCACAGAGGAATAGAAAAAAAAAATCAGGTCACTTGGCACTTTTGACAGTGTCTTCTGTAGTTTTGTTAGCATGGCACTGTAGAGATAGAATACAAAACCTCAATTTGTAATATTTTTGGGGAAGTTCATCTGTTCAAAAGCCATGCCCTGTCCCCTGGCAGAGCCATTATTAAAAGAACACATCCTGTAATGGCATTCATAAATCTCAGCAGCTATTCATGGAATTGAGGCATAGGACTAGGTTTGTAAAAGAAGTATAAAATGGAGAAAAACACATAATGGTATCTTACATGTTTAAGACCATTATATGCTCTGTTACATGTTTTTCATAGTGAGCACACAGGTAGAAATAGTCGAAAACTTAAGGTCAGATAACTATAGGGCCACCATCTTATTTTTATGTATTTTTCTTTATGCGTATTTATAGGAAAAAGTGAACAGAAATGCAAATAAAAGGAAAAAATCAGGAAATATAAATTTAAAAACCAAATGACAAAATGTAAGAAACTGATTGATGGTAGAAGCCATTCAGTTCACCATGTACATCTAACACTGTGAAAACCATAGCATGGATGTTAGGGATATTGCAAAATTTTGATGTCACCCTATGTAACATTTGTAACATAATTAAAGAAGTTTGACTTGTTTAGAAGTGATATACAACTTTATTTTCAGAATCAGTTATTTGCAACAGAAATTGCCAAGTAACCTGAGGATAAGTCTCTCACAGCTAATTTTAATATTTAGCTCATCACATTATAAAGCATAGTTAATTACAGTATTCATAGCTCACTATGAAATTGTAACTATAATAAAAAGGAGTTAGGAATAGGTAGTTCCGAGAAAAGTATATATTTCATTGGTGAATGTACTAGTTTGGAGTAATGCTTAAAAGTATATATCATTGTCTTCGAATAGTCTTTTATTTACCTTTGACTCATTGATGATATCACATGTACAGTGGAAAATGAAACTTATGGAGTCACCTGCCCGTATAGAACTTCATTATAAGTTCTTCATTATAAGAACTTCATTATAAGTTCTATACGGGCAGGTGACAAAGAAGAAAACTAACAAGAAATAAGTAATTAGATATTTAATTTTGATTTTTATAAGCTGTTATGTGAGAGATATGCATCTCTTAGGAGATGACATTTAAGCTGAAATTGACTGAAAAAATAAAGGAGCCAGTGATGAGAAGTCAGAATCACAGCATTCCAAGGAGGAGCACAGCTTATACGAAAGTGTTAAGGCTGGAAAGAGGGCAGTGTATAGGAATGCGTGGAGCAGAGGAGAGCAAGGCTCTGTGTTTGTGGTAGACCACATTAAGGAGTTTAGATTTTGTTCTAAGTTTAATGGGAAATCACTGAAGGATTTCAATGAGGGGAGTGAAGTGTCTGATTGTTTTAAAGAATGATTCTCACTGCTGTATTTGGGGAAATAATGATGAATGACACAGCCAGTAGAAGTGCTCCAATGTTTTCTTCATCTTTTTCCTCATTCTACCTTCCTTATTCTCCTCCTCTAAAAAATGATAGAATTATGCTTATAGAATTGTGATGAAATAATTGTATGGCCTTAGAATCATTGGATGCAGGGGGCTCACGCCTGTAAAACCAGCACTTTGGAAGGCCGAGGTGGGCAAATCACCTGAGATTGAGAGTTTGAGACCAGCCTGACCAACATGAAGAAATCCCATGTCTACTAAAAATATGAAAAATTAGCTAAGCATGGTGGCACATGCCTGTAATCCCAGCTACTTGGGAGGCTGCGGTAGGAGTATTGCTTAAATCAGAGAGACAGAAATTGCAGTGAGCCCAAATCACACGATTGCACTCCAGCCTGGGCAATAAGAGTGAAACTCTGTCTCAATCAATAAATAAAGCATTATGTATTAATATATATCATATGCTATGAAATATATTGAAATTTTATTCTATTTTTGCTGTCTCTTTGAGAAAATAATTTTGTGCACATAGATTTAAGGGTCACTTTCAATAATTGTATCAGTTTACACCATTGGACTATGTATGGCGTACCATTACTGTCCTTGATCTTACATATTTTCTTGCTTTACAAAATATTTTTATTTATGCAAATAAGCAAGCCAATCAAAGTTGGAATCTTTTCCCTGTTTGCTTCCTAGTTCTGTGACTTTAGCCAACTTAATTAACATTTCTGTAAGATTTCTTAGCCTTTTTCTGTAAAATAGTACCTACCTCATAAGATTTTTGTAAGGAATAAATGATATAATGTAAATAAGGAAGTAAGGATTGCACCTAGCCTATAGTATGTGCTCAATAATAATGAAATCTTTTAACCTGAATCTCCTCCTCTCTGCCTTTACTCTGAGCAAAGCCACCTTAATTTCTCTCTTAGTGAATTTCGTGTAGACCATAGACTCCTGAAGAAAGCATGCATGTAGTATCCAGCAAGGACATAATGGAGGGAAGGCTCATGTAAATTTAGAATGTAAAAAGAAACTGAGTGACATTATCTATAGTGTTCAACTTAAAAATTATTAGAATATGGAAGTTCATGGGCAAGGTCAATCTCAGCAGTTTTTAAAACCATAAGAAGATTAGATTTAGTAGGTTTATTTTTTATATATTATTCCCTGTGATTTAAAAAAAAATATTTATTTCTATAGTATATGCTTAGTTAAGCTTTACTTGTGCTATATGTATGGACTTTAACTAACTTAGAGCTGTTTTGAGTAATTCTTTCCAGTAAAGGCAGGGGTGTTTATTGTTATTTTTATTGTTTATATTACCAGAATAGTCATCAAAACTCATTGTTGTGTACCTTAAATATAGCCTTAAGCAAAGCTTTTTAAAGACCTTTAACCCAGGTGGAAAAATCAAAATATAGTATGAAAGAATAGCTTTGGAAAAGTATAAAGTTATACTATGTACCAAAAATAATTATTATTTCCATCTCTTTTAAATAAGATGAGTATTTTAAATGCTATTTGCCTATGTTCCATATTATTATGATTGAATTAAATAGAATTACCTTTTACTTAACAAATACCAGACATACTATTGGGTTCTTGATGAGAGGTAGTTCTTTCCTCACGCCTTGAAAAGCATATAAGTTTTACACTAATGTAGTATATTTCTTCCACTAAACAAGTATTTTGGGGCTGAATACATCAAAATACATTTGTTGACTATAAAGCCGTGCCTATGTACCACCTAAAACCATTTAATGACCAACGAATAATATCAGTTTAGGGAATAATATCAATTTGGTAAAATTATATATTCATGTAAAATAATGTGAAGTACAGTAAGAATAGGGGTCTTTGTTCATGAGTTCAGGAGCCAGGTACCTGGTTTTGATTTCAATTTCTGGTTGTGACAACTCAGGAGCTGTGTTACCCAGAGGAAGTCACATTACTGCTCTGTCTCACTTTTCCAAACACAATATGGGAAAGATACTAAAAGTGGCTCTATAATAGAATTATTATAAAGATTAAATGAGTTTAATTATGTAAAGCACTCCAAGTAGTTGTTGGTACTGTCGGAATGGTCCTTTCGTGTTTACTGTCACTAAACATACTCATTTGGTTTAGTCAAGAAGAAAACAAAGAGTGGTTTATTCTTGTAATTCCTAAAGAAGAAACAAATTATGAGACATCCCTATGACAGTGCTAGAATGTTAACTACCTCCTCAAGGGTAGATAAGATCCAAGTTTGCTGGGTTATAAGAAGAAAGTCGTGGACATGGAAATTTAGAAAGTGTCTGAGATGACATGAGATTCTTGATTAGAAGATTGTTGCAAGCATTTGGTGAAAAAAGAGGTATGAACACCAGGTTGACTAGATCCTACATTGTGACAAATTGAGACCTAAACAAATTGTGAGCTTTGAGATCAGATAACTTCTATTGCATGATGGCTCGTTATCTGTTTTCACCTTGAAATTTATAATTCAAAAGTTTAGACTTCTTTTCTCATGTGAAAATGATTGAGCGGATTCAAATAACTTCAACAATTTTTATGTTTTTTTAATAGATGAAATCAATCCAGTGATGGCAGAATTTTGTGTTGAGATGAGTTTTTCTTGTGATAGTATTTTTTTAAATATTCACAAATGTCAAGTTTCAAGATTTGTTGGACACTTTAAAGACATGAAATTATTGTCATAATTTTGACCCCTGATGGAGGCATGCAGTGCAGCTTGCAGTGTTTCTTACACCATAACTGCAGAAAATAACGTTTCATTGCTTTCTCCCCAGGAGCTGCTGTATTACCAGTTAGGATAGATCTAACAGCATATCATTAACTAGGCATCATCAGATCATCAAAACAAAGAAACTGCTCAAGCTGAATTATATGTTCTCAGTCTGAGAACAACAGTAATGAAAGCCTGGACTAATTTTTTATACTTCCAAATATTAGCTTGTTAAGTTTGTTTGTTCATCTTGTCTTAATTTCTCTGTATCTTTCTAGGTATAGGAACCATTGGCTTCATAAAGATATGTTCAGAGGTAAATGAAACAGAAATTAGATCTGCTGCAATTTAATGACATTCAAATGAATACTCATTGGGCATATTAGTGCAATATTGATGGGTGAATCACTGGGCTTTTCTTAACTTCCCTCTTATTAATAAGCCCTTCTGGATACTGGAGTGTCTTAGGTGCTCCATTGTAATGGTCTATAAGCAAAAAAATACCATATAGAGTTTTTTATTTATGAAGAATTTTGTATAAACCTTAAAATGCCTTAAAATTCCCAAGATTTAGTTTTGTGACTATGACTTATATATTCTAGATTGTTTTTGGTGTAATATGTTATTTAGAAAACATTACTTAAAAATATGTAATAGAAAAGACGGTCTACCTGTTGACTCTGCTGAATCTTGGTGCTTTTTTACCCTTCTAATGAAGGGTATTTCTGTTGAATAATAAAGTAGCTTCTTCTTGAAGAGGGATTTACTTGGAACTTTGGTGTCTTAAAGCCAGCCTTTTCCTTCCATAATGTAGACGCATTTTCCCATTCAGATCCTTGACTATTGAGATATTTTTCTTCTACTTAGAGCTACTCTGTGTTTCATGAGCAATGATTAAAAATGGGTCTTCCAGTTTCTTCTGAGAATCTTTATATGAACTTGGGAATCTTTATATGACCTTGGGAACATTCAATTATTAAACTGTATCAGTTTTTTTAAAGGATGAATCATGTTGCCTCATTATAGGTTCTAACACCTAGTTAATTTTCATAGGTTTTAGACCAACTATGTTGCCCTTTTTCAAAGCTTCATCACAAAAAGTTTCTTTCTTCCGGTAAAATCATCTGTGTAATTTAGCTTTAGCAGTAAATAAATAACCAGTAAAATAGTTCAGTTAAAAATCTAAGCTTATTGTTTTATCAAATAAGTAACCATTTTGCTGTATGAGCTAGAATAACTGATGTTATTGAAAGATTTTTTACACTCTAGGATATCTTTCGTTTTTAAAGGAAAACGAACTCCCAAATTCAACAAATGTGTTTGCTCTCAGTTATAAATAAAACTAAATTGAGAGAGATTATCCCATTCTGAACTATTGTGAACAGCTTTGGGCTTTGGACCTAGACAGTACTGGGTACTAGCTTTTAAAAGGTTTTATAACCTTGGCTGTGTATTTAACCTCATTATACTTCTATGGTATGTGACTTTCAGCAATTTTCTTAACTGTTCTGAATCTCAGTTTCCTAATCCCAAGAATTATGTTAAATATACATGTTAAGGATGAAATAGAAATTCAGACATTATCTTTAAATAATATCTGTAAATGACTTACGTGTCCAACACATAAGCTTGAAACAATCAATGATACATCCACCCCATTTATTCAACAATTATTTATTTGGTTCTTCTTCTATTACTACCAACAAGAACAACAATAATCACTCTCCTATTTCTAGCACCTAAAATAAGGTTTCTCACACTTTACTGTGCAACAGGATCTTGGGAATTTGTTTTTAAAAAAATATGTATAGATTCCTTAACCAAGAGATTCAGATCGATTACATGTGAAATGAGCAAAGAAATATTCATTTTTTGTACTGATGACTTTGTACTGGTAACAAGGTTACTGGTACAGGTGGGTAACATGGTTACCAGTACGGATGGGTAGCAGGGTTACCAGAACAGAGGGTTACCAGTACAGATGTCTTTGTACTGGGAACCCTCAGATCTCACTTTTGAGAAACTGAATCTAGAATAAATGAACTTTTAACAGTTGTTTTCAGTTTCTGATTGAATGACAATAACAACACAATTTTTAGACATTATTTTTGATTTTATGATACAACAAGTTTAGTCATTCAAAAATATTTGTTAAATACCAACCATGTGGCTGAGCACAGTGGCTCATGTCTGTAATCCCAGCACTTTGGGAGGCAGAGGTAGGAGGATCGCTTCAGCCCAGGAGTTCAAGACCAGCCTGGGCAACATACTGAGCCCTCATCTCTATAGAAACATAACAACAACAACAACAAAACTAGAAAATGGTAATCAAACAAAAAACCATAATTCTTGTCTCAAAGAATGTACAAGGTCAGGGAAAAGACAACGAACAAGTAATAAAAATAAAGTTTGAAGGATATTATGATAGAAAAATTATAGGATATTGTTAATGATTTGAAGTTTTTTTACTTGCCATCCTTTTTGGTGGAGCATAGGGAGGGTTTGTGAAAAAGCCTCCTGATACAAAGTCGTAGAATCTATACGCTTTGTAAAAACACTAATATATTTTTTAAAATGAGTACTGCAAATGCACCGTCCTGGCTAGCATAAGATTAAAGTCTCACTTTTCCATTTCTAGGGTATTACCTTATGCAACTTCAGACATTTCGAAACTCGAAAAGACCCACAAATTCAAAGAACATTATCTAAAGTTAATTTGGTATGATTGTTCATATAGACTTTGGAAAATCAACTGCAAAAAAATGTTCACTTTCATGTATAATGTTCTGACTGAGCAAGTGTTCTTCCAATATGTGGCTCTAAAACAATATTAATGAAGAACTAGCTTGCATTTTCCTTGGTGTTCTTCACAGATTAACATCTTTCTTTGGATAAAATCATCTGTATAATTAAGCTTTGTCAGTAAATAAATAACCAGTAAAATAGTTTAGTTAAAATTCTAAGCTTATTGTGTTACCAAATAGGTAACCATTTTGCTGTATGAGCTAGAATAACTGATGTTATTCTCACATTCATGTAGAATGAACGTACAGTTTACAATAAAAAATCCTGGCACATATACACCATGGAATATTATGCAGCCATCAAAAACGATGAGTTTGGGTCCTTTGTAGGGACATGGATGAACCTGGAAACCATCATTCTCAGCAAACTGACAGAAGACCAGAAGATCAAACACCGCATGTTCTCACTCATAGGCGGGTGTTAAACAATGAGAACACATGGACACAGGGAGGGGAGCACTACACACTGGGGTCAGTTGGGGGGAAATAGGGGAGGGACGGTGCGGGGTGGGAAGCTGGGGAGAGATAGCAAGGGGAGAAATGCCAGATGTAGGTGATGGGGAGGAAGGCAGCAAATCACACTGCCACGTGTGTTCCTATGCAACAATTTTGCATGTTCTTCACATGTACCCCAAAACCTAAAATGCAATAAAATAAATAAATGGGAAAAAAAAATAAATTATCATAAAAAAAAAATCCTGGTTGACATATCTTTGACAAAAGCTGTAACCAATTAAAAAGAAAAACAAAACAGACCTTAGAGATACACTGGCTACTTACATTATTTATAGAGTAATTGGGTATGTCTTTTGCCTTGTCAGTCTCATATTTCAAAATTTGCAATTGAATTGGTAGTGGTGAAAGTGTTAGAGGAACAATAGCACTGGAAAGAATTTAACTTTTGTAGTCCATGCATAAACAGACACACATAGGTTGGGACTTAAAAACTTTTGAATAAAGAATAAATCTAAGATTTACAATTGTAAACCTTTGGTATGTTATGTTCTTTTAGGCTTCTCTAATGAATGCCTTGTATAATAAATTTCTTCTGACATACAGATTAGCTAACAGTAAATAATATTGCAATAAAAGTTAGGAGATGACATTCTGTTTGCTTCTCGTGTTTTATAATCATTTTTTCTAACTTTTTTTTTTGCTAGCGTATAAGATTAATAGGGACACAGAAGTATGATAAGTCTAGAAAACTTTAAAAATTAAAGGTAGAATATTTTGGATAATTGCCGTATTATTGCTGCTATGCATTTGCTGTATTTCTTTTCCCATAATGATGTCAAGACACCGATTATTTATTTTGCAAAAACATTATAGAGAAAAACTGATGTTGCATAGCATAATGTTATTGTAATTAATGAATTATATTGTGGGGTAAACAGTGCTCTGATTGTTGAAAAGGGAATTAATTACTTAACAACTGAAATTTCTATTAAGCATAAGGGTGAGTGTCCACTGTTCACAATTTTAGAGTATTTGGTAGGAAATTGGGAGAGACAAGACATGGCTTTTATGTGCCTTTCATTTCCAAGGAGATGGTTGTTTGGAACTAACTTTAGTTTGAAAATAAGTGTTTTCTACATTCCAGGAGAATTTAAAGTATTATTTACTTTGTACTCTACATGTACCTTGAAGAAGAGTTATTTATTATATAATAATACTAACCTGTTTAGATCTATTCCAAGATGCCGACTCCTAGACATGGAATATTTTGTTATAAAATGTCCATGACTTATTTTCTGTACATAATATAGCTCATTTTTGAAGTAAATAAAAATAATTTGAGAATCAAGTAGCCATAATAAAAGATACTTCCATGTTCTATTACTAAAGGTCACCTGATACAATCAAACCCAAAGGTTCTATAGTGAAGGCCCATATCAAAATGGAAGACAGACCAGATTAGAATTGTTCTGATAATACTTTAGTCAGATCCCACAAGATCATAGCACAAAAAATCCAGTCGTTTTTTCCTTCTCTTTTGGTTTGTAATTCACCTAAATGTGCTTTCCAAAATCAATGGAATGACTCTCTAGAGCAACTGTAAGCAAACCGACAGTACTGAGAGGCCATGGCAGGACTGATGCCTGTTTTTGTAAATAAAGTTTTATTGGAATACAGTCACACTCATTTGATATTTATTGTCTCTGATGCTGGAAAGAAAGAGAGTTTGAAGAGGGACATAAGGAAATGTGGGGATAATAGAAATATTTGTTTTCCTGATTATGGGGATGATTTCATCGGTGCACATGTAAGCCAAAATGAATCAAATTGTTCATTTTAAATATGTGCAGTGTAGTGTCCTTCATTTATAACTCTAAAAGCTGCAAATTTGCAAAAAGAGCCAGAGAGATAAGATTCAGTTTTTAAAAATAAAGCATACAGACTACCTGCTCAAACATTTTATCATTAAGTCTAACAGTGATAACACGATCCTGTCAAATTTTCATAAGAATTTTAACACGTTTAATGTCTGTACCAACCTCCCCAGGGATTAGTAACGAACCTTTCACTGGCCGTCAGCATCCCACAGAACACTCATTGAGTAGTGCTGCTCTAGGAAATACAGAAGAAAGCTAGGGTACGGTCCCTGTTCCTCTTCAATATTGTAATTAGGATAACAATGAAACAGTAACGTCACAGGGTAAGACAGATGAAGTGTGGTTCCAAAGTTAGTGATTTAGTGTTTTTCAGTAGACAGTAGAATGAAAATCAGAAAGGTCTTTGGAAACTATCAGGCTAGGATTCAGTCTCAATTTCTTTCATTTTCCTCCTCTTAGACTATAGAAAAGTTATGAAACTGCTTAGAACCAATTTTGTTATAGAAGGAAATGACAAAAATAATATTCTCTTCATGGAGCTATTTGTATCTTTCAGAAACATGCATGTACTAGGCATTCAGTAAATATTTGTTAGCTGAAATAAAGGGCCTAAAAAATTGCATTTCCAGGGTTGCTAAGCAACTTGCCAGAAGACAGTAGTTAGTGACTTTTGCTGATCTCCTCTGGTTTATGATTTCTGCCTGAAGGCTGGATTTAAAACATTTGCTTATGTGAGTGATTTACTTTAACAAAGCTAACCTAGTATTATAAGCAGTGTTTGTAAAATTCAAAGCTAGTTTCTTTTTATGTCAATATTATAATTTTCAGACTATCTGTGTGCCATCACAAATACTTATTTTATATAGATATACCCTACTCTTTGCAAAATAGAAAATATTTCTAGAAAGTATATGTATTTCTTTAGTACTTAATCACCACATTAAGTTCACTAAGTATATGTTAAAGGTAGTCTTCATGGTAATAGATTGTGAAAAGAGAAAACACATCCCCCAGCTTTGGTTTTTTTTTTTTTCTTTAAATTTTTATTTTAGGTTAAGAAGGTTTTGTTGTACTGATTACAAATATAAGCAATATTTTACAAATTTACTTTAGGTTAAGGAGGGTTTATTGTACTGATTACAAATATAAGCAATATTTATAAAATAGCACATTATATTACTGATTACAAATATAGGCACCCAGATAGTGGTCTTCCTTTTTATATTTACTGCTCCTTGTAGGATCTCTTGTAAGGCAGATCTGGTATTACTGAACTCCCTCAACATTTGCTTACCTGAAAAGCATCTTATTTTCCTTTTGCTTAGGAAGCATAGTTTGGCTGGATATGAAATTGTTGGTTGAAGATTTTTTTTCTTTTAGAATGTTGATGAATATAAGCTGTAATCTCTTTTTGCTTGTACGTTTCAGCAGAGAAGTCCACTGTTAGCCTTATAGGCTTCCCTTTGCAGGTAACCTGCCCTTTCTCTCTAGCTGCCTTTAACATTCTTTCTCTCATTTCGACTTTGGAAAATCTGACAATTATGTGTCTTGGGGATGTTCTTCCTGTGTAGACTCTTGCGGGAGCTTTCTGTATTTCCTGAATCTGACTGTTGGGCTTTATAGCAAGGCTAGAGACGTTTTCATGGATGATATCCTGAAATGTTTTCCAAGCTGCTTGCTTTCTCCCCTGCCTTTTCAGGGATATCAATGATTCATATATTTAACCTCTTTACATAATCCCATACTTCTTGGAGGTTTTGTTTCTTTTTGTTATTATGTTTTCTTAAATTTTTGTCTGTCTTATTTCAGAGAGCTAGTCTTCAAGTTCTGAGATTCTTTCCTCAGTTTGGTTTATTCTGCTAATACTTGTGATTGCATTGTGAAATTCTTGTATTTTGTTGTTAAGCTTTGTCAGATCCATTAGCTTCTTTTTTATATCAGCTATTTCATCCTTCAGTTGTGTATCACTTTATTGTGATTCTGAGTTTCTTTGGATTGGGTTTTGCTGTCCTCCTGAATCTCAATGAGCTTTGTTTCTACACATATTCCAAATTCTATTTCTGTCATTTCAGATAGCTTAGCCTGCTTAAGAACTCTTGTTGCAAAATTGGCGTGGCCAGTTGGAAGACATAAGATACTCGGGTTATTTGAGTTACAGGAGCTCTTGCATTGGTTCTTTCACGTCTCTGCATGTGAGTGTTCCCTTAAGTGCAGTGTAGGTTGAGTACCGTCAGTAGACTTATTTGTTGAAGTTTTCCTTGGGCTGAGGCTTTATGCAGTGTCTTTATTTGAAGCTGCCTTCTTGGCTTTGGTTTCAGAAGGTGGTATGTTAGTGAGGTATTTTTGATGTTGAAGCTTTGGGGTATGATCCAGTAGGCAGCACTTAGGTGTACTGGTCAGTTGGTAGACTCTTGCTCAGTTGCATGGCTCCCCTGTGTTTCCCCGCAGTTGCAGCCCTGTTCCCTCTCAATACTCTGAAAGTGTGGGTTCCTCTCACTCTTGCATGCTGTGAATTGTGGCTTGGCACTTCTGGGATGTCCACTGCAGCTCTGGAGCGATCTCAATGTTTATGTTCCTTCCCCAGCTTTGTGGCAGCAGAGGAAGGGACTCTAGTAGTGGTTGTGGTTTTGGGGCTCCACCCCAAAGAGATGCAGATCAGCAATTATCCAGTGCAATCAACCCAGGAAGGAAAGTCTATGCTATTGGCTCCAGCCAGGGGTTCCCTATTTGATGATGAGCAGTGGGGATGTGTGTGGGACTCATGGGAGATTGACTGGCTTCTTCTGCTTGGATTGACTGAAGCTTGTTGGAGGTGTGGATAAGGCACATAGGGTCTTTGCTCCTTCAGCAGTCCAAGAGTCGTCAGTTCCACGGCAGAGAGACTTTCAGTTGCCCCTGGAGGCTCTGCCCAGGGAGTTGCTGAGTTGCTAATGCCCCAGTAGCTCTGGCCGGGGGGTACCTGGAGGCCCAGGCTTGGGGGATCTGTCCAGTTGGAGATGTGGGAACACTCACCTAACAGCCTGGCCACTTTTCCGTATGGCTGCTATAGTATGCTGGGTACGCACTCCAGTCCCTATTCACCTTGGATTTTCTAGTACCTGGAGGTATCACCAGTGAGGGCTATGAACAGCAAAGATGGGGGTCTGCTCCTCCCTCTGGGAGCTCCATCCCAGGGAGGCATAGACATATTGTCAGACTGAACCACCTGTAGGAGGTAGTAGGAGATCCCAATTGGGAGCTCCCACCCAGTGACAGGGAACAGGATCAGCCACCTACTTCAAAAAGCAGTCTGGACATGTTTTCACAGAGCAGCTGTGTTGTGCAGAGGGAATCCCTTCTGCCCCTGGTCAGCTCGAACTCTCCAAAACCCAAAGACTGTAATGGCGAAGTGGCCCAAACAGCAAAGATGACGGCCCACCCTGCCCCCTGAGAGCTCTGTCTCAGGGAGGTGTAATGCTGCTACCAGTGGCTGGCTGGAATTCCAAGCCAGTCTTGTCCTGTGAGGTGCCATGGAAGTGTGACCTGTAGACCGTCACTGCTTAGCACCCTGAATTCAGCTTCTTTCCTAGGGGTATGTATGAGGATCTAACTTCTCATTTTGTCACAGTTGCAGATTCTTTTGCCTGGAAGCCTGGAAAGCCCAGGTATCTAAGGCTCCCAGGCCTTGGCCTGTGCCTGAATGGTTGCTCTCAAGATTCCACACGCTCTGTGTATCAGACTGAAGACCCTGGAGGAGTGGGGTCATCAGGGGATCTCCTCACTCAGGGGTTGCAAATATTCATGGGAGAAGCATGAGTTCCCAGGGGTCACCACTTCCCTGGGCAGGGGAGGTTCCACTGGCTCTGTGTCACTCCCAGGTGGGTCATCATCCTGCCTTGAGTTTCTTTGTTTTTTGTGGATTCAGTTGTTTCTTTGATTAGTTCCAATATGAGTGCCTGGATGTTTCAGTTGAAGGTGCTGTAGTTACTTGCCCCTTCAGTCACTCTCCGGGAGAGCCATACACGCTAGCTGCTTCTAGTCAGCCATCTTGGCTACCCCTCCCCATCTAGATTTTAGATTTCCACAAAATTATCTGAAAAGATCATGCAATACTTACAAAAAAATAGGTGTAAATAGGTGTTATATTTCTCCAGGTGTGGAATAAGAGATATACCAGAAGTAATGAGAAACCATGTACCAGGCTCTGAGCCAAGCACTTTTTCAAACATAATCTAATATAATCCTTATAACGACTCTGCAAGGTTAGTGCTGGTATCACTCCTTGACAGAGAGAAAAATAGGCTTCGAAAGAGTGTTTTGCGCTGTTTTGCATGAGGGATGGTAACTGGAGAAGCAGATATTTTCACTCAGGTCTGGTTGTTGCATATTTTCTGCTCTTCTTGTGATACTCTATTGCCTATTATCTGAGGTTTGGCTTACATTTAAAATTCTAATCTTGAATCCCTGGGGCAAAAATTTGACAGCAGAATGAGTTATAGAACCTTTAGAAGGCAAAAGCCTGGGCTACCCACATTTCCTGGATTCACTGAGGTTTTCCAAAGATATTCTTTAAAGAAATTCTCAAACGTTTTGAGCACTTATATCCCTAGACTTTAAGACTGAATAAATGAGATTTGAACGTGGCTTGGTTCTATAAGTAATTGGGAAAACTATCTTAATTTTCCTAGAATTTGTGGCCTAGAAATTAGTTAGAAGAATGGAATTGGAGAGGTCCCTTGAAGACTTCCTTTTACTCTCAAAATATTTTTCTGAATGAGATGGAAAAAATAGGACCTAATACCAGGAATACCCCTCTTGTTCATTTCTTTATTTATTTCTCCAATTCTTGTCCAAGTTTCCTAATCCTATCAAGAATTTGAGCTCCTAGGTACTTCTTTTGCTTAAGATCTCTCAATGGAATGCCTTTTTATAAAAAGTAGTTGACTATAATATACATTAGGTCTTCATTTACATTAGGCCAGTGTATGTTTCATCTAGTGTAAATAAAGTATTTGACAAAAATTCAGTAATAGAATCAATGGTAAAGATGGCAGCTTTTGGAGTCATGCTGCCCAGACTTGAATCCTGTTTTCCTAGCTGTATAATTTGGGGCAAAGTATAGTGTTTGTGTGATTCTGTTTTCCTTTCGTTAAACAGGGAATATTATGGCACCTATCTCATACAGGGTTATTTTGAGAATTATATGAGACAATACTTTTAAAAGCACTTAGGACAGTGCATGGTATAGTATAAAGTAAGTTCTGAATGTACTTGCTTTTATTAATAATTTTTATTTATATACAGTTGAAACATTTTTGTGGTTCTATTTTTAGAAAATAATAGAGTGAAAAGATGGAAGTTTATTATGAAAAAAGGAGGGAGGGTGAGAGAAATGGAGGGAAGAAGGGAGAAAGAAAGAATGTGAAAAGGAAGTAGATGTGAAGTAGGAAGATCAATTGGGAGTATACTTAGGTCTCTGACAGTTCTAACGTGTTTAGGCATGCAATGAAAACTACATACTCTCTTACAGTCTTATATTCATTTACATTGAACATATGAATATTTCTATCTTATATTTATTTATAATGAACATATGAATATTAGTCCAGTTGCTTTGCTACTATAGCTCACAGACTTAATGAAGGAATCTGCTACTTGCTAACAAAAATAAACATTCAGAAGTTGTGAAGCTAGAACCCGTCACTTGGTAACCTTTCCCCTCAGCTGAAAGCCAAGGAAATCCTTGATATATCACTGTGCTTAAGCAGGGTAATTGCCTTGTGCTCAGTTAGAGCATCATAACTTATCCATAGTGAATTTATCTCTGGAAGGGTCAAATGTATAATTTTTCTGCCACATGATACTTATTTTTCTATATTATAGTTACTTTGGCCAGGTTGTAGGTTAAAAGCAACTCTCAGCATTGTCTTTCTTCAAATGCAACATGAGTGAATTTTTTTTTTTTTTTAAGCACAAGATTACATGCTCAGTTATCTCAACCCTTGCAAAGGAAAATTTATAAGCCTTCCTGGAAAAGCAGAGCTGAAGATTGCTGTTTTATGGTTTCACTTTGATCAAATTTATGGGCATAATCTGAATATGACCTTTTTCTAAGATTAACAGTTCCTTCCTTAAATGCTGACCATGGTTAGGAATGGTAGTATTGTAATTTGAATTTTTAAAAATTCCCTGGAAAGTACTATTCTTTTCAAGATATAAGAAGAATGTGGGACTCCCAGTGAAAATGGAATTTAGGAATGATGTTAATAGTTCTTCTCTATAAATTTATTATTCTGGGAAAAAATCACTGAGAACTTTTGAGAAATGTTTTATCTTTTTTCTTTAGTCTTCTAGTATAGAGGTTTTTTTTAAAAAAAATCAATCCACATGAATAGCGATATATATATATATATATAGACACATACACACATGTATTCACACATACACACACACATACACATATATGCACACACTGCTCTGTATGTACATATTCTGTTGTCAGTGGTCTCTATTATTTTAAACACTTGCACTGAGCTTTATTTTCTAATAGCAAATATATTTTATTTTGGTAAACTTACTGCCATTTTACATTTTAGTAACTAATACTCATTTTTCCTGTATAACTACACAGATGTAAATACAGTTATGAACTGCTATTACTTAATATTTTATATAACTATTTTAATTAGACATGTAACACCTGTGACAGGAAGCTTGATATATTGTTAATTTTTTCCAGTTAAACCCTTACGTAAATTTAATTCTTTAAAAGACAAAATATTTACTGAAATGTCATTAGAGTATGCTTACACATAAATATGTTCATGGATGCCTATATAGAACTTATTTTTTTTTATGAATGTTAAATTTATCAAATGTCACTAAGGATAACTTTTGTCTGCTGCTTTATTGTTACTGCTTAGCCAATCTTCCTAAAACTAAGTCTTATAACACAGTAATTTTATTACCTCCCATGGCTTCTGTGGGCCAGAAATTTGAACAGGAAGCAGTGAAGATGGCTTTTCTTTCTTCCACGATGTCAGGGGTCTCTTCTGGGAAGATTTGATGGTTGTGGTGACTCAGCAGCTGACGGTTGGAATCATCTAGGGCCATCTGCACTGATGATATATTTGTCCATTGATACTGGCTTTAGACTGAATGCTCACCGGGGCTGTCAGCTGAAACACCATCTTAGTTCTTTCAGGCTGCTATAAGAAAATACCACAGACTAGGTAACTCTTAAACAACAGAACTTCATTTCTTAAAATTCTGGAGGCAGGGAAGTCTGAGATCAAGGTGCTAGTGCATTTGGTGTCTGGTGAAGGCCCATTTCCTCATAGATAGCCATCTTCTCACTCTAGCCTCACATGGCAGAAGAGGAAGGGGTCTTTCTGATGCTTATTTTATAAAGGCACTAATTCCTTTTATAAGTTCTCTACCTAATGATATGATCATCTCCCAAAGATCCCACCCTCTTGACCTACTCAGCCCCCAAAGATCCCACCTCCTACTGTCATCACCCTGGGGTGATGATTTCAACATAGGAATTTAGGGGAAACATAAACATTCAGACCATAGCACTTACACATAGCCTCTTCATGTGGGCTTCCTCATAACACCACAGCGGCGTTTCTGGTGTGAGTATCCCCAAAAAGCCAGCTGGAATCTATTTTACCTGTTATGACCTAGCCTCAAAAGTCACATAATATCACTTCTGTCATGGTTGCAAGCCTGCCCAGTTTCAAGGCGAGGGGAGGGTTGTCACTGATACCGTCTCTTAGTAGGCAGAAAGTCACACAGTGTAATGGGGGATATTGTTCCAGCCATCATTGAAAAATACAATTTTCTATATTGGTACAGAAAAAAACAAAGTCAATAATCAGCCACTATTGGCTTTGAATATATTTTGCACTACATTGACTTTAGTTCCATCTACAACCTCAGAATTTGGACCAGGACCAACATCTCAAATGAGCTATAACGTAAGTATAGAACACCATTGCACTGTGCCCTTTACAAAGGAATGTTAGTATAATACTACAATTCACTTGTAGACAATGATAAGTGTTCTATCCTTTTAGACATGGCCAAAGAAAACAAACAAAGTTACCCTTAGCTACAGTAGCTAAACATCCAACAAAAGAATATGTCTTCCTTGCTATTTGAAAGGAGAAGTGTGGAGCAAGAGTAATACTAATATGTGCCAAATACTAGCATACTGAGATAACTATCCCATTCCCAGATTTTCTGTGCTCCTCTTCATTCACTGGCCTTAAGCAGCAGTTCTCAGATTGTTCTCCATTGCCTATTTGCATCAGAGCCATTGAAGGCAGGTCTAAGCCAACTACAGCCAGTGGGCCAAATCCAGCGTGGTGTCAGTTTTTTATGACCTGCTTTGCCAAGTATTGGTTTCATATTTTTAAAGGGGTACAAAAAGCAATAATAACAAAATAAAAATAAGAGACAGAGACTGCTAAAGTTTAAAATATCTGCTATCTGTCCCTTTACGGAGAAAGTTTGGTGGCCCCCAGATCTTACATACTTGATGAAAGTGTCAATTCCTTGGTTTTACCCGTAAACATACTAAATATAAATTGAGAGCGGGGAGTAGATTTTGGGAACCTGAATCTCTGAAGAGTTCCCAAAAAGGTTGCTATATCTTGAGAATCACACATTTTGGTTGCCCACAAATCTTTGGAAATATGCTTGGTTTAACTAACCGGACCATGAAGTGGTTTTCATTATTATACTTTGCTGTGTAAAACATACATATACATGATTCTATTCATCACAATAGATTTTGTGTCACAGCCGAAAAAACACTGAGTTGATAGCTAAGTGAGCACTGTTATCCTAAGCTAGGATCCTTTTTAATAAGGGCTTTGATACTTTTGACATTTTTTGAGCTATATATACTGTTCTTGAAGACTTCAAAGCCTTTTTTTAAATAGTCATCCTAGAAAATTATTCCCCCAAATAGTAAGGTTGTGCACAACTTTGTCACAACTTGTTTTAATTGTCAGGAATTTGAAACAATTTTAGCATGCCATTATAGAAGACTAGTCAAATTATATTCATAATATGACATACTTAGCATCATAAAAATAGCATTTTACAAAAATAATAAAATAGAAGCGTGGTCAAACTGAAAATTAAAGTTAAGGAGCTTACAAAATAATTTGTAACTTAATTTCATTTGAATCAACTATTTACGTTTGTATGTTTGTATCTATCTCTTTATTAATCTATGTATATAGCTGATTGTCTCCTTTCCTCTCTATCTCTTTAGATAAAGGATGGAAAGATAGAGAAAAAGATAAAGGACAGAAGGATGTACTTGTGATGTTAGCAAATATGCCAATTTATAGTTTTCATTTTTCTATTTCTGTAATAAATAAAAATAATTTTACATAAAAAGAATAATGCTTAAAATTTCAAATTACATCATTTCCTGCACTGAAGACCTATACAACTGTATTTGAGCTAGAAAGTATTCCAAACTTCATATTTGGAATAATACCTTCATGAGTCATGTTAAGTTGAGATGTAAATGAATTAAAAATACTTTCATGAGTCATATTAAGTTGAGATGTGAATGTAATCCTCAGGACGCAAGACTAAATCGTTAGCTTTTTCAATTAGAACAACAAACTAGGGACAACCTTTAAATGATATGGTAAAAAAGAACTTGCAAGCTCAGATTCTGAACCAAGGTGCTGACAGATATGACTCAACTAAAATGATCAAAAAATTTTTAAAAAGGTAGAGTGAATTTATTATCTCCAAAGTATATAGAGAGGTTATGCTTGAATGGATATTTTATGCCAGTACAAATCTGTGTTCTCCTTCCCTTCTTTCTCTAAAGCTTTTAAATTTTAATTAATAGTAGATAGTAAGGCTATATAGGTTTGGATAAAGTTAATATGAAGAGTTCAGGTAATAAAAAAAAGTTGTACTTAAGTAGCTTTTATATTCTTTTTAGTTGGTGATAGAAAAATGCCTTCAGCTTAAATGTTGTAATCAATGTAACTTTGTGTTACATCATCCTTACTGCAATATGTCTAACAAGATACTTCAAAATATTTTACAAATACTTGCTGGTTTAATGTTATTTTTCTGTTATTACCCCCACTCTGTTCTTACTGCCATAATTTCTCCTTCCTTAAAACCACTAGTGATGTCTCGTGTTACTCAACATTGATTTATAGCCTTGATCTGTTATCATTCCCCTATATCAGACCCTTTATTCCAGGTATACCAAAGTCTTTTCAGTTTTCTAAACCTAAGACAACGTTGTGTTACTCTTTGCCTTTGACCATACGTTTCCTCTTTTCTCTGTTGCCTTCCCCTGTCTAATTCATTAGCCAAACCCTTATTCGTTTCCAAGGCCAAAGATCAAACACTTCTTCTGTAAAATTTTATTTGCTGGATACTACATCTTTGGTACAAATAACTCTGCAGACCCATCAGACTCTAATTCGTGTACCGCTATGGTGATCTGTTCATCTTTCTAACATAGTTCTTATCACATTACATTTCACTACTTTTCTCTAGGACACTTACAGTAGGTCCTTGTCTTATTTATATTTTAATCTTCAGCACTCAGCACTTAAGAAGTACCCAATACACGTTTGTCTCATAAATGAATCTCTATTCGCCTTCATGACTCTTTTAACATTAAGCATTCTGGACTAATTATGTGATTATCAGATTATATCTCAAATCAACTGCTGATTTTCCCCATTTTAGACAGGAATTGCATGTGATAGCAATTTTTCCTATTACCTCAGAGGTAATTGAATAAAGAAGAAAGCCAGAAAGCCGGGGTGTTTGGTCCTAAATATTGAGTTCAGTATGCCCATCTATTGTGATTGCTTTTTACTCTGAGCAACACACTACTAGAAAATGGACCATGACCTCAGTCTAGTGAGAAAGGCAGACAGGCACAGATAATAGAGGGGAATATTGGACTGAAACATGGTAATGGGAAGACACTTAAGGAGGTTGCTGAGGTGGTTGTGTTTGTAACTCATGTAAATTAACGTACTAAATTGGAGCCTACCATGTTGCTTTTAAAAGTGATAACAACACAGTCTGTATTAAAGATGGATTTATAGCTGGGTGTAAGGAAGCCTGTCTGATATTAGGTTTTGATGATGAGTAGGGGAATCATATGTCATTGATTGCTTGGTATTGTCTGTGCTTACACTTGTAGGTAATTGAATATTTCTGGTCATTTTAGTGCTGTCCCCTTACACTCTCAGAAGTGTCCCAGTGAGGATGGCAGATTATACACCATATTAGAAATGAGCCATCTCCTTAAAGGAAATTAGTGATAGGAAGTCATAATGGTAGGAGGCAATATCCTTTGGAGGCTGCTAAATATGTTTTCACATTTAATCCTTACAACAATGCTGTGGGAAGTTACTAGTATTATTATAATAACCTCAGGTTTAGAGAAAAGGAAATTGAGGCACAGAAAGGTCTACAAATGTGCCCAAGTCATATGGTTAATAAGCATCAAAGGCAAGTGTAAAATGAGGTCTCGTTTCAAAATTTATAACCGAAACTGGTTTGCTACATGGATTCCTAGTTAAAACCATTTTATTCAGCAAGTAAAAGTTTGGGAAAAAGCAGGTCTTTTAGGTCCCAGTTTTTCTTGCCTTCTGTTTCCTTTTATTCTGTCCCCTCCCCTCCTCTCCCTTCCCCTTCCTTCCAATAAATAATTACTGAATACCTACTACATGCCAGGCATAGTCCTAGGCACTAGACTACACCAGTAAACAAAATTTCTGCTTTTATGGAGTTCACATCTCAGGAAGTGAATATTTAAAAAGTGTTTTCACGATATCCCCTTACAGATATTTTGATGAAAGTTAATGTTGCCTTCTATGTATAACATGAAACAACAAAAACGAATCTGGCTGGGTAGGTAGGGTAGGGGGATGTAGCCATGAATATATACATAGATAATTGATGAACAGTGTCTATTCCCTTGAGCCATGGCCGACTAGACAGTCATATAATTCAGGAACCATTTATCAAGTGTCCACAGTGTACCATGCTCTGTTACAAGCTTTTCCCCAGAGCAGGTTACCACATTACTCTCAGATCAGCAAGATAAGAGGTGCATGATTACTCTGTATTTCTATTACTTCTAAGTGGAATTAATCACTTTTTAATGGTTTTCTTCTCATCTAAAACCAAACACACACAAAAATACACACGCTCTGTCCTCTGTCCTCAGTGGCTAGATTTCAAGAAAATTAAGGTAATTAAGGCTAAATAAGTAAGCCTTTTACTCTCTAATATAATGTGTTTACAGAAAAACTTTCAGGTACATTTTAATGCCATTGTTCCTTGGAGTCTATTTAGATATGACTTTGGCATATCCTACCTGGGGATTTGACCCCATTAGTCATGGTCCTGCGTGCAACATTCCTTCTGGCGCATCCAGAAGGAGATCAACCCCACTGCCCTAATCAGGCAACTTGAGTACTGACAAAACAAATCAGTAAGCCCACTGGAGAATTTTACTAAGCCTGCCATCAAGTATTTGGGATATTTTAATTTCTGAAAACAATTCTACCCCCTTTACATTTAAACCATCTGAGAAATGTTATGCAGATGTAACTTGAACGTAACTAACTCAATTAAAGGTTAAATTTGCATAAAAAATTAAGTTATTAGATGAAAACTGTATTGCATTAAGGGTCCATTATATTGTGATTGACGAAATCCCATTTTGTAGATTGACAGTGAGACTTAGATACATTTAGATAATACAGGAAAATAAACATCAGGATATCCTATGAAAAGGAATCAAATAGTTGAGGAGGCAGAGCCGTCTGGATGCTGACATTGGATAAGAAAGCATATTGTGTGTGTTTCTAGTGAGACATATTTACTGGACTTTTCATTCTTTTAGTCCAATGGGATATAATTTGGCATACACAGTAAATAATCTTCTGAACGGAATTTAAGGACCATGAAAACGGAGGTCCAAGAACACAACAGAGAATGTTAAATAATGTGAGAGTAGCCCAGTGAAATGGGAATGGGAAAATTCCCGGACCTGAGAGGTTTGCTGTTACTCTTCTGTCAGGGGAATCTATGCTGGCGAAAAGACCTTGTAAGAGAAGTTCATAAAACATTTATATATGTAATTAAAAGTTCTCTAACTTAAGAGCTAGGGCATGCATCTTCTGGATAATTCATTGAATTTGCAGTTTTAATTGTGGTTTGTGTAGATTTCTGAAGTTTCTACATCTATTAACAACAATATATTATTTTTTAGTCTCCTTATAAAAATGCTTCATGAATCTAAATGTAACTCAGAGAGTAACATTCATTACCTTTAGGAAATGTAATTGAAAACATTTTTTCTTACTCCAAGAAAGAATGAAATGGCTATTCAAGTAATGAAAATGGTACAATGAAAAATTATGGCCTCCACAGGCCATCCGTTATGGCCTTCTCTTCTATTTATACATAACCTTTTCTTGAAATACAACTACAAATATAATTTGTGACACATTTTCAAAGTTGGCAAGTGTACCGTATCAGGAGATTCTACCAATTTCCACAGTTATTTTAAAAACAATTTCTTTCACATTCAGTGCCAAATAAAGTAAGTTCAGAGAAGTTTCCCAGACTGATTTTCTGAAGTTCCTTAGGGCACAGCAGTGTTTTAAAACAACAGATGCCTGTTGGATATTCTCTTCAAATTTGTCCCCAAATCTTGGAAAGCAGTGAAAGGTTTAAGGATTTAAGAAAAATTTACTTAATGATCGGCTAAGAAGGATCAGGAATTTACTTAAAGATCATCACAAGTGATGATACCTCTCAAATAGAGATGATGGCAGAACAATGCTTGTCTGGTGACTCATACATGCCTTTGCCAAAGAGGGTGGTGTGTAGACAAAAGTTTAGTTAGTATTAAAGTTAAATAAAGACAAATAGAGGTGTCAGAGCCTGAAGCTACGGACTTCTGAGGCAGATTGCCCCCATAGATAATAGTTAATTTATTTCGTACAGTGTTTTTGTAACTTTATTGAGGATCAGAATCACCTCGAGGACTTTTTAAAAGACAGATGATCAGGCTCAACCAACAATGTCTGATTTATTAGGCCTCCCTGAGGTAGGGCCCCAAATTTGGATTGCTCAGAAATTTTTCTGGATGATATTTAATGATAACGTTTCAGAAACCACACTTTGAAAACTTGTGATTTGTTCCAGATATTGCAGGGGTTGGTGCCAATTTTACTGGATTGGTTTAAATGCTCTCTTTTGTAATTTCACTTAAGGCCATCAGTTTCTTGGAGATTATCGCCCAGTGATGACATTCACAAAATCTGATATGTGAAACAAAAACACTAGGTTGTCAATATGCTGTAGATAGCGGGGATGTCTGTCTGAAGGAGTTAGCTTTCCTTTCAGGACAGTGGGCTCTCACCTCTGAAGAATTATGATGTCTAAAGCCTCCTGGGCTAAGTTTCTTCAAACCTCTTAGCAGTTTAGAGGGAACCACATGAAGTCAGGTGCAGAAGATCAGCCTGGATAGAAAGCACTCTACAGCCAGGAAATAACTGATAAATTTGCAGATCTAATTTTCTTGCCGCGATTAGAAGTTGTCTTATGGTACTTTTGTAGTCTCTTATGGACTCACTAAAGTAGGCATAAAAGGTGATGCTGACAATTTGGTTTTTATTTGGCCGGATTTTGTCTAAAAAATATAAAGGAATATTTGAGTTGAATGAAACAAATATTTATCTGTGAGAGGCAGAGTACTGTAAACTTTCTGGGTTCTGCTTCTTTCCTAGTTGGACATGGGGCATTTTATTTAGCCCCGATGGGCCTCACTTCTATCTCCCATAAAATAATAAAAACAAAAGAACATATATTGTATAGGATTTAGTGAGTTAAAATTAATTAACTCTTGTAAGTCACATAACAAACTGCCTACCACATAGTAAGTATTCAATTAATATTAGCCATTAGGCTTTATGTATAATCCATAGGTAAATTGAATAGCTGATTCTACCTCTTGGAGTATCTGGAAACACTTTTTTGGGCCTGCCAGTTTTGGAGAAGGTTGGTGTGGGGAGACTCAGTAAGGTTAGATGGAGATGACGGAGCGGAGGTCCTTTTCCACTGGAGATTGTAACAGGAACGTGGGATGAGAGGAGCATCACCAAGCTTAGGTACATAACAGAAGTTTCTAATGAGGATTACGAAGGAGAAACAGAATAGTATTTTGCAGCAATTTTCTGCAACTGAAGGAAATGATGAAAGAGAACTTAAACCTTTTTTTAATTAATTAATTTTTTATTTATTTAGAATTTATTTATTTAACTTTAGGTGCATACTATATCTGGCATTTCTCCCCATGTTATCCCTCTCCACCCTCCTTTCCCTCCCCACCCCCTGATGTCTCTCCCCTACCCCCCGCAACTTCCCCCAGTGGTGATGCTCCTCTACCAGAGTCCACATGTTCTCATTGTTCAACACTCACGTATGAGTGAGAACATACGGTGTTTGGCTTTCTGTTCTTGTGTCAGTTTGCTGAGAATGATGGTTTCCAGATTCATCCAAGTCCCTACAAAGGACACGAATGCCTAGTTTTTTATGGCTGCATAGTACTCCATGGTGTATATGTGCCACATTTTCCTTGTCCAGTCTATCATCAATGGACATTTGGATTGGTTCCAGGTCTTTGCTATTGTACACAGGGCTGCAATGAACATACGTGTGCATGTGTCTTTATAGTAGAACAATTTATAGTTCTTTGGGTATATGCCCAGTAATGGGATTACTGGGTCTAATAGAATTTCTATTTCTAGATCCTTGAGAAATCGCCACACTGCCTTCCACAGTGGTTGAACTAATTTACACTCCCACCAACTGTGTTAAACCTTTTTTCCTTTGACACAAGCCATTCTCCTCCTCTTCAGGGATGTAGCTTTCTCTGTCCGTACTCACCACTTTTTACTTTCCTTCTGTCTGTAGCTTTAGTCACTCCCTGCTCTGTTACTGTACATACAAGATAAAGGGATGCTTATTTTTTCATTTCCTGATAGTCAATTTAGGCCACAGAACTGATAACGAAAGGCGACAAGTATTCTTTCCTCACTCTAAGTTCTGGGCCTGCTAAAAGGGCTCTAAAGCAATCCTGAGATTTCCTTGACAGCCGTGAGAGAACTGCCTCTGCCTTTTCTTGTTCTTTTTCTCACCTCCCTGCTGCAAGTTTGGGAAACAGCACAGTGCATCAGCAGGAAGAAAGGAGGACAGGAGGAAAAGGACGGATCAAGCCGCTCTTCCTCACTGCAGGCTAGTGAGCCTGGGCCAGGCCTGAGCTAGAGAAAGGTGACAAGCTTAATATCGTGTGTGAGACACCTGTTTTGATTTTAATTAGACTGGATTTTGATTAGTATTTTTGTTACGAATACTTAAAAAGAGCTGGTTATACAATTCCAAAGCAACCTAAGCTATGGGTATGCTCCAGATAGTATCTAGAGGCTGAGAAGAAAGACCCAGTAGAAAAAGTTTTAAACTGTGGTGGGAGAATTTTTTTTTTTTTTTTGTAGTTGTTGAGTTCATTCCAAGAAACATTCCATTGACCAGTGTAATATTTTGATTTATTTTTAGGCTTGGAATAGAATCTTTAAATGAATAGCTTGTTAACTTTCAGAGATGACAGATTTATAGTTCATTCTACTGGTTCTTTTCAAGAGAATAAGACAGTTCAATGAATTGAATAAAAGAAGCTTTGAGGCTCAGTGTGTCTAAATTAAATGAGAGGGGAAGGATGAGTAAAACAGGAAGACCAGGATTCCATTCCTGTTTAATTAAATTCCTGCCCCAACCTGTAAACTCTGTATCATCCTTGGCAAACCTCTTTTCCCCACTGCCAATAGAGTTTGTTAATGTAGTTCCCTTTCTCTGGCAGATGAAAAACCCCTACTCATCCGGTGCAACACCTCTTCCATGTAACCTTTCACCATAAGCACAGTCCATTGTCTCCCCCAGGAGGAACTGATGGTTTGCTTTCTGTTTAAACATTGAACAGTACTTAGACTTTTTTGTTCAATTTTTTAATTCATTTATTATAATTATTTATTTACAAGTCTGTCTTTGTCTAATCAATTTGTGAACTTTTGAGGGCAGGGACCTCATCATTTTTCTATTTGTATTCCTACAATGTAATAGCGTGCTTAGACTATACTAGATGCCCAATAGCTATTTGTTGAATAAGTAAATGAAGATATTGAAAGAGTAACCTCGTCTCCAAATGGAAAAGAGATCAGGTAGGTGGTCCAAAGTGTCAGGAATGGACCACAGATAATAAGATCAGATATGTTTCCTTGGAGAGTCCAGTGTTTGCTACATGACTACCTTTATCCATCCTCAAGGGTTTATACTCTATTACTTTGTTAGTCATTGACATTGAAATTTAAGCAGAGTGATTCAGTAACTGATCACATGTGCAGTTCAAATCTGTGTTTTAGTTTGTTTTCCTACAGTGAATCTTTTACAGGAAACCAGTAGCAACACAAGGAGAATTACGTAGCTGAAATAACAAAACTGCTACATTTGTGTATTCCTTTCATTCATTGTTTTCATTTTTTCTTCTTACAATACAAATAGGTTAATACGTTTGTTGAATTTGGGATAAATGCTAATTCTTGATGAATTCTTTCTATATTTAGAGTGCTTACATTCAATCAGTGCAAGGCTGGTAAAGACTGTCTTGTAAAGTCATAATAAATTTAATTATATCTGTTATTGCTTGTAGATGATATGATTGCTTATATTTAGTTTGTTTTATGAGGCGTTTATAAGCACTTAACAGTGCAATCAGTTGTTTATGTAATAACTATCTTTCAAAAAGTAATTATTTCGAAGTGTTGGCATGTTCTCTTGAAGTTTGACACAACAGTCTTCTATGGGCATTTTGATGCTGGAGAAGTCTAATTCAGGAAATTGTTAAATGAATTTGGTGGACATCTGCTTTGAGAGTAACTGTGACAGCGGTTCCGTAAAAATCGTTTTATGGTAGTGTACTTAGAGACATTAGAATGCTGCAAGTTTTAGTCTGTGAAAACCAGGCCAATTTTCTACTGCTTTTGCAGTAGCATATGTGTTTGTTGGCAGTCTTAGGGACTCAGCTGGCATGATGTGATTGGTAAACTGTTTGATAACTCTTCATAGGGCTACGTCAGAGCATAGGTCACCTGAAAATAGGCATTGTTAATACCTTAAAATCAAGTAAAAAGAGATCCTAATCTTGGAGATTATGATTTTGTTGGCAAAACAGACACTTTTTGTCATTGTGCTGCCTGAAGCCTACAGGCTCTAGAAATATACAATTGGTGATTGTTCTGAGGAATTATATCACAGAGGGTCACTACTGCGGTGAGTTCACAAACTTTAATAAGATTGCTGAGCACAATACATAGGGGAATCCTTGAGGTCTCTAGCAAAGATTCTAGAGTATGCTCTGTGAATATGTTCATTAAATGATGGTCTGAAAGAAATTGCAAAGATTAACATGTTTTTCTGGAACTGCATCTATTGCATGGGCAGTGGTAATTTCTTATCTCCAGGCAACATAAAGTTGCATGAGCATTCGAAATGAAGAGCCTAAGTTTCAGTGATCACATACCCAAAGTAATGCCTTTAGTCCAAGTGACTTAACTGAACACAGGGCTTAGGTGCTCATCTTCTAGTTAGATTATGTCATTTTAAAGACAAGGCAATCACTTAGATTTGTTAGCAGTATCTTGTGCTATTTTATTTATGAGTTGATATTCATTGACGTATCAGGTTCTTAAAGTTAATTGTCCCTTAAATGTCCTGCTCATTCTAAGTGAGTTTTCTGCCCAGATGGAGGTAGACTCTAGGTCTGCTGATGTGGTGATGGGAGTCTTGCTGGGGCAAAGTTGGCTCTAGACTCTGTAGTTCACACTTTGGAGTAGTAAAGCTGTGTTCACAAGGTCTACTGCAAATGGAATGAACTAGTCTTCCTATCAGGCAATAAGTGGTAAAGTCTAGATTCTACATTAACCTTACCTTGACTTTAATAAGGTACTACTAGTTGTCACATCCTCATCTATAAAACTAAAAGGTAGAAGATTGTTAAAGTCCCTTTTACCTCTATTCTTCTGTAAGTCAGAATTAGTAAATTAGTAAGTCAGAATTAGCAGAAACCATAGTTGAACAACTCTGCCCTTTTTTCTGGAAACACTGCTAGAATATAGTGTCCTGGCATTAAGTGTGATCATATTACTGAGTCTGGCAATGGAATCTCAGTCACCATTTGGAGAAAAAGTTGCTCTTTGATCAAGAACACTCATCTTGGACTTAATATGAATAAGAAGCAACTGAGATTTGAATGTCAATCTAGGATAAATTATTACCCTACTAATAATCTGGGACTATCTAATTCTAAGAAAATGTGCCAATAGAGAGTATTCTCTGCTTTACCCCTTCATTTAGATATCGATAACATTTGCGAGATAATATTATAGGTAGTATGATACGCAGAGATCTTGGAAACAAAATCTTTCATGGTATTGAGAAATAAAATATTATTTTATTCCAAAAGCTACTTTTTCTAAATATTTAATGGACTTACTGAAAACCAGTGCAGGGTATTATAAGTACTTCCAACTAACCAAGAGAGAAGGACTTGCCTTTTAAAAGAATAAAATCAAATGCTCTAGATTACCATGTGTTTCAGTTTCGTGAGTACACATTTTAGTTAATTCAACTGGGCATCACTAGTTTCAGCAAACTATAGAGCAAAATTTAACATGAATTAGTTGGAAATCTTATTCATTGAATGCAGCAGAGCTTAACTGAATGTATGAGGAATATTTATGGAATGCTGAATCCAGTAATATCTACAGTGAATAGTAATGGAAGAGGCTGAATATTATTTACCAATTTACCAAGGAGAGAAAAAATCTGAAGGCTTTAAAAATAAATATGTCAACAATGTTTGCAGATGATGCTTATGATGGACCCTAATATATGAAGATAAATAAATATTCAGAAAAAGTAAGGCAGTTATAATGGAAATTGTTCTCTATTGTGAAAAATAAAATATCTCTTACATAGAAACATAAGTTAAAGTGCATTTCTCAACCAGGTGTGATGGTTCACACCTGTAATCCCAAGTGATTTGGGAGGTCAAGGTGGGAGGATTGCTTGATGACAGAAGTTTGAGACAAGCCTAGGCAACATAGTGAGACCTTATCTCTGCAAACAATTAAAAAAATTAACTGTGCATCACTGTGTGTGCATGTAGTCCCAGCTACTCAGAAGGTGAGGTAGGAGGATTGTTCGAGCCGGGAGGTTGAAACTGCAGTTAGCTATGATCATGCCGTGGGCTACAGAGCAAGACTTTGTCTCTAAATATATATTATATATTATATATATAATATACAGTATTAATATAATATATATGTACATACATATTAAATATATTACATATATTATAACTACTAATATATGTGATATAATAATTTATTATTCATAGTGATAAGGTCTCACTATGTTGCCCAGGTTGGTCTCAAACTTCTGTCATCAGGTGATCCTCCCACCCACCTTGACCTCTCAAAGCACTGGGATTACAGGTGTGAGCCGCCACATCTGGTTAAGAAATGCATTTTAACTTACATGTCTATGTATATATTCAGAATACAGTCTTGATTCTTTATAATATTGCTTAAAAAGCAATCTTAAAAGCAAGAATTTCAGGGGAGTTCTGAAAATAGTAAGGTAATTTGATCCCAAGTTTTGAGTGAGATGGGGAACATGTTTTTTTCCTGTTTTCATTAATTTATGAAGCACTGGACAGGGGAAGGAAAAATGATTGAATCACTAGATACTTCAACTAGAGGAGATAGTGTAGATTTTGTTTTAATTCAAGTACCTTATCTTCAAAATGAGGAAACCAAGGGGAAAAGAGATTAAACAGCATGCTCAGGTTTCATAATTCGTGGCACTATGAGGCGTATAGTTCTGTGTATTATTAGCCATTTGAGGGAAGTAGAAGATGTCTGACAGGCTTGGCCCCCATCTCACAGTTATATAATTACATCCTGACTCTATAGCTGATGATAATGAGGAAGACACATATGTTAAACTTATGTAACATTTGTTATGAGACAGACATGGTTCTACATGTTTTACAGATAATAGCTCATCTCATTCTCACAGCAACCCTGCTGTATCCAGAATCCAGTTTGGTCCGACTGATCTTGCCTTCTGGTGTTTAGAGCTTTGTCTACACCCCTAAAATACTGTAGCATGGTTGGTTTGTGTAATGTGTGATGGCATGTCACTTCTGATATTAGGTTAGAAAAGACCATGAAGATTTGGTCTTGGCTTTCTTTTCTCACTCTTTACCTCTCTCCATGTCTCTCTTGGATAATTCACTCTATGGGAAGCCAATGGTCATGTCAGGAGTAGCCCTATGGAGAGGACCATGTAGTGAGATGTTTTGCCAACAGCCATGTGCTGTGCAGATCCTAAAGCCACAGTCAAACCTTCAGATGATGGCAACCTCAGCCAATAGGTTAACTGGAACATCACAGGCTATCCTAAATCAGAACCACTCAGCTAAATTGTTCATTAACACCGAAGTAGTGTTGTTTAATGGCATCCATTTTTCTAGTGACGATGACATGTGTTGTTATTGTTTTTTTGAGACGGAGTTTCACTCTTGTTACCCAGGCTGGAGTGCAATGGCGCGATCTCGGCTCACCGCAACCTCCGCCTCCTGGGTTCAGGCAATTCTCCTGCCTCAGCCTCCTGAGTAACTGGGATTACAGGCATGCCCCACCATGCCCAGGTAGTTTTTTGTATTTTTAGTGGAGACGGGGTTTCACCATGTTGACCAGGATGGTCTCGATCTCTTGACCTTATGATCCACCCGCCTTGGCCTCCCAAAGTGCTGGGATTACAGGCGTGAGCCACCGCGCCCGGCCTATTGTTGTTTTCAAGTCTGCAGTTTAGATTTAACGGTGGAAGGTTTACTATTGTGTATAATTTCAAACTAGTGAAGTTTCACAAGTGGGCTAGAGATAATAAAAGGCAGAAGAGAGCTGTGATATAAGTCACTGCTACATAAAAGTTAAAGAAAGGGAAAGGAGTGGGATGCATTAGCTGAGAAGAAGGATACTGAAGACAGACTCTAATGTCAGAGAGATGATTGCTTTCTGTCTCTTAAACTGGGAGCTGAAACTTGTTACCTTGGTTACCAGGGACTTTATGCTCAATAGTCAAAAGTGAAATGAGTTGAAGAGTGTTTGTTTCGTTGCTAAGTGGGCTAAGAGAAAAGTTTTCCTTGCACAAATACAGTTTTCCCTCAGTATCTGTGGGAGATTGGATTCAGGATCCTTTGCTGATACCAAAGTCTACTAATACTCAATTCTCTTATATAAAATGACATTAAATTTGCATATAACCCACCCATATATTCCTGTATATTTTAAATTACCTCTAGAATACATATAATACACTATAAATGCTATGTAAATAGCTGGCACTCTGTAGTGGTATTGTTATTTTTTATTTTATGCATTCAATTATTTTTTATCTGCTACTGTTTGAATTCATAAATGAAGGGCCTGAAGAAATAGGGGGCCAAAATACATTCTGTTTAGAGGCTTGGTGATATCAAGCCTGACATATCTGGCTTGAATCACTGAGACTGAACAAAAACAACTGAAGATATTAGAAAACTTGATGTGATTTATGTAACTTAGATATTTTTAAAAAGGTAACATGGATGACTGTGAAGAATAATTCATGGTAAGCCTTTATGGGATTAGTATATATACTTTAGTAACATTATATTTGTGGCTATTTAAAAAAAACATTTAAGAAATTGTATCAGGGATACTGGCATGAAAAATGTGAATATTATAGACTGCTGAATGTTTTATCAAGATAAGAAAATGGGGAAAAGTAGAAAAACATTGAAAAATTGTGACTGATTGGATGCATGTTTTACTCTATTGGGGAAGACTTTATAGTAACCATATTATTTTTAGATACGTCATGACTTGGTGGAATATTCCCAGACTTCCTCAGCAAAGTTAGCTGACCTATCGTCTTCATCCCCATGTACATGACTTAAAGTTTCACATGGCATTGTGGTTATTGGTTTCATGTCTGTGTCTGCCATGGCCTTCACTGGTGAGAATTAAGTATTATTTATTTTTGTGTCACAGTGTATGTGTAGTGCTTGGCACATACTACGAGCCCAAGAAAATGTTAGACAACTGAAAAATATATTTTAAAATAGTGTTTAGAAAATATGCCCATCGATGATAGACTGGACAGGGAAAATGTGGCACATATACACCATAGAATATTATGCAGCCATCAAAAACGATGAGTTTGTGTCCTTTGTAGGGACGTGGATGAACCTGGAAACTATCATTCTCAGCAAACTGACAGAAGAGCAGAAATCAAACATCACATGTTCTCACTCATAGGCGGGTATTAAACAATGAGAACACATGGACACAGGGAGGGGAGCACTACACACTGGGGTCTGTTGGGGGAAATAGGGGAGGGACGGTGGGAGGTGGGGAGCTAGGGAGAGATAGCAAGGGGAGAGATGCCAGATGTAGGTGATGGGGAGGAAGGCAGCAAATCACACTGCCACGTGTGTACCTATGCAACAATCTTGCATGTTCTTCACATGTACCCCGGAACCTAAAATGCAATAAAATAAATAAATGGGAAAAAAAAAAAAGAAGTTACAGAGGTGTGGGTGATGTGGTATCTAATTCCTCACTACTGCGTGGTTATTAAATTTTTTTCAGGTTAGCCAGGTGCTGTTCTGGGACTAGAATCTCACCTTATTTGAAATAATTGGTGAAATGTGTGAATATGCATACATTTATGTACACTATGAAGATATTGGTACACCTGATTTGCTCTATTGATGTGTGCTTGATCTCTAATATTTAGATGCCATAAATTAAATATTTGTTCTTTCTTTCCCCCTCCCCAGGTAGATTTAGAAATATATATTGTAAATATATACTAATATTTATATATAATAAAAAAATACAGTGGTTCGTAAATTTTTTGTGCAAATATAGATACCGTTAGAGACTGCTACGTTTGGTAGAAATCTTAACAATGGCAGGGAAATATTATCTGATCATAATTTTCTAATTACTTAAATGAAGAAAGAAGATAATCATTTGTTGCATTTTCTGACAACATAAATAATTTTAAAGGTCAAAATTGTCATAAGGAATCTAAGTATGAAATTTACCATAATAATTTATTTCTCCATACTTTTGGCATGTTATTAAGTCTTTTGTGATAAAAAGCTACCTTTATGAGAATTTAACATTATATTTTAAAAACATTTATATTTTTCAAGATGCTTTAAATTATTCAACCTTTCTTCACATATACTGAAATATTCATTCATTTACAAAAATTTGTAATGTACTTACTTACCTGGCACTAAAGCACATAATCTCTTTTACTTAGTGCTGGTATGAGAAATGTTCTTTGCTCATAGGACTTACATTTTGGGGGCAAGAGTTAAAATTAAAGTATACAGGCAATCAAGAGTTCTCTGGACATGCTAAACTTCAGGAGCCTAATAGATAACTACATGGGACTGTTGAGAAGGACATGCATGTGACTAGAGCCTATGGGGGAGATCAGGACAGAAGACACAGGTTTAGAATATAGAATGATATTGACATGTAAAGTCCTGATATTTAATAAAATCACCTCTGGAGTTTGTATAAATAAAAAGAGAGGAGACCAGAGGACAGATTCATGGACAATTCCATATTTAGAGGTCTCACAGAGCAGAATAATCCATGAAAAAGACTGTGAGGGAGGATGATCTCAAGAAGCCTAAAGGAAAAATGCCTTTCAATAAGAAGGGAATAGCTACTTATATCTGGCACTGTCAGAGGTAAAGAAAACAAGAACAGAGAATTAACCACTGGGTTCTACAAGATGGTAGTCCTCAGTGGCTCATATATTCCTACTGCTGCTTGTAGCAATAGTAGTAACCGTAATTTTAATAACAAGCACGTCATAGCACCTCTGAGGGCAGATGCTGTTCTATATGCTTAACAGGTATTAAACAATTTATATATGTGTGTGTGTGTGTGTGTGTGTGTGTGTGTGTGTATTAGTGTGTGTGTGTGTGTGTATAACTCATATATATATACATATATATTTGATGTAATAATTGAAAATATCTAATTGAATTGAGCTGAAGCAAAAATGGGAGGAAGTGGTTGTATTAGCTATGTATGGCTACGTAAAAAAAAAGTAGTTGCTACAAAGAGCAAACATTTATTTTCTCATCATTCCCATACATTAGGAATTCAAATTTAGCTGGCTGGTTCTGCCTCAAGGACTCTAATTAGGTAGCAGTTAGGACAGTGGTAGAGCTGCAGTCACCTGAAGGTTGCATGGGCCTGAACGATTCTCTTGTAAAATGGCTCAGCCTCAAGGCTAATGGCTGGAGACCTCAGTTACCCACTGACCATTGTCAGGAGGCCACAGTTTCTTGCACCCCAGCCTTTCCACAGTGCTGGTACCAATAGGGCAGCAGCCCTTCCTGAAAAGCAAGAAATCAAGGGCAAATGAGGAGAGAACATGATGGTCTTGATGACTTATTCTCAGAAGTTATATACTGTCACTTCTGTCCTTATCTACTCATTGGAATTATATCACAAAGGGATTTCTATGGAAAGTTAGTTCCCACCTTTTGAAGTGAGTGTCAAATAATCTGTTAACATATTTGAAGCCACTACTTCGGTGGTGAAGTATGAAGATTCCAAATATATGCAAGTATTGTGAGAATTTTTTTCTGATAAAGGTAACAGAGAGATGAACAATTAATTGAAAATTAGATATAGAATGAAACATTTTTAAAGACAATATTAAGGCATATTTTGTGCTTATACAAAGGAAAAAAAACAAAGAAGAGAAAGAGGACATGGAGGTCCTCAAGGAGGTTTAATATGGAAAAGGATCTATATAAAAAGAAAGAAGCAGTGGAAGCTTCTTTCACAGAAATCAGAGGAAGTTAGAGAACGGTGGGTACACAGTCAGGCAATATGGGAAATTTTAGGGAGGGAAGTTGGGGTAATATAAAAAATATGGTCTATTTTCCCTGGGAAGTATTGGCTGAGTGTACCAGCAGAGAAGACGAGGCAAAGACAGGGGTGCTGAGGGTTGAGGACAGAGGAAAAAAGAACCATGAGTTAGCTTGGAGGGTAGAACAATGAATTTTCTATGGAAGTTATATAGGACTATTTGGCTTTTGTGAGTGCCCATTTGAGATTCATGATCATAAATGTAAGTGAATCCAGTCAGCACATTTGTAAGATTATGACTATCTTAGAGCAAATCATTATTACCATGGGCCTGAATTACTATAATAGCTTCCCCAGCGGTCTCCCTTTTCTCAGGTTTCCCTACTAAAGCCACCATCAATCTTCTTAAAACACTTGTCTGCATAAAGTAAGCTCTAGGTCAAAAACTTTGTTTCTCCTTGATCTTGAAGGTTAAATAAGTATGGCCATAGACTACATCACCAATGATGGAAACCACAGAATATTTTCCATGGCACATTAACATGCTCTGTTTTGTATTTTGGAGTGGTTATTCTGGCAGTTGTATGAAAACCTGTTGGAACAGGGCATTGCCAGATTCACAGAGACCAGGAGGGAGACTGTATCTGTGGCAAAATGTGATAGTGAACCCAAAGCATTAGCAGTAGGAAGAGAAGTGAGCTGATGGAAATGAGAGATACTAGGAAGAAGTCTCGTGACTTGAATGCTAGGGTAAAGTGATAGGGAGGTATCTGGAGTGACAAATAGATTTTTTACTTACGTCAGTGTTAGATGGTGGTAACAGAGAATAGAAATGGAAGAACCGAGATGAAGAGAAAGAGAAGTCCAGCTTAATAGGTATGAAATTTGACATACCCAAGTAACATACATTTGTAGTTTTCTGGTAGACAACTGGAATGTATAAGTTTGAGGTCTGAGTTCTAGACTGAAGATCAAAATTTGGGAATCATTAGCACTGAAATCATAGATTGGTTTGTCATCAAGTTTTGAGTATATACATATAGGATTAGAGAAATTGAGACTATCTGGATCCCTGGAAAAAACTTAAGGATAGAGGAAGAGATTTCTCCAAGAAAGAAAATATGTGACACAAGGGTAGAGGAAATAAAATTGTGAATGTTATCACAGAAAGTATAGGAAAGAGGTTCTTAAGTCCTCTAATGTTTAAATTTAAAAAGAACTAGGATAAGTTAGACAATAGTGTTATGAGCAATAGTTCTCAACCATTAACTATCTGTTAGCATCATCTGGAGACATTCTTTAAAAATCAAGTAATATCTGGATCATGTATCTAATAAATTAAATCAGAATACCTGAGTAGCAGGTAGTAGTAGTGGTCCCCTTTTTAAAGCTCTCTGATGATTCTGATGGAGATTAAAGGTAATGACCTACTGAGATAGAGTGATTTGACCGTTTCATATATTATATGACATAGAATAAGCGTAAATGAAGTAAGATTAAGTTGCATGTGGCAATAACATTTAGATAGTGCTATTACTGTGAAAGTTTAGAGAATATGGGCCAGCTGTATGTGGTGGATTGCAAAAAAAAAAAAAAAAAATTATTTTAGAAATCCCACTATCCCACTCAATTCTGTATGCACTCTTTGCAGTTTGACCTTGGGGCCCCTCTCTCAAGAGGTACAGTCTGTTTACCTCCATAATTTGGGCTGGCCCTGTGACTTGCTTTGACCAATGGAATGTGGCAGTGATGCTATTTCAAAAGTTCTGGAGCCTTGGCCTAAAGAAAGCTTGCAGCTTTTGTTCTCATTTTCTTGCTTCCCTGAGACCACAAACTAAAACAGCCCAGGTTACTTTCCTTAAGGGTGACAGGCTGTGTAAAGAGAGAGAGACAGAGAGGGTACCTGCTGACAACCAGTACCATCCTCCAGACATGTGACTGGGGCGACCGTGGACAATCCAGCACGAGTTGAACAATCAGATGACTGTGAACACATCATTGACCCCAAGAAAGATAGGCAGAGATGCCTCCTTTCTTAGCACAGCCCACCTAAAACCCCAGAATTGTGAAGAAGTAGAATGACTGAAGTTTAAACCACCGAGTCCCGGCATGCTTGTTATGCAGCGATACACAGCTGACATACTGTACAAGAAACAATCACCCATCTTTAGATGTGACTGATGAAGTAGTCAGTTATAAATGCTTTTGTCTATAGATAATTCTGACATATCCTGAGAAATCCATTTTAAGTCTCCCGTGACCACATAAACCTTTTATAAGCACTGTATCTGAAACATAGGAGTATTGTAGACTACTTTTTAGAAATATTTAATTATTCAGTTTAGTGCATTATCTAATGATTTGTCCTCCCAGCTTCATTTCCCACCTCTTTGGGTATGTGACTCAAAGAAAATAGCCAGAGATGGTCCGTCAGTCTTGCTGCTGCTGTTGTTACCACTGCCACTGCTACCACTACAGTAATAGAAACAACTAACCTTTATTAAACTTTCTGTTTGTCAGAAGCCTTCCCATAAACTTGGCTTTCTGTATCTCATTTTCTTCTAACACTGTGTGATCTAGAGACTATTACATCCTCAGACTATTATATCCCTCAGATGAGGGAACCCAGGCTCAAAGGCGACAAAATAAAGAAACACAACTAAGTGGCTGGAAAGTGACTTGATACAGGTTTTAATGAATCCACAGCCCGTTTTTCTAACTAGTTTAATTTTATTTATTTTATTTTTTAATTTTTTTTCCAAGACAGCATCTTGTTCTGTCGCCCATGCTGGAGTGCAGTGGTGTGATCTCAGCTCACTGCAACCTCCGCCTCGTGGGTTCAAGCAATTCTCCTGCCTCAGCCTCCCAAGTAACTGGGATTCCAGGCATCCGCCACCACACCCAGCTAATTTTTATGTTTTTAGTAGAGACAGGGTTTTACTGTGTTGGCCATGCTGGTCTCGAACTCCTGACCTCATGATCTGCCTGCCTCGGCCTCCCAAAGTGCTGAGATTACAGGCCTGAGAGACTGTGCCCAGCCCTAACTAGTTTTAGAAGTCATTTAGGTCTGTATCAAAAGCATTTTCATAACATGCTTCCTGAATTTTCATTTGTGAATTTTCTGAAAGAAAGAGACTTTTGGGCCACTGTTTTTTAAGTAAGGAAAGAAAATTACTATTCTTTGAGGACCTGCTAGTGTGCCAAGCAATTCATCCATATTATCTAAAATAACCCTCCCAACCATCCTACGTGACACCTGTCATCTCCACTTTTATGCCAAATAAAATAGGGAGATTAAATAATTTTCCGAAGGTTATATGACCTGGAACTGGTATGGCTCAGACCCCAACAGAGGTCTGTGGGGCCCTAAGCCTCCAATTCTTTTTATTATGCTACCTGGCCTTTTTCTTTGAATTTATATCCAGTGGTGAACTTCATTTTATTTCCCAGAGACCCAGTTCTCCCATCCAGGATAAACTGCTAGCAGCTGTTCCATCCTTCATGTTATCTTAAATGTCATTGCCACAAGTAAGTCTTTTCTGATCTTTTAGATTAGCATACTTTCCTGTTATATAGATCCTAGGCACCTGTTTTTTCCCTCTGTAACACTCCTCTTTGTTTTAACTTTTTCTGTTTTTATTTCCTCAACTAAGTGAGAATCCCCATAAAGATGAGGATATTTTGCCGTCTGCATCATTAAAATTTCGTCACTAGTACAGAGCCTGACACAGAGCAATCTCTTAATAAATATTTTGTGAATTAATGCATGAACTTTTAGGCTATGGAGAGACCTGGAGAAATGGCATTTGTTATGTAAATTTATTGTAACTAAAATCCTATAATACAGTAAGAAAATCTTGATCATAAGAGAAGAATAAGCACAGCTTTGAGACAGGACAACACCTTCAGGATACGAAGGCCATGATCATGTAAAATTCTCCCTGCTTCAGTAAAAGTCTGACATGAAGCCCATTGAAATCTTGTCCTTGATGGCTTTTTGCTCATTGTGTTTCAAAGTGGACATGTTAGGCCACTGCACTCAAGGAGTCTAGCATTGATTACACGTTTGTTTCCACGGACACCAATCGGTAGCAAAAGACAGGAAATAAACAAGACCTAAACATAAAGCACTGATATCATATTGTACTCTTCATAAAATTAAATCAAGGAAAGTTACATAATTGAAATCAAGGTAAGAAAAATATGTTATGTTTCTTGAATCAAAACAGCAAGTCAGATGTTGAGCTGATTAAAATAAACAAGTTCTTTTGTCATTTCTTTCTCTTCAAGCTTTTTGCAAAGTTGTAATATTTAAACAAATAAATAGATGATATTTATGTCTCTTAATGGTTAATTCTGGTGACCACCAGATGAGAATATATATATATATATATGGGAGAAGATAGTCCTTAAAGGATTACTTAGAACCAGGTAGATAAAACATGAGATTGATTGTATTATTCTATTTCATGCTGGAACATTAACATAGCATAAAGCCCATCCAAAGATCACATTTTAATTCACTTGAAAATAATTATTTCAAATAAATACATAAATGTATTTTCACATAAATGTGAAAAATATAATCTATGTAAATCTATGTAAATGGATGGTTATACTGAATTAATATATAACATTACTGAGTAGATTGCTCAGGGTTTCACTAAATAAAGAAGACTAAAGACCTGGGTTAGCAAGAAAAAGCTCTTTTGCTCTATTTCAGTTTCTAGGTTGTTAATCTGGTCCAAGATGATCAACTTCTCATTAATCATAATAATTAGAAGTAGATTTACTGAGCATTAGTGTAATTTTCAATCATGCTAATAGTTGTGCAATCCTCCATTCATTAATATAAATGAGGTAAATTAGAACCATGACATTATAAAGAAGAGGCAGAAGCTGTGGGAACTTTAGTGGATCCTCCCTAAACCCCATTAATTTAATTGTAATATGTTGTTCTTCAATATTTCTTTTCACTCCTTTTATTTTCTGTTGCTAACGGTTCTTCAGATTGGTTAATGAGCATACTAGCCTCTTAATTTAAGTGACTGCTATGGTGTGGTCTAAATCATACATACTTACATTGTCTCATTACATTTAACCCTTTCTCACATGTTCAATCAACAAGCATTTATGTAGTCATTCATGCTACCCTTATTTGGAATTATACATATCAGCAAAACACAAAAGAAAGGAGAGGCATTGTATTAATCTGTATTCATGCTGCTGATAAGACATATCCAAGACTGGGAAGAAAAAGAGGTTTAACTGGACTTACAGTTCCACGTGGCTGGGAGGCCTCAGAATCATGGTGGGAGGTGAAATGCACTTCTTAGGTAGCAGTGGCGAGAGAAAATGAGGAAGAAGCAAAAGCTGAAACCCCTGATAAACCTGTTAGATCTCCTGAGACCTAATCACTACCAGAAAAACAGCATGGGAAAGATGGGTCCCATGATTCAATTAGCTCCCCCTGGGTCCCTCCCGCAACATGTAGGAATTCTGGGAGATACAATTCAAACTGAGACTTAGATGGGGACACAACCAAACCGTATCAGGCATTTCAGTTTTCCAGGAGATCATAGCCCAGAAGATAATGTGGAGTGGATTGATATTGTTAAAATATGAAGGCAATTTCAAATTAAAAATTGCTTTCTTTGTCATTTTTTTTGAGATGGAGTTTCACTTGTGTCACCCAGGCTGGAGTGCAATGGCACAACTTTGGCTCACCACAACCTCCACCTCCTGGTTTCAAGCGATTCTCCTGCCTCAGGCTCCCGAGTAGCTGGGATTGCAGCCATGCGCCACCATGCACGGCTAATTTTGGATTTTTAGTAGAGACAGGGTTTCTCCATGTTGGTCAGGCTGGTTGGTCAGGCTGGTCAGACTCCCAACCTCAGGTGATCTGCCCGCCTCGGCCTCTCAAATTGCTGGGATTATAGGCGTGAGCCACCATGTCCGGCCCTTCTTCATCTTTTATATTTGTTTAGACACTCCCAGAAAGGCCGTTCCTGAAAACACTACCTAAATTAAGCACCCCTTTTATTGTCTTTACATATTTCCTTCGGTGTCATCTCCCTGTCCTTCTGGTATTGGGAAGAAATCTTTCACAAATGAAATTTTATATCTTGCTTTGAAGAAACGGCACAAAGAGCGGGGCCTTCTTGTACCTGCTCTTTTTTAAGTGCTTTCAACTCAAAATAGTCAATATGGTAGAGTCATATTTAGGGGGAGCACATTCTTAGCTCCTTCATGTTCATTGAGCAATCTTGTACTGCCTTCTTTGTGCTAGGCACTGCGGATGACTCTGGGGATGTCACGCAGGGTAAGGTCACTTTTTAAAAAGAATAGTCTAGTTGGAGAAACAGTAATAGGAGATGCTCAGGCCACATTCAGTGGAAGAACTGGGATGTAAATTTTTTCCAGAGGAACAAAATCTGTGTTTTTTCCATAGTAAAACACATTGCCATTTCAAAGAGATTTAGGCTTTATTAAAAACAATAACATTATGGTTCTAGCAGAGATTAAATATGGGAGTCATATAATCAACATTTTCATTTCGTTTGTTTATTGTGACCAGGAAACTGGAAATAAACTGGGGGAAGGAAGGCATGAAAGGAGGAGAGAATGAGAGAGAGATGGAGAGAGAGTGAATATCAGGAGGGCCATTGCTTATCCTGGCAAAAGGTAATAAGCCAGTAGCAGTAAGGGGAAGAGGAAGGGATAGATTTCAAAGATCTTGAAACAGTGAAACACCATAGGTGTCAGTGACAGATTAGTGAGGACAGATGTGGTGAGGCAGAGTGTGTAAAGAAGATCTCCAATTTGCGGCTTGATCATCTTGGTGTACGGTCACCTTGGCACATCACCAACTTTGGTTCTGTTGCTATTCACAGAAGTGGAATATAGGCTAAGAAGCAGGTTGGAAAAATAGACAACAATCAGGTTTTCCATTATTTTTAATAGTGTAGGAACAGCTCAAAAGGGGCCCTGAGTATTTCCTGAGGTGTGGTAGGCACATTTCTGCTGTTACAGTAGTTGTGATTGTTTGCTAGACTATCACTATTACTCTTGTTGTAGCTGCTACTGATCCTCCCACTTTTGAACATTTATTTATAGCTGTTCTATGTGTATTTTCTTTGCTTCTTTCACAACAAACCTATGATATAAATGTTCGTGTTTATTTTATACTAAGTAAACGGAGGCTTAGTGAGGTTTAAGTGTTGCTAAATAACATTGCCAATTGTCAAGAAGTTAGTGAATGTCAGAGTGGGAGTTCAACCTGACTCCAATCTATACTCTTTCCAGTGCCTCCTGTCTATTCAATTTCAAATCATTTCAATATGAAGTACCTGTGAGACACCCATATTTGCTTATTTGTAAATTGTGAGTGATTATAATTGCCTAAATGCATGTGAAAGTGTGAAACTCAGATGTGCTACAACTATGGAATATTGAAAAGCTTTTATTGAAAAGCCTTTGTTTTTTATCATTTGCTATTAATTAATTTCTAGAAAAGAATTTGATTAAACTGTGGATTTCTAAGTAGTTTTCGAGACTAATTAGATCAAGTCTAAAATTTTCTTGGGAATGCTTAGTTTGTCTTCTATTTAATATATCCAATAGTAAATAAAAATTACAGACTGAAAAAGTTGAAGCCAAAAAGAACTTCCGAGATTGTTTAGTAAAAGGATTTATATAAAGAAAATAAGTTGTACGCAAAATTTGCTACTGCCAGTCCTTATATCATTTCCAGACTTTTTTTTTTGAGACAGAGTCTGGCTCTGTCGCCCAGGCTGGAGTGCAGGGCTCCGATCTCAGATCACTGCAACCTCTGCCTCCTGGGCTCAAGGGATTCTCCTTTCTCAACTTTCCGAGTGGCTGTGATTACAGGCGTACACTGCAATGCCTGGCTGATTTTTGTTGTTTTAGTAGAGACTGGGTTTCACCATGTTGAACAGGCTGGTCTTGAATTCCTGACTTCAGGTGATCCACTCCTCTCGACTTCTTAAAGTGCTGGGATTACAGGCATGAGCCACTGCATCTGGCTGTGTTTCCGTTCACCTATGCAACACACTAAAGTTGAGTAGTGTCAGCATGTTAATCCTGCCCGTGAACCCCCTACCTCTTGGGCCACAGTCTCCACCCCTCCATATTTTCTTACTCACAGAAACTATTGATTAATTAATCTTCCTAGCCCCATAGGCCTTATGTTTGTGATGCCTAATCTACATATCAGTTCAGTATTATAGGTTAATAAATTTTACAATGGGAAATAGAACCTAAGGTTCAAGATTTATTGTCTTTCGGTCTATTAAACCTATTATTATTTTTTTCTTGTGACAAGGAATGTATTCGTTTGCTAATGCTGCCATAACAAAAACCACTGACTGGGTGGCCTAAGCAACGTAAATTTATTTTCTCACAGTTCTGGAGACTAAAAGTCCAAAATCAAAGTATTAGTAGGTTTTATTTTTCCTGAGGCCCTTACTTGGATTGCGGATGATCACCTTCTCTCTGTGCTCTCTAGTCTTTTCTCTATACCTGCATCCTTGATATCTTTCTTTTATTATAGGGACATTAGTCAGCTGTGTTAGGGCTCACTGTTATGGTCTTATTTATCCTGAATTACCTCTTTAGAAGCTGCATCCCCAAATACAATGCTATTTTAAATTACTGGGGGTTAGTACTTTAACATATAAATTTCAATGTGGACCGAATTCAGTCTATAACAAAGGATTTTGGTTGAATAAATAATCCCAGTTAATTTAAACTGGTTGTGACTGCTCCTTTCCTTAGAAACCCTATAGTACTTTTAAAAATCTCCATTATGGCACTGTTTTGTAGTTTGGTAATTTACACACTGGCTTTATCTTTACTATAAAGGTATAAGTATTTTTAGGGCAAAAAATTATAGCCTGGAGTCCTTTATGGCATACATTTTTAAGAAGTAATTATTTGATAACATAAAGCCAAAAACATTTTCAATTAAAAAAAAAACTCACTGGTTCATTTTGTTTGTGTTTCAACATATAAGAAGAATGAGTTGAACAACTGTTTTTGTTTTAGAAAAAAGAACTGTGGTTAAATGAAGATGTTGTGATAAAAACTATATGGTTTAATCAGTCTAATTAAGATTGAGGTTAATCTCTGATTCCAATGAGTTGTGTTTATATCAATTTTATTTTTATATGGTTATTTTATGTAATATTAATACTGTAGCTCTAATTGATATTTGTTATCAAGATATCTAGATTTTGAAAGTTTATTTCACCATATTTATAGGATCAAATGCTATTAAGTTAAGACAAAGTCATGGCTTGTTTAACAACAGAGTTACTTTCTGAGAAATGCATTGTTGGGCAGTTCCATCATCGTGCAAACATCACAGAGTGTACTTTCCCAAACCTAGATGCTATAGCTTACAACATACCTAAGGTATGTGGTATATACAAGCCTGTTCCTCCTCTGCTACAAACTTATACAACATGTTATGGCGCTGGATACTGTAGAAATTTTAATTCAACAGTAACTTTTTATGTATCTAGACACAAAAAGGTACGGTAGAAATGGGATACTACAATGTTATGGGGCCGGCATCAAATATGTGGTTCATTGAAACATCATCCTGTGGCATGTGATTGTGTATCTCTTTGGCCAAGTTGAAAAACTTGTTTCAGGTTTAATTTTGCACTCCAGAAATGAAAATAGAAATAGTATAACCTTTATATATATAAATTCGACCACCCAGTGGATTTTTCTACAGTGAAACATTAAAAATCATATTAAAACTTGGTAAGTATTAACATACATTTAATTTGTCACTGACCCAATTTCTCTAAAGCATTGCTTTAAGAGCATAGCAATAACTATTGAATACCATGTCAGTCAAGTGCATACATTTTCCTTACTGGTATTTTGCAGGATTATTTATAAAATAACTTTACCATAGCCGAAGGTATCAGTGTTTTAAACTGTCCATGTAAACTCATGGCACTTGAACAATAAACATTTTCTGAGTCTTTTACCCTTTGGCCATGTGCTATAAGGAAATTCTATGGCCTTTAGAATGAGACTTATCTGATTTTCTTTTAATTGTTTTAATTTACTTATTTGACCAATGAAATTTTGAAATTTATCAAAGGCATCCCAGGTACAAGCAATGCTTCTTATTTGCTGTGGAACTTGGGTAAGTCACTGAGCATTTAATGGACTTTAGTTTTACCTATTAGGTAGAGCTGTTAATACTTTTCATGACTACTAAGGATATTAAATGAGATAGTGTTGTGAAAGCTCTTAAAACATGGTTAGGCACATAGTAGGAATTCCACCAATTATTATTTTTCCTTCCAGCCTGGCTCCCAGAATGTATGCTACTACATGGTGCTTGTCTGGAATTTAAATTATAGTAACTGAAAAGTTTGAAGATGGTTGAAAATGGAGCTTATATATTCAAGAGATACAGTTATTCAATGGGATAACATTTATTTAATTTTACTCACAGACTCCTTTGGTCATTGCAGCAATTGATAGGGTGGTTGGTGGGAGACAGAAAAAAAGAAGGAGAGGGAGGCAAAATATTTGAATTATACTGGCATTATTTTTCTTGTGATGTTTATGATGTGGTTAGATGTCTAATCAGGTTTCAGGGATAGTTTTTCTCTCTTTTTATTTTTGAAGACACTTCAATTTTCAAAATAGATTTTATTTTTGAAATTTTGCTAGTTTGGGGAATTATAGAGACTTTTCTTTACAGTCAATTTGGTTTTAATGAATTAATTGCCCTTTAAAGTAAAATTATTTGCCAGTTTATTTCAGAGCTGATGCACTAGCCATCTGTCTTTACTTAATATAGGAATCATACCATAGTACAGAGCTAGGAATACAGACCAAGCACCAACATATTGGATTCTGTCCCACTGTCTTCCCTGAGTAACTTAACAACTCTCTAAAGCTGACTTGACATCTTTCTGCTTCTGTCATTCTTTCCACTGTATTAAATTAATAATGATTATTGACTGTGACAGTAATTATATTATTAGGAGAACTAATAATTTCCATTAAGTGTTCATGGGAAGAAGTCCTAAAAGACATCCACAATAGCTACACTACTTCTAGTCATATTGCACATAAGACAGCATTGTCATGGTAAGCAGAATTCTAAGGTGGTTCCCAAGATTCCCATCTGCTGGTGAGCATACCTTGTATATGTTGATACAAAAATAATTGTGGTTTTTTGCTATTACTTTCAATGACAAAACCACAGTTACCTTTGTACCAATCTAATGTAATACCCCACCTCCCTTGAGTGTGGGCAGAACTTGTGAATTTGGTGGAATAGTTACTCCTCTGATTAAATTATTGTATAGAACACATGGTGATGGGCTAGTTGCTGTGATTATACCATATTACCTGGACAGAGTCTTTCCTTCTGTCCTGGAAGAAAGCATACAATCATATTGTGAGTTGACTGTTGGAGCCATGTGGTAAGAAACTGTGGGCAGCTTTTTCCTGCTGAGAGCAATGGCTGGCTGACAGCTAGCAAAACATTGAAGACCTCAGTCCTACAACCACAAGGAACTAAATTCTGCCAAAAAGCTGATTGAGCATAAAAGAGAACTTGTAACTCCAGATGAGAATCTTAGCGTGTCTAACACTTTGATTGTAACTGTGTGCGTTTCTGAGGGATCAGGCTATGCAAAGCTTAAACTTTTGACTCACTGAAACTGAGATAATAAATGTTTGTTGTTTTATGCTGCTAAGTTTGTGGTAATGTGTTACACAACAACAACAACAACAAACCCAAATACAATTATGTGCTATAAATGTAATAGACATAGGTAATTCCATATTTTCATACTTAGATTCATTATTTTACAATTAATATAAAATATAAAAAGAAGAACATTTTCTATTTGGAAAGATTTAAAAGCAGTTTCGCAAAATGATTAGTTATGTTTCCTTAAAACTATCTTATAGATTTTAGTCATAATTTAAGCAGGATGTTTAAATATTTTTGAAGAACTGGAAACAATTGAGTCTATCCATTATATTTTTTGTCATGGTATTGAACTCATGCTATTTTTAGCTATTTTATTTAGACAAATGTAAAACAAGTATTTTTTAGAATTTGTTTAATGTGTCTTCACATTAAATTTGTTTAATGTTTCTTTTTGTATGTATTTCTTGTGTTTCTCGAAGTGAGCTATGAGGAAGTAGCATTTCCTATGTGTTTGCCTTGATTCAGTGACTGAAGTACCACTGCTTATAAAAGCAGCTGCTTAAGCTGAAAATTACTGTACAGCTTAATTTAACAGAAGATGATACTAATGCAATCAAGCCTTGAAGTGTGTGCCAGTTATATTTGCTACAGTCTACGGGATGTAAGTGTTTGGGCAGATACATCCAAACTCATTCTCTGCTTTAGAGAAACCACCGTCAAAAACACTCATCAAACAGCATGTCAGGAGACTAATCCACAGCAAAGTATAGTAAAATATTGTTAGAGACCCACAGAAATTCATTGTGTGATACTGAAACACTTTAATTTCTTTTCCTGTCCCAATGATGACAGAAATATAAGTAGATAATATGATTTTCAGTTTCTCACTTTAATCAAACTCTAGGATGTGGCAAGGGTCCTTGAAGGGCCCATTAGATATTGCTTTCATATGTTTGGAGATTTCATCTAATTCCCAGATGTGAAAACTACCAGAATTTTGGGACTGCTAGCCAGAAAATGTCTGCATTAATAATTATATTCTGGAGATCAAGTAGGTATGTGTGAGATGGTGGGCAATTTTATAGACAACCCAGTGGACTATGAGGCCAAATAGGATGTAAAAACAGGAAGTTTTGGAGGACACTGTGCTAAGTGAAATAAACCAGGCCCAGAAAAACAAGTACCACATTATCTCCCATAAATGTGAAATCCAAAAATGTTGAACTCTTAGGAGTAGAATGGTGGTTTCCAGGGGCTGGAGGCAGGCATTAGGAAAATAGAGAGATCCTGGTTACAGCATATGAAGTTTCAGTTAGATAGAAGAAATAAGTTCTGGAGATGTACTCTATACCATGGTAACTACAGTTATTATCATGTATACTTGAAAATTACCAAAACAGTCGATTTTAAATGTCCTTACCACAAAAAATGATAAACATGTGAGGTAATAGATATGGTAATCAGCTTGATTTAATCATCTCACAATGAGTACATATGTTGAAACATTTTATCCCATAAATATATACTTTTTATTTATCAATTAAATATAAGTAATTTTTCATAAACTAAACACTGACATTTAACCAGTCTCAGAGCAAGCTCTCCGTAGACAAGCAATTTTATTTCTCTTCTTAAATTAAATGCTGTTACCAAATTGTGGCCAAAAGGACCAAAAACAAAAAAAAAACAAAAAAAACAAAAAAAAATAGTGCCGAGTGTGTAGGAACCATGTCAATTGTTTTCATTTTTGTGTAACCGGGGCTCAGGATGATTCTGGAACTTATAGGTGGCTAATAAATGTTTGGTAAACAAACTCAGTTATAACACCATCTCTCCCTTAAAATGAGAGCAGGTAGAACGCAATGAAAAGGTGCTGTCCAAGCGGTGGCGGTAATGTGACCATTCTTGTGTGTTCTGCGTTAATTTTACCTAAGAATCATGTTTATACTTTTCTTTTCTTTAAATTTACTATACTTTAAGTTCTGGGATACATGTGGAGATCCCGCAGGTTTGTTACATAGGTAGACACGTGCCATGGAGGTGGTTTGCTGTATCCATCACCCCATCATCTACATTAGGTATTTCTCCTAATGCTAGCCCTCCCCAATCCACACACCCCCTGCTGTTCTTCCTCTAGCTCCCAATTCCCCAGGCCCCAGTGTGAGATGTTCCCCTTCCTGTGTCTCTGTGTTCTCATTGTTCAACACCCACTTATGAGTGAGAACATGCGGTGTTTGGTTTTCTGTTCCTGTGTCAGTTTGCTGAGAATGATGGTCTCCAGTTTCATCCATGTCCCTGCAAAGACATGAACTCATCTTTTTTATGGCTGCATGTTTATACTTTTCTATTAAAAGCATTCTGGGCATGAAAGAGTAGGTAAATAAAACCAATCTTGTCTAAAAAGTCACATTTTCATTTGTTCCCAGTTAATTTTTTCTATTCTTCTAGGCTATTGCACCTTTAACCGGATTTGTTATTTTTCTCATGTAAACTTTGTCTTTGCCTTCATTTATATTGTAACGTATGTAGAATAAAGATGAGCAGTAGACCCATTTTGCCAATAGTAGTTCTAGACTATTGAATAGAATTTGTATATGTTCAATGGTTATGCCTGTGGTTCTTGCTTAGGACATCAGTCCTTTAAAAAAAAGTTTTACTTCTGAATCACTGAACCACTGCTTTATTTTTAGAGGAATGATTAATTTTTCTTTAGTATTTCATCAGCACTGTCATTGTGAACCTTAATAAGCAAATAGACATATATATTTATTATATATAAAATTTTATATATTTTATATAAATTTTATATTTTTATATTATATATATAATTTTATAGATAGAATATAGATAGATATACACTAACAACAACAAGAAACCAAACCATTAAAAAAGGAGAGCAAAATGCCCAACTCAACTAGAGGAGCCCTCTACTGGTCTCCTTCACAAAGAAAGACCAAAACAAAAGACAAATAGCTTTACTTCAGCTGATTAAAGGAGGAACACTGAAATTCAGCAAGAAAGTGATACAACCCCCTGAGGTACAAAAACTCAGGAGGGCAGGGTAGAGAGGGAGGTAAATACTGGCAGGCGTCAGCTTGGAGACAAAAAATACAACGTTAAGAGGAAAAGGTAAGCAGGAAATTCCCAGTTGTTTCTCTTCCTACCAAGGAGGCCTGCAAGCCTAGCTAGAGGGGAGCCCCAGAGTCTTCTGGCCCTAAGCTTAGTATAGGAAACTGCATGGAGTTCAGATGGCCACGTTGCTCCAGAGAAGGAACACACACTGAGAGCCCACTTCCCACTTCCCCACATGCTCCCTGGGACCCAAGCTGCTATGACAAGAGTCCACTTGGCAAATGAAACCTCTGCTGGAGTACACCCTGCCTTGGGGGTGAATAGTACCTATATCTCTGTAGCCCTGGGGGCTTGCTATCATCTCACCATGTTTATACCCACACAGAAGGCGGCAGTGCCATGATGCCAGGTAGATTCAATTTTTATACACATCTAATATAAAATCTTTAAAAATATGTGCACATGTAGAGCATGTTGGCTCACATCTGTAATCCCAACAACTTGGGACGCGTAGCTGGGAAGATTGCTTGAGCCCAGGAGTTCAAGACCAGCCTGGGCAACATAGGGAGCCTCTCACGCTGCAAAAAAATGTAAAAATTAGCTGGGCATGTGCCTCCAGTCTCAACTGCTCAAGAGGCTGACATAGGAGGATTGCTTGAGATCAGGAGTTAGAGGCTGCCGTGAGCCATGATTGTGCCATTGCACTCCAACCCGGGTGACAGGATGAGACCCTGTCTCAAAAAACAAAAGCGAACATTTATATATTTACTAATTCCGAATAATTGAATCCATTCTTGATCTTCTAATTGGGATAATCAGTTAATAATTTAGCATCAAAGATATGAAGAAAGAATAAAACCTTATTCGATATACATTTAGAGCCCATGAAAAAGTTATACTATCTATTACTGGGGAAAATGAATGCAAGATAAAAAAGTAAAATGAAAATAAATGATAAGCATTTGTAGCAGGAATATAATTTTTAAATTGAACTTTTCCTCTAATTATAAAAGTGCTTTGGGGGCAGGGTGCGGTGGCTCAAGCCTGTAATCCCAGCACTTTGGGAGGCCGAGGCGGGTGGATCACGAGGTCAAGAGATCGAGACCATCCTGGTCAACATGGTGAAACCCCGTCTCTACTAAAAATACAAAAAATTAGCTGGGCATGGTGGCACGTGCCTGTAATCCCAGCTACTCAGGAGGCTGAGGCAGGAGAATTGCCTGAACCCAGGAGGCGGAGGTTGCGGTGAGCCGAGATCGCGCCATTGCACTCCAGCCTAGGTAACAAGAGCGAAACTCCGTCTCACAAAAAAAAAAAAAAAAAAGTGCTTTGTTCATTACAGAAAATTTGAAAATGATAAACATATAATGAATAAAATAATCTATAAGCCCATTACCTGTTTTAATCAGTATTAACATTTATATATTTTTATGTATTTCATCTTAATCTTCCTTGTTATTACTGTCCAACTTCCTAAGTTACTTATATATATTTTTTTTATGTTCATATGTGTCACTTATCAAACTATCCACACATTGTATTAATGTGTGTCTGTGCAAACTTTTGAGTCTACTTTAGCTGAAGGCAGGAGTGGGTAGCAGAGAGAAGTAAGAAAAATATTTTGCAAATAAAAGCTCAAATAGGGTTTGGATCCCAGATGAACCCTGACTAGATATGTAACCATTTTTTGAGACAGAGTTTTGCTCTTGTCACCCATGGTGGAGTGCAATGGCACAATCTTGGTTCACTGCAACCTCCGCCTCCTGGGTTCAAGTGATCCTCCTGCCTCACCCTCATGAGTAGATGGGATTACAGGCGCCAGACACCACATTCGGCTAATTTTTGTATTTTTAGTAGGGCAGGGTTTTGCCATGTTGGCCAGGCTGGTCTCGAACCCCTGTCCTCAGGTTATCCACCTGGCTTGACCTCCCAAAGTGCTGGGATTATAGGCTTGAGCCACCGCAGCTGGCCTAGATATGTAACCTTCTTAAAGTGACTTCACCTTTTTCTGCTTCAATTTCTTCATCTAGAAATTAGTCTGGTTGAAAAGATTTGCACATATTTTGTACAAAATGCTTTTCCAAATTAACCTTCAGTGCAGAATATTTCAGCTTGATTTAAGGCTATTAGGCCTTCTTTTAAGATGATGACTTTTAGTTAACTCCAAACTATAACTTAAAGGCCCCTTACCTGCCCCAGCTTTCTTCCCTCCCTACCGGGATGCAACCCCAGGGGACTCTAAGGAAGGCAGTTGAAAAATACTGGCCCTGAATAACCCAGCTTTACACAGTTGATACCTATCACTTATAAACAGGGATGATATTTAAAAATATTTAACCACTAATTGAGCATAAACACTGACTACACAGGGTATGTACCAGCCTAAATATCCCAGAAGACTCTATTGGGCACGGGAGCCAAAATTCAACACTGTCTATAATCAAGGATTTTACTTTTGGAATATTATAATTGTTTTATTATATATGGTCAACATGTTAGATTTCTAAAAATATTGAGGTTCCAAGAAGGTTTATTTAACAGTCACACAGCCTAAGCGTGTGCCAACCCCTGTTCTACATGCTTTGTGTGCACTTCACAACCACGAGGAAACCAAAGCATAGAAAAACCTGAAGCACAGAGAGGGGAGTAAACTCAGACAAGGACACACTGGCAGGTGAGGAGTCAAAATTCTAACTAGGAAGTTTGCCTTAGAGTCTGGGATGTTATCACTATGCCATGCTATGCTTTAGCATCAAACATGACAATGTGTTTAGAAAATATAGTGAAGTTGAAACATTTTAAGTTGAGAATATCTCTCCCCTCTCTTCAGTGCAGGTATGATTTTAAGTTATTTAATCAGTTTTAATGACAGTTTTTAATCTATGTGTTCATGGTTGAAAGACTTGAAGAAAGGCCTGTATGCTAGTTGGTCAGTCTCAACAGAAGCATTACAATTTATTCAGTCCTCACTCTTTTTTATAATATGATTTATTAAAAGAGATGTTTGTTGTTAGAGATTCACAGCTAACAGAATGCCAATTGCAAAGTGTGGAATGTCATTTACTAATTGCCACTCTGTAGACATACTTGGTACTTGGCAGTGGACAGGAGAAATGTGTTAGTTTTGATTAACCATGCCATTTTAAAACTTACTATATGTTTTCCCAATAATAACAAAATATTCATTATCATGAAAAACTTTGGAAGGTGAATTTATTTTTCCAAATGTGGCTGAGGTAAAACTCTTAAATTATTAGTAGTACTTAAATGTGATTAAATATTAAATTATAAATTATCCTGGAATATTGTTAAAACATATCAACTAATTCAAATTACATTTTAGAATCCAAGAGAATTAAGAACATCCCAAGAAATGATATAGTAGTTTCCCTGGAGGTACCTGTATTTAATATATTTTATTTAGGCAAATATCTAATTTATTTTAAAAAGCAGTATTAATCTGAAAATGTCTGGTAATAAATAATTTCACAGGAAATAAATCACAGGGATGACTGAATTTTTTTTTTCTTTTTTTCATTTATTTTTGGGTGAAAAGAAAGAGTGATTATTGTCTCTCAGAAAATATGTTGCCTATTTAGTCCAGAAAAGAAAAGGCATGTCTTAAGACAGTTTCTAAAATATCCTTCATTATTTCTTAGTAGATTGGTTTTGGCTCTCTTAACCTTTTCTTGTAGTTCTTATTTTCTTCAACGTTTTCATGTTCTCTTCTGGAGTCCTCCAGATTTTTCTTATTTGTACAAATCTAGACATTCTTCAACATATTACATTATTGTAATAAAAGACTTACCAATATTTATTACAATTTTGTTTCTTTCTTATTATAAAAGCATTTCTTTTCTATTTATGTAAAATACAAAATTATATAGTAATCAATTTTAGTCAATTTAAATATATTTTTATTACCTAAACAACAAAGTAAAATATTGCAAATTTACTTAATAGGAATAGTATTATACAGTATTATCTATATAATGTTCTTAAAAATGCTTCTATTACTATTAAATGGAGACATTTCTGGTCCTATAAATCTTAATTAAACAATGTTCTACATTTGATATTTAACAATATTGATCACTTTACATCCCTGATGAAAACCTTTCAAAATCCCCATTATCAATTATGATATTGTCTAAACTCTTCACATCCCCAAAGCCCTTTATGATTTGACTTCTTGCAACCATGTTGACCTTCCGTACTGTCCCTCTCTCATGTTGCCTGGGCCAGGCTTATTCTCTTTTACCTGAGCCCACAGCCTACAATGCCTCTCTCACCTCTTCGACTCTTTCTCTGTTTGCATTCTGCCTCTTTCTGGAAGCCACCTCTGATCTGCCCTGGCTACCCTATCATGTCCTTTGCCTAGCACATATTACTTCATGTTATAATTCCTATTTAATTATCTGCCTCTTCAGCAGATCTGTAAAAATTTTTAAGGCAGAAACTATTTTATTCATCATTGTATTCTCATAACCTGCTATAATACACACCTCCCTTATTGGAGGCATTTGATAAGTATTTGTTGATTGAATGTATGAACATTAAAATGGCAATTATAGAGGAAAGTAGAGTGGTATGTACCTATAGTCCCAGCTACTGCAGAGACTGAGGCAGGAGGATCACTTGAACCCAGGAGGTTGAGGCTGCAGTCTGCTGTGATCGAGCCTGTGAATACCCATTGCACTGCATGCTGAGAAACGTGGTGAGAATTGGCCTCTATAAAAATAATTATAATAGTAAACCAAAACATCCAAGAATCATGAAGTATTTTCCAACTCAAAAAGAAAGATCCGAGTACTACAAGTATAATTTTAATATCTATATCATTATTTAGTCTATTCATAAATATACTCGTTAATATTTAGGTTAAATGCAATGAGTTTTTGTTAATTAGAATATTTGTTTAATGAAATAAGAGATTTTTAATTATATATAGGGCTAACGAACATGTATTTACAGGGACTTTTTCTGTGTATTATTCTTGTTCTATATGCTACAAATACTGTTTCTCACTTGATTATTGATTTAGTATGTGTCCTATATTCTCAAATTATTTATTTGCACAGTTCTAATTACCTCTATTGTACATTCAATATTGCATTTTTAAAAAGCTGCAGTTCTGACAGCTTAGTGCAAAGTGTAGTGATATGAAAATATATTCAAAACTGAAGATTTGTTTGGAATTTGTTTCATTAGCTCTTAACAGATAAAAATAAACCCCTAGGGTAAATTCTAGATTCTGTAAACAAATCTTAAGTTATGACAACAAAGCCTTAATTTTCTCTTAAAAAATTCAAAACAGTCAAATAGTAACAGAAAGTTAATTTGCTTTTCCCCATACTAATTCAGACTACGCAATTCACTTGCTTTTCCTCTAAATTTACAATGTATTATTTTAAAATACCACTGCATTTAAGTTTACTCAGGAATCATGTTATTTTTCAAGTAATTCTGGAGTCAGAAGACAACTTTAAGCTTAGTCATTGAGCATTATAAATACAAACATGCTCAATAATTGAGTATGTGAGTGTAATTTTTGTAAACCTCAACATTTTTAAAAGATTTTAAGTGGCTTAAGAACAGTTTAAAAGTTAATATATGGCCATGTGATTCATAGTAAAAAATCAAACATGGGCCAAAGATTTTGTGTTATGTTTTCTGGCAGTGTACCTGGGAAAATTTCTATAATTTCTTCAAAGAGAACCAGCCAAAATTTGGTGCTCAGTTCTGAAAGAATATTTTGCAGAAGGGTTCATATAGAATTTAATAAATGATGTAATAAATAATGTTGTCTACAATATATCAAACATAAATAGACTACCAGTTTTTAGGTTTTTAATAACGAAAGCTGAGAGTCTGCATTGCTTGGGATCATGATCAGAAAACCCCAGAATGACCATGACTTTTTTTGTTATCTGTAAAAAGCTGTGCAGTTTGGCAGTACAGGGTTGGCTGATGACTCCATAAGTATTTCCAGTACTCACACGCCTTTTGTTTCTTTCCATACCATGCCTAAGATATGGCCCTCATTCTCATAGCCCAGTATCACTAATAGAGCAACAGTCGTCAGATCTAATTTCCAGGCAAAACGATGAAAGAAAGGCCAAAAAAGGGGCCCCTCCCCACTTCCTTTAAGGATACTTTCTGGGGTCACAAAAGCACTTTTATTTAACATCATTGCTGAAACTTGGGAACACCTTCACAGCTAACTTCCAGGAAAGCTAGCAAGTCTAGATTTTTAGACAAAATTTTATATAGAGAAAGGAAACGGGGAATGTGCTCTGGTAGTGACCAGCAGTGTCTACAACATGCAACCAGAACCTACTTCAACAACATCAGTTCCATGAGAGACAAATGTGTTTGAAGGAGACAGTTTTTAGGTAGTCTGGTTGAATCCAGAGGTAAAAGCTATGTCTAGATCAGCAGTTTTCAGGTCAACAACAATTTTTTGAGTGCCTAACTTGTGCTAGATAGTTGGGAATATAACAGGGAGCTGAGGTCATGATTTCTGACCTTCTAGAACTTATAGTCAAATTGTATCAGTATAACTTAAAAAAAAAGTTGATCAAGAAACTCAGTACTCAACATGTAGAGTTTAGAGAGAGGCTTCTGATGATCTGAGGATTCATTATTGAAGATTTTGCCACTCTAAGTTATATATGGAAACAAGTATTATTCCATAAAAATATTCATCAATGAACTGATTATATATTGAATCCCTACACAAACATCTCTCGAAATTTAACATTAATATCTGCATCTTCATTCAGCAAAGCAATGCCTTTATCAATTTCCCCTGCTTAATAGTATTTAAATCTTACGATACAATGTAAGTAAACTGAAAAGTATAACATCTAAGCCTTGCAATAAATGCAAGATTTCATGAATTTGATGTAGGTGCTGTTGGTGAAGTGATCAAATTATATGCAAAGCCATTGGTAACTGATGACCTGTCAGAGAATATTTCTGCTATGTTTCGTAGTAACCATATTTAATTTACAGAGCTGAGTGAGTGATTGCAAAAAAGGTCAATGCTTTTGAAAGAACTTTGATTACTCACGGTTTCCAAGAGGAGGCCCACCATCCTACACAGGGTCACATATGAAATTACCAGGTTTGGTCAGGAAGTAAAAGGTACAGGGGGAGAGTATGGTCCAGATTCTTTATTGCAGTTTCTGAGAAAAAGGCAAGGCACAGGTAAACAGCTTAAGATGGGTTTTTTGAATAATTTTGGTAGGCTCTTGGCTATAGGGGTGTCTCTGATAGGTGGCCCTGGTGATCTATGGTAGAGGAAATATGGGCTTAGCATGTGAACGTTAGATAAAGAAGGTAGTTGAGGATATAAGCGATGTGGCTTGGTTGTACCTTAGTCCCGTTGGGCTACTGTAACAAAGTACCACCGACTGAGTAGCTCATAAACAATGGACATTTATTTCTTACAGTTCTGGAGGCTGAGAAGTTCCAGATCAAGGAGCCAGCAGATTAGGAGTCTAGTAAATATGTGCTCTCTGCTTCATAGATGGGGCCCTCTGGCTGTATCCTCGCATGGTGGAAGGGGCAGGTCAGCTCTATGAGGACCTCTTCTTTAAGGGCACTAATCCCACTTAAGATGATTCTGCCTTATGATATAATCATCTCGCAAAGGCCCTAACTCCTAATACCATTACTTTGGTAATCAGGTTTCAACATATGAATTTAAGAGAATGTAAATATTTAGACCATAGCAGTTGATTTGCATGTGAAAGTGATACTGGCTGACAAGTTGTTTACTATCTCCAGGAATTACCCAGCCCTGAGAAGGGTGGTTTCTGCAGGATGAGCAAGGCTCCAAGATGTCAAAATATCAAAACATATGCAAAGTAAAAACCTTCATGAATACATACTACCACATCACACAGTCTTCATAGCTTTCCTCTCCACGTCACCCCCAACATTTAGTCTCAATTCTCATGCATGTCTGCATCTTCATTTTTCTAAGGTTTGTTTTTCTCTGTGGGGATTATAAAATATGCCCATAGAGTAGGTTCGAAATAATAGTAGGGCAGGTATTTCAAAAAGACTGCTATGTATGCTAGTTAAATAATTAAGAGAGGTCTTCGATAAATAATTAAGAGAGGTCTTCGAACAAATCGATGAGTCTAGGCCCAGGGGCTCATGCGTGTAATCCCAGCACTTTGGGAGGCGAGGTGGGTGGATTGCTTGAGCTTCAGGAGTTTGAGACCAGCCATGGGCAACATGGCCAAAAACCTATCTCTATTAAAACAAACAAACAACAAATAAACAAAAAGCAGGTATGGTGGAGTGCACCTGTAGTCCCCACTGCTTGGGAGGCTGAGGTAGGAGGACCACCTGAGCCCAGGGAGGTGGAGTCTGCAGTCAGCTGTGATGGCTCTACTGCATTTCAGCCTGGGCAACAGAGCATGACCCTATCTAAAAAAAAATGATGAATCTTGGGAATATTATGGAAGAGAATTTTATGTAAAAGTCATAAATTAAATAGAGGATTATGTATCATCCTGTCAAAAGTTTTTCAAATAAATTTTTAAAACTCTATAATGACTTACTTTTGTTCCAAAAATTAACGTGTAGTCGCAATTATAGTGTAAACATTTTTTTTTAATTAAAATAAACTTCAGTTACATTTTAAGCAAAAACCCTATTCAAACCCTTTTCTTGAGTATTTAGTATAAATGTTGGTGATTCACTTAAAGTAGTAATTTTTATTGCAGATTGACCTTGCATAATCACTTCCTTTAGTACTGAATATATATAGATCAGCATAGATGCAGAATATAGATCATATAGAACTGTTCTGGGTAAAGTCAGGCTCGTAGGGGAGGAGAGAAGAAGCCCAGATGGACCAGTTCAGTGTTCTCTCTACCCCAACACCACACAATCTTCTGGGACCCTTTATGTCTCTACAGAACATCTTTAGGAACTGTAGCTTCAAAAGTGTCTCAAAAGTTTCACTGTTTCAAAAGTGTTTCAGGGTTTGAAAAGTTTTGTACACAATTTTATGGTAACATAAGTTTGTGAAACACTGGGTAAAGCAGAGTTAGCAGGTTTTTTTTTTTTTTTTTTAAGTTCATGTCATCTTGGAACTATTAAAATGATAATATGCATATGGATCTCCAAGAGGGATTGCAGAACTGCCTGCAGAATCCTTTTGTTTTTATTATAAGCATCACTGAGATTGAGTATGATGCTAAATATACTTTGGGAAATATTGATCTAGAGAAAAGAATGGAAGAGAGGTCATGTAAAATCTTTGTTCTTTAGCTGGCTCATCTATAAAATAGTAAAAAAAAAATCTGGTCAATTATCTCATTTTTTTTTAAAGATTACATTATATCGTTTTTTGGAATATTTTTTAAAACTAGATTTTCATATGATAAACTAGATAGTGATTATAGCATTTACTGCATTGTGTTGAAGGTTTTTCTTGATGTGTAACAGGTTCATGGGTGCAGCAAACTACCATAGCACATGTATACCTATGTAACAAACCTGCAGGGTCTGCACATGTACCCTAGAACTTAAAGTATAATAATAAATTCTCTCTAGTATCAATCCTTTAAGAGTAAATGTTATCTTCATTATGTATTACAAATATAATACCCTTTTCAGAGTAGTTTCTCACACTCTTAAGTTAATAAATTGTAAGTAGGCTAATGATATGTAGACAGTAATATATCGTTACGTAATAATATGTAATGGAGTGGTTTGTGGAGTCAAACAGACCCAGTTCAGTTCATTTCCCACCATTTAACTGGCAGTGTTTCTCTTGCAACTCTGCTTTTGGCAAGTTATTTGTCAATAAGGTGCCCACAATCATTATGATTAGTAAAACTAATTATAAAGAAGAGCTTGAGATAAAAAAAAATACACAACAACAGTGTATTTCAGATGCCCTTCTGTAAACAAATTACAAAACATGAAAATGTAATAGGTTGGTCTAAAACCATATATCATATATTAAATCACTGTCATATAAAGCTGTATTTTAGATTTAATTATGGCCATTTACATTGAAAAGTTGTAGCGTTTCTTTTTTGCTCAGAGATCAGATGGTAGCAATAGTCTGCCTGAATTTGTATATTTCTAGGTAGTCTCCCAATTGCACCCAAACTGGGTTGCTAGTCTACCAAATTTGGACTGATTCATGAATGTAGCTCGTTTGAATTTTTTTTTTTTCAACATTACACAAATAGAGGAGCGCTTCGGAAAACATGGTTCTAGGAACAGCTACATTGGCCTCACTTGGGATCTTATTATCAGTGCAGATTTTCAGGTCCCATCCCAAAATCCAGTAGATCAGAAACTCAAGGATAGGGCCTAGGAATCTGTTTTAAAAATCTTTAGCTGATTCTGATGCATGCCAAAATTTGAACGCATCTGAAATAGAGAAAAAGAAATGCAGGTCAATTTCAATTTTTTATATAATAAGCAATCACAAATTAACTTTAAGCTCCTGAAAATATGCCCTGTAAGGGATTTGAGAAATATGAAGTAAACTTGAAGAATTTGAATAAACTCATCATAGGTAAAGCACTTACAATTGAAGAGTGAAGGCTAGTGTTTCCAGATTCCATACATTATTCCTCTGTAGAGTTACGAGCTACATTGTAATAGAAGAAGAAACCTTTTTGCCTGTACCTCTAACCATCCATAATTTGTGACTATTCATGAAATATTTAGATGTGTGATTTATTTTAACTTAGCCTTTTGGTAAGAGGTTAGAAACTTGCAGAAGGTATATAACTGAGGTGCTTCCTGAAGTCATGGACTTTTTGAAATGAAAGAGCTTAGAGAAATCTAACTTGCCTAACCAATGGTTCAGATCATACTTCCATACAGATGTGTCCTGACATCTGATCACATTGAACTTGGAACTTAGGGAAAAAAGAAAACAAAACAAAAACATTATTTGATATTCATCCTAAAACTAAAATGCTAAATATTATGATGAGAATTAGATGATATCTTTATTGTTTGGCAAATCTGAATCTAATAGAATCGTAGACTCTGAAGAAGTGTAGAGCTATTTGGCAGAAATGATGTAAAAATGTAATGATTTTAGAAGTGATTCACAGATGTTGGTGAATAGGAATCATAGTTAATCTCCAGCTATTGTTGAGTGCAAATATAAGAATATGTCAGAATTATTTTTTTTCTCCATCAATGTATCTCAGATTCAAGAAAAATCTTTTGAGGTGAATGTGAACTGTGACCATCAAATGGGCACATCTCCCTGAAATCTTTGACTCAAAATGTGACCTTAAAATTTTTACCTGTATATTTGAATTCTGGAGAATATGTCTGTATGAAAGTAGGCTCTTTTTCTAAGTGCTTCCATAATTAAAGCAGAAGGCCATCATTAGTGGCACTATATAGGATGAGATTTGAAACAAGGTATATTTTCCAAGTTCTTAAAAAAGAGTAGCATGCTAGACAACAGCATTTGTTCTAAATTGCTGACAATTGGTGGATATGACATCTAAAATTTGTCTTTGTCTGTATGAGATTAATTTAAGCCCTTATAGGCAATAAAGATTATGTTTAAAATCTTAATAGGTTATATATAAACACATTATCAGCAATCAAGATTGCACCTCTCTGCATTATATATACAAATTTCTGATTATATGTAGATTACTATTAGAAAATATCTGGCATCCAGTGCTCAACATGTAGATGTGTATATATATTCAATAAGGATTATTTTTATATTTTGTTTTATTTAGTTGCTGTAGAGTTTGCAATGCTACATTCTTTCGCTTGTTTCTCACAGTATTATTTCTCGTTCATATATTATCTCTTCTGCTAAATGCTGGAAATTAGGCCATAGTTAGAAGCAAAATAATTCCGTACTCAAATTTAAATTGTAGCTATTTGCTAATGCTAGGTAGTATATCTTAATTACTATGGACATTCAAAGTTGGGGTATTATAAGGTGGCTCTCTAAAGTGTTCTGAGCTATCTGTATTCTAATTGCTGATTCATTCCTGAAATTGTGCTTCTCTTACAGTGTTTAAGATGGTTCTGAATGATAACTTCATAAATATTGGGTAGCGAATTACTTCCTAATTAAATGGATTCAGAATTACTTTTGAGTAGTGGCAGAAAAGGGTCAGTAGGAGACTATTTATTTCTCCATGGACAAATTTTGCAACTCTAGGCAGACATCAAACTAAAGTAAGGCTCTGCAGATAGTGAGGATGATTCATCCATTTTGTGCTTTCTGATCATAGGGGCTGGCAGTTAGTTAACCCTTAAAGAGGAATTAGAGTTTAATTTACTCTTTCAGAGCAAACACTTGATAATCTGGTTAAAAATTTACAAACTAAATGTACTGCTCATTGACCATTTTGGCAATGAGTGGGATAAATTTGTTTGAGTATTTTGACCAATATAAATGCATTCATTAATGGTCCTTCATTTCAACAATGTAAGTGTTGAAATGTAGGGTTTAAAACATATCTGTTGATTATGATAAAATAAGTAACCAAAAATATGTACATGCTTAATGAAAAACAAGTGATAAATCTGCACTTTTAGAATTCTTGTAAAATACCTTTTTTCCTACCATCCAAACCAATACTGATCAGAGAGCATTATTAGAATTAATTAAATTTATTGATTTATTTATTTTTGTGACAGAATCTTGTTCTGTTGCCCAGACTGGAGTGCAGTGGCACAATCTCGACTCACTGCAACTTCTGCCTCCCAGGTTCAAGCGATTCTGCTGCCTCAGCCTCCAAAGTAACTGGGACGACAGATGTCCACTACCACACCTGGATAATTTTTGTATTTTTAGTAGAAATGGGGTTTCACCATGTTGGCCAGGCTGGTCTCGAGCTCCTGACCTTTGTGATCCACCCGCCTCAGCCTCCCAAAGTGCAGGGATTACAGGTGTGAGCCACAGTGCCCAGCCTTTATTTTTTTAAGTTAGACACAGGGTCTCCCTGTGTCACCAAGTCTGGAGTGTAGTGACATGATCATAGCTCAATGTAACCTGAAACTCCTGGGCTTAAGTGATCTTCCTCCCACAGCCTTCTGAGTAGCTAGGACCCCAGGCATGTACTGCTATGCCTTGTTTTACACACACACACACACACACACACACACACACACACACACACACACACACACACACAACAGGGTCTCTTTAAGTTGCCCAGGCTCATCTCAAACTCCTGGTCTTAAAGAGTCCTCCCACCTTCACCTCCAAAGTGCTGGAGTTACACAAGCCACTGTGTCTGGCCCTATTAGAATTTTTTAGACCATAACACTGTTTTTGATAAACTGTAAAATAAGAGTTAACATATGAAGAACAAAATATGGTAGTATCAGTCATGGTTCAAAGTTATGTGATCTCTGAGGACCTGAAAAATAAATTATCAGTGGAGATCAGTAGTTAAGATCAAGGATACGAGTTCTGCTCATGAATCATAGAACTCTAAGCTGGAAGGAGCCACAAGAAACTCTCTGGTATAGGTTACTGTCAGGAGAGGCATTTATTTTTACCATTTTGCAGCTGAAGCAACTAACATCCAGTTAAGCTTTAATTTATGCAGGTAGCTGTAGTTCATAAATGGTAGAAGCAGTGAAGAATGAAGAGGAAGGAAAATAACTATTATAGTCAGGACCCATATTACTTAACAAATAGTGCTTCATAATTCTGATGGTAATCATGTGACGTAGATGTCATAATGCCTATTTTTTGAAATTAAAAAAAAATGAACTAAAAGTTTAAAATAATCATTCAGCCAATGTATTGATTTTCCAAGTGCCTTAAACAACATAAATTTAGTTTCTCACAGTTCTTGAGGCTGGAAGTTCATGATCAAGCTGTTGGCAGAGCCACGTTCACTCTGAAGGCACGAGGGAAAGATCTCTTTCAAGCCTCTCTCCTAGCTTCTAGTAGTTTCTTGGCTTGTGACAGCACATCTCTGATCTGCACATAGTGTTCCCCTGTGCGCATGTCTGTGTCCAAATGTCCCCTCCTTATAAGAAAATCAGTCATATTGCATTAGGAGCTGACCTTTTTGCAGTACGACCTCATCTTAACTAATTACATTTGTAATGACCCTATTTCCAAGTAAAGTCACTGGCTTAGTCCATCTGTGCTGCTATGAAAACTACCTGAGTCTGGGTAATTTATAAAGCAAAGAGATTTATTTGGCTCCTGGTTCTGCAGACTGTACACAAAGCATGGCACGTGCATCTGCATCTAGTGAGAACCTCAAGCTGTTTTCACTCACAGTGGAAGGTGAGTGAAGAGGAGCTGATGTGGGCAGACATATGGCCAAAGAAGTAGGAGACAGAGGGAAGGGAGATGCCATGTTCTTTTTAAGAACCAGCTGTCATGGGAACTGTTAGAGTGAGAACTCACTCATGACGATGAGGACAGCACCAAGCCATTCATGAGAGATTTGTTCCCATGACCCCAACACCTCCTGTCAGCCCCCACCTCTAACACCGGAGACGAAAGTTCAACGTGAGATTTGGGAGACAAACATCCAAACAGTAGCAGTCACATTCTGAGGTACTGGCAGTCAGGATTTCAACATAGGAGTTTTTAGGAGACATAGTGCAATTGACATTTAATTGTAAATTTTTCTGACTCCACATTTTACATTTAATGGTAGAAAGAAACTCACATTTTGTTTCATAAAAGGCCATTGAATGTAGTGTTTCAATTTTTCATAAATTCGAAAAGGGAAGGAAGAAAATATTGTAATGACCAATGTGTGGGGGGAAAAATCATGTAAATTTTATAATGTTCAATGAGAGATTTTTGCTTTTATGTTGATGGTAGGTAGGGACAAGTTTTAGCAGGACAAAGTGATAAAAACGAGCTCTTATAAATATAACTGCTAGTAATATGCAATATGGACTAAAGGAAAGAAAAATGATTATAAAGAAGATGAGTTTGGTGGCTATAACTAAAATATAAGCCTGAGTCTATAAGCCCTCAAAGAGCTGGTACGGTAAGAATGTGAACCTGAGGCAGGCAAACCTACTTTGGAAAGATGTATTTTGTAAGATGTTGTCATTAATTGCATATGGATATAGAAGAATCAGGAATGATAGAGTTTTATGCATAGACAACTAAGCAAAATATTAATCTACATATTCAGTAAGGAGAGAGTACTTTTTGTTTTAAATTTTGACTTTATTTCTTATATTAAAACCATGAGGGATTTCCCCTCATGGTTTTAATATAAGAGGGATAACATGGGGAGAAATGCCAGATATAGGGGATGGGGATTGAGGCAGCAAACCACATTGCCATGTGTGTACCTGTGCAACAATCTTGCATGTTCTTCACATGTACCCCCAAACCTAAAATGCAATAAAATATATATTAAAATAAATAAATAAATAAATTTCTTTGCTACTTAACTTGGTCTTTGTAAACAGCATTGGTTATATATTCCTTATGAAAACTATAAAAGGAGATTTCCTGTTGAAAAAAATAATGGTGTTATGTGTAAATAAATCAGTTTGCATGAGGCTAGTCAAAGCTTTATCCATATGATGTATCTTGGAATAGTGTTAGAGAATTGAATTTCTGCAAATGCCACTCTGCTTCCCTTTGATAAACACCTCCATCAGATCCTCATACCCACTTTGGTTCTAAGTTTAAACTATTGATTTCATGTTTGTTAAGTTACTGGAAACCTAGGATATTTTTGCTGTCTTATCTGACCCTGTTGGCATGACTGTGACCTAGTGTTGTCACATCATCACATCTGAAATATGTCTTATCAGTCTGGTATACCGCATATAATTTACGTGGTATCCATTACCAATCCTGAGCCTAAAAAATGAAGCCAAGCCTTGTGTTTCACAGGAAATAATAAATTCTAAATGAATTCAGAAGATTTCAGTTCCAAAAATAATACATATAGTGGAAGGGATTTTATAGAAGCTCTATAAAACAAATTGAAGTGAGGGATCGATTTTTCACAGGTGGTTTTAAATAAGCATAGCTGTTTAAAATTGTATATATGGAAAGCTGGGAAGATTCAAAAGTCGATAAAGCCAAAAAAAAAAAAAAAGAAAAAAAAAACAACGGGTTGTACATAGAAAAATTTTCTAAAGCTTGAGACAGATATAGGTATCATATTCTGCATATACAAATATATTTTCACTGCTGTCCTAGATTAGTGGCTCTCAACACTGTCTGCACAGTTGAATCATTTGGGGAGCTTTTAAAAATAATACTGATGGCTGGCTCCATTTCCAGTAGATTTTGATTTGATTGGTCTGTGGTACAAGGGACTGAGATACCAGTATTGTTGACCTCTCTGCAAGTGAATCTATTTGAAGTCAGAAGTGAAAGTCACTCCCCTAGAGCTTTGTCAACTTTGAAATTGCCTTATTAGAGCCATTACAGAATCCTGTTCACCATCAGAAATCCATATAATACAGTGAATAAAAATATAAGCATTTATGTTTGTATTATACATAAATACCATATTATATAATATTTTACACAGTCCTTCTTTTCCTTGTAATGAACACAAACTAATTGACAAAAAAAAAAACAAAAAAAACCTTGATATTTAGCTCTGTGGGACAAGGAAGCACAAAAATGATGAATGTTTTCAATTTACCTTCCTGTATATTTAGTCTTCATTCAATAAATTATTATTAAGTACAGCTGTATGCCAGGCACTAGTGTTATTGCTCTTGTAGAGCAGTAAATAAAAGAGACAAAATTCCTTGCTTTCATGGAGCTTACATTCTAGTTGTGAAAGACTTAAAATTCATTTGTCTTTTAATATTATTTAGAGGCATTTTCTTTGTTTTCTTGGGGGTTACCTACTGATTTTTCATTCTCTGTAATGATAGAAAATTCCTTTTAAAATAAAAATTTAAATATTGCAATAGAGTCTTTAAAATATGTAAAATAATTAATAATCCAGGAAATATCTTGATATGTCAAAATTATGAAAATGTTACATAAATGATTTATAAAAGCAAATTCTTTAGAGCCATTTAAATTGTTTTCATTTGGTATATGTTTCATTTATATTTTATGTAACAACATTAGCTACCATTCAAGTACAATCAGATATGTCCTGAATCTTATTCTGAAACTCATCAGCCTATACAGAACCACAGAGGGCTGGAAGACAGATAAAGGCAAAAGAAGCCAATAGAGAATAAGCAATTAAAAGACGCTTCTGTATGGAGATGGAAGTGATAAAAACTGTCCTTGAGAATATGGAGCAGTGGAACACAAGCCTTATTGTTCAATTGAGAGAATAGGCATATAATGATCTTTACTATTAGTTAGTATTATGCTTGAAAACATTAGCATTCAGCTTAAGTTGCATGTGTTAATTTTATTATATGTGTTTGCACATGACCGAATAAAACCTGTAGGAAAGGTGACATCTGTATGCATACAATCTTCTGGTCTTGATTGTTTGAGAATTCGGACCTAAGAGGAGATCTGGATCATTCAAAAGCAATTAATATTAAAATTGACCTTAATAAATGCAAATTATAAAATAAATCATAGTTTACCATTTTATTCTACTAAGCAATAACACCATGATTTAAATGGCATAGTTTGCTAGTAGTGAGCTGTTAGAACAATTTCTTTTGATATCTAGTGACCCGTTAAAATGTATCTGGAGGTTTAACAAAATACAAAGGTGACTCTGAAATATTGCAATGAATATGATCCAAATTAATGTAAGAACAATCAGGATTTAGGATTTTATTGTTTCTGTATTTGGTACTCTGAGAACCATCTTTAAACTCATTGACTTTTACCTACACACACATAAAGATTGAATTTTCTATTATTGTAGAAAAGTGAATCAGTTGTGATAAGGTCATTGTTGATTTGAAGCAATGTAATTTCTTGAGTTTACTAACAGTGAATCTCTCAGGAAGGTTTTCTTGTCTGTTTCCAAGTCTAGTAAATATTTTAAACTCACAAGATAATATTCTTTTGTAGGGATGTAGATAATATCTATTATTAGGTAAGATGTTCTTTTTGTGCATTTTTGTTTACTACATTTCCATTCATACTAACTCAACATATTTTTACAGTTATTTTAGGAGAAATAGAAGTTATTTCAGAGATCTTCTTTTATCATTTCTTACAGATTATTCTGTTTTATTTCTTTCAGATTATTCTTTAACTTTATAAATACCTTCATCAATTTTCTAATGACTCTAAAATAATAATCAACTTTCTCAAAATTTTCTTTTCTTGGAAAAAATGATATCAAAGTCTGGAAATTTATGATAATTTGCTATTTAAAAACTGAATAAAATATACTGATTGACTATAATATTAGTCAATTTTGGAATGACTGTTAAATATATCAAATCTAGTCATCTGTGCATCTAAGTATCACATTACAGAGAAATATATTTTTAAGCACAGAACCGTGTGAATAACAGTTTTTTTTTTTTTTTTTTTTAACGTGGAAATGTAGAGAAGCAGTACATTAACCATTGTGTTTTATTTTGTTGACTAGAAAGTGTTGGATCTCTGGGGCCTGTACCTTGCCTTCTGCTTTCTCTCTGGTAGAGAGGACTAAGAACAGAGCGTATCAAGAACATGGGGGAGCTTTACAAAATGAAAACGTCTGTGTTCCCTATCTACAGAAAATCAGTGACTGTGGTCATTAAGGGTGGAGTTTAAACAAATTTAAACTGGAGAAAATAAATACTGTCTTGCCTTTCTTGGTGAGAATTCCTGCGAAGCGGAATAGTAAGAGCTGGAAAAAAGAAACAATAAGTAAATGAAGAGAATTTCAGAGAAAGGGTTATAAAGATTCAAATGGGGAAAACAAGGATTTAAGATTGGAAGCATCTGAAAGATAATATTCATTCATTCCTTCACCATTTCCCTTCTGGTTATGGGCCAGGAAGGGTATTTGACGCTGGGAACACAAGGGTGAGCAAAACCAGATTGAGTATCTATTTTCATGGAGCTTCTCTTCTAGCGAATGAGACATTCTTTAGCCAAATATATAACAAGTATCAAATTGTAATTAAAACAAATATTATCAAAAGAAGTTATACATGATATGAGAAACTAAGACAGGAATAGCCCAAGTCATGGAGATGATCACCTTCTTAGAGGACGTGGCTCACGTAGCCTTTGTGGAGAAAACAGTTCCGTTAAAAGTATCTCTGTAGGTAAGAATTAGTATATAGAAAATATGTAAGTCATTGCTATTAAGAGGTAAGAAAAATGAGGAATTTAAAAAACAATATGTATAATATCTTCCCAGGATTGTGAAAACACAGTACCACAAAATAAGTGGCTTAAAACACAGATATTGAATCTATCACAGTTCTTCAGGATATTAAGTCTGAAATCAAGGTGTCCACAGGTCCATGCTCTTAGAAGACTCTAGGGAAGCTTCCATGCCTTTCTTTTCACTTCCAGTGTTACCTGCAATCTTTGGCATTCCTTAGCTTGTAGAGAAATCACTTCAGTCTCTGGGATCAATCATCACATTGTCATTCTCTCTGTGTGCCTGTGTCCCAAATTCTCTCTTCTTAGAGGGTGTCAAACGTTTTAGATTAAGGGCCTACCCTGCTGCACTATGACTTCATCTTCCCTTGCATACATCTGCGAAGACCCTGTTTCCAAATCCGGTCACATTCACAGCTTCTGGATGGACATGAATTTCCAGATGTACTGGGGGAAGGCGACACTATTTAACTCAATACAATGTGAAACAGAAAGTGGCTAAAATAGCAGGTCAGTATCCTGTTTGTCACCTGGGTGTCATTATAATTGAACATAATATTTAGTGTGATGTTTATAAAGACTTGGTTCCAATCATGTATGGATTAATAAAGGGTGGCAGAGGGATGTGAGGGTTCTCAGAGAAAGAGGGAAAAAAATGTCCTGTGCATAAAACCAGAAGCCACAGTTCACTTACTATTCATGTCTCCATGGTATTGCAAATCCTTAAACATTCTTAACACTTTAAATATAGCAACCAAAAAACCAAATATATAACTTATTTTTAGTGCACAGTCATGTTTAATTTTTTGGCATTTGTCACATTTTGCCCACCACTTAAATTTCTGAATTTTATTCGCATTGTATGTCCTGTCCCTTCAACAACTCTTTTATTCTTTTGTGAGTCAACAAAAGAGAATATAATAAAATTCAAATGACACAGAGCAATAGGTAAGAGTATAGCAAAAATGAGTGGTAATAGAGACAAGTTCACTAGAATTTCTTCTATAAATGAATGGGAAAAAACCACAAGATGAGGATCTGATGATATAATATGACAGGATCTGCATGACAATCACCCAACTATTTTATAATGAATGCAGAAGAATATAATATGAATTTCCTTAACCAGACTGTGATTTCACTAATCTTAGTCAATTTCAGCTTAGACATTCTCAAATTTTTAATTTAGAGATATTGTTTTTAATATACTTTTCAAAGAATTAGATTTGCAATTTATCTTGTTTACAACATATTTGTCTTATTATCTGCTTAAGTTGGCCAACGCGTCTCTTCATAGTTTCTTTGTAAAGTCATCACTTGACAATGGTAAGCACTACGTAAAAGTTGTTTTTTGTAGTAACCTCATCAGAAATGGAAAGATCATAGTGAATGGTGATTCTTTGCCTATTAGTGCTTCAGGGTTCAGAAGGCCATGTTCACCCTATCTTATCCTATTTAGAGATTGTAAAAAGGTAAAAGAGATAAAAAAAAAAAACTAGAAAAATAATGGCAAAAAAGATGAGAAAACATGATACCTGAGACGACATAATTTTGTTTTTAGTTAATATTTCCCAGATGAGTTTAGATTATTTTATACAATGTAGACTAATCTACACAGCTATACCAATGGGTCAAAATGTAAAAACATCAAGTAGGTTATTATTTCTTTCTCCAATGCTGTAATCGAAATAATTTCCATAATATCACAAACATATTCATTTGTTTAATTAGTTTAAAAATTTTGAAACTTATAGCCAAAAATCAAGCTGATAGCTTTCAAGAATTTAGCCTTTTTCTCTGTAAACAGGAAAACTTCTGCCAACCATTTCTCCTATTGAACAAGCACATCATTCACTTAGGGAAAGTGGTTGGGTGTGCTTTTCTGTTCTTTTGTGTTGATGAATTGCAGGCTTTTCAGACCACATACTTTCATCACATAATTTTCTGACCTCAATTATGCTTCTCAGAATACAACAGGTAATGAGTAATGGAATTGTTCATAGTGCTTTTAAAGTTGCTTTTAAATAATGAGATAAAAATATAGAATTTTCTACCAGAATATCTTGCATTCAGCAACGTTCAGTATTAACGGGAATTTCTTAAATCTATGCCTTAAATCTTAACCTTTGAATTACTTTTACGCCATTCCTGGAAAAAAAAAAAACAAAACCGCAGACAGTGAAATTATAGAAATTCAGTGATTTATTTCAAAAACTAATAACACACTCCCCCTGGATTAAGTAATCCAGACAAGAGATACTGATATATGATTATTAGTAATGTGTTAAAAATATTGAACTGAAGACAGTTCTACTTACTGTGTCCAAGGATAAGGAGAGGCAGGAAAACTGGGAAGGAAGAGGAACACAGATAATGGAGTTGTTCATCATACCATAGTGCATAGCAAAGAATTTTATTTGAATTATAGTCTACTTAATTTTAATAAAGCTGGATGTTATAGATTAAAGAAAGATTTGCCAACAGACTTATGATGTATACAAATACAGCATGGCAGATCTTTCATTAATCTACTAGTTCAATTTACCTATAATTCCATTATTTTTCCAAAAATGTACTGAATTAAGGTCAGGTCACATTGAGTGCTTTCAGAGTTGCCTGCCTGAGCCCTGCTGCTTCCACTCCTTGAGGTGTATGCCTACCAAATACCCACCTTACTGAAAACCAGCGGAGCATTGATAATTCTTTTTAAGAGTTTTGGGGGTACAAGTGGTTTTTGGTTACATGATTAAGTTCTTTTGTGGTGGCTTTTGAGATTTTAGTGCACCAGTTATCCAAGAAGTGCACACTGTACCCATGTAGTCTGTATCCCTCAATCCTCTCCCAACATTTCCCCCAAAGTCCCCAAAGTTTATTATATTATTCATGTGCCTTTGTGTCCTCATAGCTTAGCTTCCACTTATAAGTGAGAATATACAATATTTGGTTTTCCATCCTGAGTTACTTAGAAAAATGGCCTCCAGCTCCATCAAGTTGCTGAAAAGACCCATTTTGCTCCTTTTTATGGCTGAGTAGTATTCCATGGTGTGTGTGTGTGTGTGTGTGTGTGTGTGTGTGTGTACCTCTTTAATATCCACTCGTTGGCCCATGGGCACTTAGGTTGGTTTCATAACTTTGCAATTGCGAACTGTGCTGCTATAAACATGAGTGCATGCGTCTTTTTCATATGACTGTTTTTCCTTTGGGTAGATACCCGGTGGTGGGATTGCTGGATTGATAGTTCTACTTTTACTTCTTTAAGGACTCTCCATACTGTTTTCCATAGTGGTACTAATTTACATTCCCACTAGCAGTGTAAAAGTGTTCCCTTTCATTGCATCCATGTCAACAGCTATTATTTTTTGGCTTTTTCATTATGAGCCTTCATTATTAAGAGAGTTATTTCCAAGGTCTTTTTTATTTACTGGTTTTGATTTGTGCCATCAAGCAGTAATGGCAGACAGGTAAAGACTGCAAAACCTTAAAGAAGAAAACAAAAGGATATAAAAACAGTAAAAAGAGAAAATGCCAAATTGTGAAGAAGGGTAAAAGACAAGAGAGGGACTGGGCATGGTGACTCACGCCTGTAATCCCAGCACTTTGGCAGGCTGAGGTGGGTGGATCACCTGAAGTCAGGAGTTCAAGACCAACCTGGCCAACATGGTGAAACCTCATCTCTACTAAAAATACAAAATTAGCTGGGCATGGTGGTGGGTGCCTATAATCCCAGTTACTAGGGAGGCTGAGGCAGGAGAATCATTCGAACCCAGGTAAGTAGAGGTTGCAGTGAGCCAAGATCACGCCACTTCACTCCAGCCTGGGTGAAAGATCAAAACTCTGTTTCAGAAAAACAAAAGAAAACCAGGGAGGAAGATATAAATAGAAATCAAAAAAGAAATAAAATAGTAAAACAAAAAAGATGGCTAAGGTTGGTAACGATAACAGGGACAGTGTATTTAATCGTTTTCTTAGATAAGGATTTCCATCATGTTTGTAAAAAATATCTTGTATCATTAAAGTCCTACTCAGTGAGAATGGCATTATCCTGGCACTCCTTTTATTTTTGTTTCTAATCTTCTACAAAGGTGAATGGGTATCTGAATATTGTTAATCACTTAATTTGTTTTCTATATTAATAACAGCTAACATTTATATAGTACTACCTCTATGTCAAGCATTATGCTTTGTGCAATATATATGAATTCATTCAATCCTCACAACAATCTACGAGGATGCTCTATTATAATCTCCTTTTACATTTGGGGAAACTGAGGCAGCCAAACATTTGGGACCTATTCATTGGAAACTCATATCCCAATCCTATCAAACACATACAGGTACCTGGTTTTATTGTAAGCCTCAAATTGCGGAGAACACATTATTTTGGATTTTATTTATCTTCTGGGACAAACACTTCTTAAACTCAGGTTCAAAAGAGAAAAGACTCCCTCAAGGGTCTGCAGTAGATAGACTAATAGAAAATAAATCCTAGGGCTTAATTTAGGTTTCCTGATCTGCTGTTCATTGCCCTTCATCACTAAATTTAGGGGCAGGTCAATAGAACCTTAATCAAAGCCTTGATGCATTTTCAGTTAATAGTCAAATTCACATAACCATTGCACATTTTCAGCTTTCAAATTTTCACATGAACCCTGGAAGCCTGTTGAGTCAGATTCTTTTACAGAACCTGAAAGTGAGCCGTTGTTTCAGCACATAGGAAACTCATCATTGGCCAGAATTTTTCCCATGTCTGAGAGAGCACAAATCTTTATTTTTAAGAATCATTTGCTCCATTCCAGGAAAAACCTATATTTTAATCTATTTGAATATGTAGGTCATGGCTAAAACCCGGTTTATAGTAGTATCATTAAATTATATCTGCTCATGTTAGCAGTAGTGAAGAATAATCATCTATTAGAATAATTAAAACTATCAACCTTAAAAATACTGAACTTACATCAGAAAATTTCATATCTGTAGCATTATCCTGCCTGAGAAATATAAAGACCTTATGATGACTGTGAAAGACTAAAACAGGCGATTAAAATTTTAAAAATAGGGCTGGGCATGGTGGCTCACCCCTGTAATCCCAGCACTTTGGGAGGCTGAGGCGGGCGGATCACGAAGTCCAGAGTTTGAGACCATCTTGGCTAACACGGTGAAAACCCATCTCTACTACAAATACAAAAAAGTGGACGGGCGTGGTGGCACATGCCTGTAATCCCAGCTACTGGGGAGGCTGAGGCAGGAGGATCATTTGAACCTGGGATACGGAGGTTGCAGTGAGCCGAGATTGCGCCACTGCGCTCCAGCTTGGGCGACAGAGAGACTCTGTCTCAAAAAAAAAAAAAGAAATTAAAATGTAAACTCAATTGTTATTGATACATTTACTAGTAGTTTTCCAGTATTTAGCGGGCACTGTTAATATTTCTTTACTTAGAAGTGGAACAAAACAACATTGTTAATGATGCATCTACTCTATTTTGTATCTAGGAATTTAATGTAAATGTAAAATGTTTTTCCCAGTCCATTGGTCTGGCATAAAAGTTTTCCAAAATTAAGTTTACTTTCTTAAAATTTAAAAGCAGGCTAATGGTAGTAGATAATAGGGTAAAAATTATGTGTTGAAAAGGTGAATATTTTTCAATTTCTTCTATAAATATTTATTTTTAGAATTGTCTTTCTGTAATGTAAAAGCTTTTCTTAATAAATCTTGGCCTTGACATTTATTTGAACTGTATTAGATTTTGTGTATTCCAATTTACTGAAGAAAGCATATTTCTTACAGTGCTTTTTATAAATGCATCGGTTATTATAGACTAACCCCTTAATTAGTGCCACTATCCATATTATTCTCGATATTAAAACAGTATGGTAGCTTTATCAAAATAGCAAAGAATTTAATTGAGGATAAGATTTATTTGTGGAATACTAAATACAGTTGAAAGCCCTGAATTACACCTGACAAGTACTTAGAGTAGCATTGGCTAATTAGCTACTGAAAGTGCATATGTAATGTTAACTAAGACTGCTCAAACTTTGGACACAGACATTTATCAATATTAAAGTTATTAAACTGTTTATATGTATTTATAAACATATAGTTTGGCTTTGTGGGCTTTATTAGGTTTTGCAAGCAGATACAAAAATACTTTCTCACTCCAAATGGAGACCTTCTTGTTTTAGACTTAATTATCTTTTCTTGGTGTCAGATAGGTACATTTGAAAAAAATAATGGTAAGTTAGATTTTAACTAGGAAATCAGCTTTCACCAGAAGGATCTAGTACCTATTAAAATAAATGTAAATTACTTATCCAGTTCACTGATCTGCCTGAAAACATAAAATATGTATAAACTTCAGCTAGTAGCTCAGTTCAATTTAACATTCATTTATTGACCGTCTTTTGTGAACCAGGTTCTTTGTTAGGCTCTGGAGACAAAAAGATAAATAAGATGTGATTCTAGTCCTTGAGGAGCATTCAGTTCATCAAAGAAAGACCGATCAATAAGCTCATAATGTCAGTACAGTGTGGTACTGCAATAGAAGTGCATGTAAGTCTATGCTCAGCCTGAATATGCCATATGATTCTTTTTGAAGCTTTGCTAATATTCTATAGAGCAGGAGTTGGCAAACTTTTCTATGAAAGGCCAGATAGTAAATATTTTCAACTTTGCCAGTCATACAATTTCTGTCACAAGTTCTGAACTCTTCCATTGTAACTCAAGAACAGCTATACATGGTAAATGAAATAATTAACATGGTGAAAGCCATATCCACCTCCAGTGTATGGCAACCAAATAATTGATGGCTGCTACTAGGACTGATCTTTCATCTGTTTACCCTTCCCATCACATATACTTTATTCTTTCTTCTCTAGTCTCTATTTCCTTCTCATTCTTTTTTCTTTCCTATGCTGATTTGAAGCTGGAATTTGTAATCTTAATTAGTCATGCTTAAAGTACTAAAACTAGATTTCGTCACTTATAAGAACTGTGCATCAATAATAATAGCTACCATGTAAAAACATTTTTGTATGCAGAGCAAGCGCAATTATAACTCAATCCTTAAAACTACCAGGAGAGGTAGTTTTAATTAAATTAAATATTAATTAAATATTGTTTTCATTTTACATATATAGAAAATTGTTCTTCAAGAAGGCAAATGGCTTGTTGAAGACTACACAGCTGGCAGAAGATAGGAAGCAATATGTTAATTGCACTGTATCACAGAAATGACCTTTAAAACACGGCAGCATGTGTGGAAAACTCCAGTCCCATTTGTAGGATCAATAGCTAGGGTGACCAACTAACTTGTCCTGCTTTGTATGGGAGTGAGGGGTTTTCCAGACAGGTGACTTTCAATGCTAAAACGAGGAAGGTTCCAGGCCAATCAGGACAATTTGGTCACTATGTCAATAGCCCTCAGCTCCTTGATTCCAATGCTTTTCAAATTTGAATGTTCTTGCGAATTATTTACAGATCTTGTGAGCAAAATCTTGATTCAGACTCTGATTCAGTAGGTCTAGATGGAGCCTGAGAATCTGTATTTCCAACAAGGTAATGCTAATTCTGCTCATTCTGGGGTTTACACTTTGAGTAGCAAAGTATCCTTGCTCAATCTTGGGGCTCACTCCAGATTGCATGGATTAGAATCTGCATTTTAATATAATTTCCCAGGTGATTCACACATTCATGTTTAAGGAGCTCTGTTCTGTTCCACATCTGATTGGAGTAAAATAATCTTCATCTGGGCATATTTTTCTTTGTTTAAATGAGCTTTCCTAATAGGGAGATAAAGCTGAATAACTCCTTTTGCCAATCTGAGTTATTTCATTCTTCTGGGAGTCCAGATAACACTTTTCTTGAACATTTACTTACCTGTTCATTCCTTATTTTTCCCAATGTCCTGGAACTTTTTGAATTCAATTATTTAAGCTCAGTCTCAGGAGTTCATTTATGTGCCTATTATTCTGCAATAGAAAATTTTTCCATGTGAAAAAATCAGATGCTTAGCATTAAAGAGGGCCTTCAAGTAATTTATTTTAGACTGTAAATTTGTTCATCAGAATATAGTACAGGTTGTGCATCCTAAGCTGAAAATCCAAAATATGAAACTTTTTGAGTGCCAACATGATGCCGCAAGTGGAAAATGACCCACCTGCCCTCATGTATTATGTTGCAGTCAAAACACATGTATACAACACAGTTTGTGCAGTGGATCCCCAAGGAAAAAATAGATTCTTCCAGTCTCCTTCAGCAGCAATGTATCTTTTCTGTGCACACTTAAATTTCCCTATGCAAGCATGCCCAAAATGGGTCATAAAATGGCATGTGTGCAGGGCAGAGGCACGAAGCACAGATTTTCCATGACGCCCTATTTGGAGCCAAGATCTATATGCACCGCCCATTATGCACTGTTTAGGTAACTTTGTTGTTTTGTTTTTGCTCATTCCCTGCTCTGTGTGTAAAGATGTTGTTCAAAATGTCATGAAGACCTGCAGATACCCCTGTGGGTAACAGGGACAAGAAAAAGAAGCAGCATTTATTTTATCTATAGCACAGAAAGTCAGAAACTAGACAGAAGTGCAAGTGAGAAACATCTTATAGAGATTACGTTGTTGGAATGACCACTATATATGACCTAAAAATCAGAAGGATGAACTGTTGGAGTTCCATACTAAAACACTTCTTAAAGCTAAAAACAAAAATCTCGATTGTGTATTGAAAGAGCACATACATGACCATGGCACTGAACGCATGCCACTTAATGGTATTCTGATCATGAAACAAGCAAAGATCTCTCACAATGAACTAAAAATTGAAGGGAACTGTGAATATTCAACAGGCTGGTTGCAGAAATTTAAGAAAAGACACAGCATTACATATTTAAAGATTTGTTGTAATAAAGAATCTGCTGATTGTAAAGCAGCAGAGAAATTCATTGGCAAGTTTTCCAGGGTTATCACTGATGAAAATCTGATTCAAGAACATGTCTATAATGCTAGAGAAGCATCACTGTTTTGATATTATTGACCTGGAAAGACACTAACTACAGCTGATGAAACAGTTCCCTACAGAAATTAAGGATGCCAAGGACAGATAACTGTGCTGGGATGTGCTAATGCAGCAGGCGTGCATAAGTATAATCTTGCTGTGATAGGCAAAACCATGCCTCCTCACTGTTTTCATGGAGGGAATATTTTATGAGTCCACTGTTATGCTCACAAAAAGGCCAAGGCCACAAGGGACATCTTTTCTGATTGGTTTCACAAACATTTGTGTTAGCAGCCAGTGTTCACTGTAGGGAAGCTGTGCTGGATTATATCTGCAGGAGTTTTTTTTTAATCTCTTGACACTTTTCTGCTTATTCTCCAGCTGAAATTCTCATTAAAAGCATATTTATGCCATGTGCTTTCCGCCAAATGTGACTTCATTAATTCAACATGGTATATTTAGAGCAATAAAGCGTGGATATTAGCTGGGCACTGTGGTTCACACAAGTGATCCCTGTGCTTGTGTGAGGAGGCTGAGGAAGGAGAATCTCTGGAGGCCAGGAGTTTGAGACCTGCCTGAGCTACGTAGTGAGACACTGTCTCTACAAAAAAAACAACAAAAAAGTAAATATTTAATATAAAAGCACTTTCTTGAGCAGCATGCTAGCAGGAATAAACACAGGCATAGATGTGAAAGGCTTTCAAAATGCATTTAGTATAAAGGATGTTATATATGAAATTACCAACGTTCAGAAACCCTGACTAAAGATGCAGTTGTATAATCCATGCCAGGTACAACCTCTGGCCTGTGACTACGCTCAGCGAAAATGATGAACAAGGTGGCGGCTTTGAGGAATTCCATAAGTAAGCAAGAAAAAAAATGTTGTCTGATCTCATTACATATGAAAAAAATATACCTTCAGTAAGCTGGAAGAAATAGATATTGAAGAAGTAATTGGGCTGCACTTGTCCATTCACTGATCAGTAGTGAAATGATTCTGAATTAAAGTTGTCATGATAACAGTGACTACGAAGATGGCATTGTCAGCACTGTGGAAGGAGTGCCTATAGACAACATGGTGAAAATGTGTGATGGGCTTACTGAAGGACTGGAGCAGTGTGCGTTCACAACAAGACAAGACATCTTATCAGTTTACAAAGCCAACAGGAGACTTGGAAGACAAAAACATCAATGAGGCAGATGACTCTGGAGGAAACATTTTAAAAAGCCATCCAGCAGAATGCTTCCTCCTCCATAGTGGACCCACTTCCAGGACCCTCACCTGCTTCTAATGTTTCTTCTCACCTAAAAAACATACACAGTGTACAGTCACCTTTCAATCGAAACATAGCATTGGCCAGGAACGACAGCTAATGCCTGTAATCCCAGCACCGGGAGGCCAAGGCAGGAGGATCACTTTAGCCCAGGAGTTTGGGACCAGCCTGGGAAACAAAGTGAGATGCTATCTCTATTAAAAAATAAATAAAGGCCAGGCACGGTGGCTCATGCCTGTAATCCTAGCACTTTGGGAGGCCAAGGCGGGTGAATCACCTGAGGTCAGGAGTTTGAGACCAGCCTGACCAACATGGAGAAACCCCATCTCTATGGAAAAAACAAAATTAGCCTGGCTTGGTGGCACAGGCCTGTAATCCCAGCTGCTTGGGAGGCTGAGGCAGGAAAATTGCTTGGACCGGAGAGGTGGAGGTTGCGGTGAGCTGAGATCATGCTACTGTATTCCAGCCTGGGCAACAAGAGTGAAACTCTGTCAATAGGTAATTAGCTGGTTGTGGTGGTGCATGCTTTTGGTCTCAGCCACACGGGAGCCTGAAGCAGGAGGATCATATGGGCTCCGGAGGTCAATGCCACAGTGAGCCATGTTCACACCTCTGCACCCCAGCCTGCGTGGCAGAGTGAGACTATCTTGAAAAACGAAACAAAAAGTGAAAAGCACAGTGTCAAAGGTGGAGACTGAAAAGCTACTGTTGTTTTTTTGTGGCATTTGTTTAACCGCTGAATTAGGTGTTGTGGTGATTCTGCTGTGCTAGCTACCTCAAGCACATTATTTTTTCTCTGTATTAATGATATTTCATATTTTTATGTGTGAGGAAGTATAAGAAAATAATTGCTTATCGGTAGCATATGAATTCAGAATCATGAATGATCATGCCAAATAACCACAAGTTGTCCACAGGAGTGGCTCAGATAATGACATCTTTGCTTCCTGATGGTTCCGTGTATACTAACTTTGTTTCATGCATAATATTATTTAAACGATTGCATATCATTACCTTCAGGTTATGTGTATATGTGAAACATAAATGCATTTCTTGTTTACACTTGGATCCTATCTATCTCCATTTTGTATATACAAATATTCCCAAATCCACCCCCCCCAAAAAAAAATCCCAAATCCAAAATCTAAAACTTGTTTGGTGCCAAGCCCTTCAGATAAGAGATACTCAGTCTGTATATAAAATTGTGACAATAGTAGATTACTGTCTCAGAATTCCTTCCCTGTGGCACCAGAAAAAAGAGTAAATTAGTAAAATGAAATGTATTTGGAATAGGTGCTTCCTCTTGGTAAGGTATTGCTTGAGTGTAATGAAAAGGTTATAGAAGTTAGACTGCCAGTTGTTATTTCTGTGTTTTCACCAGGGATTGTTCTGAGTAATTTACATTTTAAATCATTTAATATTCAGAAAGATTCATGGGGTAGATATTATTATTATCCTCAATTTTAAGTGAAGCAGCTGAGCAGATAAAGGTTAATAACTTATTCAAGGTCAAAGAGCTAGAAAGTGGTCAAGTCAGGAATATAAATGACAGCAATTCAGGCCCAGTGCAAATAGCACCTCACTAAGTGTTGACTGTATTTCAGCCCTATGCTGGTTTCCTTTATGCTGCTGACCACACTTTATAATGACCTATTTTTATTTTTACTTTCAACCTGTCTTTCTATCAATGTTGAACCACCTTGTGAAAAGGGATCACATTTGTCTGGCTCCCTATTGTGTTTTAAGTCCTTGAAACATCATAGGTGCTCAGTAAATATTTGTTAAAGGAAAGAATAAACAACAAAATATTGTAAGGTCTGTAGTTTATACAAACGAAAAGCATAGGGGGCATAAAAGAGAGGAAGAAACTCTTTCTCTTCCAAAACACTCTTATATTATGAAATGTGACTCTGAATGCTGAGTTGATACTTTCAGAGCATCTATTGATTAAACATCCATCTGAGACAACTATAACAATTTGGAAAAGATTTTTTAAGAAGTTATAAATACTTTTTTTGGGGTGTACATACTTCATTTTATTTTAGGTTTAAGAGATCAAAATTCACCTTTTTGTATTGGCTGTAAAGCAGACTTTGGGCTTCTTTGGAAATAATATTGCCACTATCAGCCATCTTCAGAATGTTTAAAAATCATGTTTCCTAAGTTAGTTTGTAAGATGTGGCAACAACATTTAGCTAAAAGCAATAAACTGACTTTCCAACATACTTTGAAATATTTACTGTGGTTAAGATGTGCAGGGTAACAGCCTTAAATACTTCCTGTTCCCCTGAAATGAAATCTGTGCTTCAAGCTTGCCAGGATCCTGATCATTATCATCTCTTCCTTATGGTTCCCACCTGGAATGCCTTTTCCTTTGATTAGGCCTGGCTGAGACCTTGAAGCTCTTAAAGGCTCACCTAAAATCCCCCATCCCTATGAAGCTCTCCAAGAGAACGCCAGTCGTTCTGATAATTGTCTCCTCTGTTGTCTGGCACATTCACTACTCACAACCACAGATGCCTTATTTTGGAGGTGGAGCCTTCTTTTACTATTCTCTTTGTTGTTTGTAAGTAATTCTTGTTTCTATATAATTTCCTTAATGCAGCGATTGTATTTTATATGTCTCACCAAACCCAGGATTTACAAATAACAGATGTGCAGTAAATACACTTTGAATGATTCATTTGACTGGAACATTATCTAAAGTTACCTACGTGTCTTTCTGTCAAAGTTATGCAGAATGTTATTTACCCCAGAATCTTTTCAAGCTCTTTAAACCTGCTTCTGAATGCACTTAAACTGGTGCAAGGATTTTTTTTTTTCTTTTCCTTTTTTTCTTATACAACACAGTTTCTTTTGATTGGGAGTTCAAGGAAGAAGGGAAGCAGAAAAAAATAATTTCTTCTTTCTGCTAAGTGTATAGGGCTCTTGGGGCTTTTAACAGCCACGTCTAAATCAATTGAACAGATAGTTTCACTAAAAAAATGGGATGTAGTTTCTGAAATGTTGAAAAGTTCGTTTGTCAAATTATTATTATATTTTACATTCAACAAAACCCAAAACCTATTTGAACGTATTTTTATTAAGTCTTTTCTTTTTGGATGCTGTGAGCTTTTGACTTATGCATTCTTATATGTATAACGCTTTATAAGGAGACATATACAAGTTTCTTTATAGGTCTTTGATTTTTGACATTGCTAATTTTGTCAATGTGAAATTATTTCAATTTAATCACAATAATTGCAGAATTAACCTTAAACATAGCTCATTATCTAATAGAAAACTGATTCTAAAGGTAAGTAAATAATCTATGAATGCAAATTAAACATTCTGTAATGCCTCTTCCCTTTTCCAAGCCTTACACATGCCTAATTAATTTCTTTGATAGGATAAAAATAATGCTACCTAGAGGCCAGAAAAAGAAGTGATGTGTATGTGACCTATTGTAGTGCTAGTAATTTTGGGTTAACTTACAGGTTAACAAGCATCATATGGAGAGTTTGGAAGTAAGTAGGCTTTTGTAATCCAGAATAGCTGGGATAAATGGTACAGGTTGTGCTGAAAATAGATTTACCTACTAGGCTGTAGGAGAATATGTGAGGCTGACTTAAGTAGGAAAATGTGAAGGAAGAACAACCACATGGGCTACCTTCAGGCACGGGAGCAGAGTTGGGAAGATAAAGAGATCTCTGGTGAATATCCTAGTTCATTTTTTGTGGGATCTAAAAGTGATTTCTGGTTAACCATCAGAAAGAAGGCCACTGGGGCTATAGATTTAGGATGTCTGGGATGAAATTTGAGAAACTTCATTTTAGAAACATTTCCCAAAGAGTTTCAGATTATTGGCTAAACCCGAGAAGTAGCATATGTCCTCCTTATCCTTGGGGGACACATTCCAAGACCCCCAGTGGATTCCTGAAACCTCAGATAGGATGGAACCCAATATATACTGTTTTTTTTTCCTGTAGATGCATACCTATGAAGAGATTTAATTTATAAATCAGGCACAGTAATAGATTAACAAGGGTACTATAATAAAATAGAATAATTGTGACAGTATGCCATCATCACTACTTCTATGCTTTGAGTCCATTATTAAATGAAATAAAGATTACTTCAACACAAGCACACGAGCACTGCACTACAGCTACCATCAATCCGATAACCGGGAGGGCTTCTAAGTGACTAGCGAGGGGGTGGCATGTACGATGGTTAGAAAGCACTCAGTAGCCAGGAAATAACTATGGTAAATTTGCAGCCAGGAGTTTGAGACCAGCCTAGCCAACATAGTGAGAACATTTCTGTACAAAAAAATTTGAGAAATAGTTAAGCCTAGCATGATGGTGCGCATCTTTCATCCTGGCGATTCAGGAGACTGAGGCAGGATTACTTGAGCCCAGGAGTTCGAGGCTGCATTGAGCTATGATCATGCCACTGTACCTCAGCCTGGGTGGCAGGGTGAGACCTTGTTTCTAAAAAAAATATAAAATTTACAAATTGATTTCTGGAGTTTTCCATTTAGTATTTCTGGACTGTGTGTTCTATCACACTTAACTGGAACCATGGGAAAGGAAACAGAGGATAAGAAGGGACTACTGTAATGAGTCCTCAGATTTCAAGAGGCCCATCCCCAGGCCAACACTGGGGACCAGTAATTCAGGCTGAAGTTTCTTACACTAAGTAAAGAGAATCACATAGGCTCCCAATCTGCCCCTGGGCCAGGCAAAACCATTTCTAATAGTGGTGGTAGCTTTGTGTTCCATTTTGAGAAACTTGAGCTGTATGTTCTAGGGTATAGAGCGACATACCCTATAGGGTTATAGAGTAAGGGAGATCTCAATCTAGGCTAGGATTTTAAGCTAATCAACCTTCTAAGGTTCTTCGCAGTTCCATGACTGATCAAGCCATCATTATTTATAAACAGATACTAGAAAATTATATCCCATGCAGTGAGCAAACTGAATACTCTAAGTTCAGTAAGTTGCAAAGGAAAGGTTGTTTTGTTTTAAATAAATGCTACATGTTTATCTTATTCCTTAAAAATAAGTACTTTGTGAAAAAAGACAAATCTAAATGTAACATTGTAATCATATCCATCTAATATGTAAAATCAATCTGATGATGGCCAGTTGCTAATGATAAAGTTTATCCTTCTAGAGCAGTAGATTTAAACTTTGGCTGTTTCAGAACTATGTGGAAAGCTTGTTAAAATATAGCTTGTTGTGCTTCACTCCCAAATACCTGATTCAGATTGGGGTAGGGTATAAGGATTTGCATTTCTAACATATTCTTAGTTGATGCTAATGCTGCTGGTCCAAGTTAATCAGAAAACCACTGTCCTAGAGGGTAGAGTAAGGACAGAGAAGGGAACACTTTTCATTAGTGTTTATCATTATGTAGTAAATTTAGCACTTAATTTTCATGAGAATATTGCCCAAAGGGTGAAAATCCCACATACAATTATTATATATTTTAAAATGCTAATGTAGTTAGCACACCACCATAAACAAAAACCATGTTTTCTAATCCAAAGAAGTAAAAGCAGGTACCAGGTGATGTACTCATTGAGCAGTAGGAGTATATGCCAATTTGACGAATTACGTATTAAGATCCATGTAACTATTTTGGTCTTCCTAAGAAAATAATTTACACTGCTGTCTTTGGAAGAAGTTAAAATGATGTCTGCAGACCATATATGAAAATTTCAGTTAGCTCTTACTTACCTCTAGACTGATGGTCAGTAACAGGTTTATGTTATTTTGATTACATTTCCTTGCTTATAGATAGAGACATTGGACTCTCACTGGATAGTCACAAAATACTTTCTTAGTTATTTAATTCATGAATGCCAAGAATTCAATAGCAATATTGATTAGCTAATCTTTTAAATGCAAAATCTAGGTCTGTTTACAACATAAGCAGTATTTTTTTCATTTTTATATTTATGCCAAGTTTACTTATTAGTTTTTGTCAAAATAATCTATATAATATGATGTAATAGGAAGAAATGAAACAATTACATATAGACAAAATCATGCCTAAGCAATTGATTTCCTTGCTACGATGTTTTTTGACTATGTTTGAGTTTAATCACACAAGAATGACACTGTTTAATTGATTGGAATTTAAGAGCACTCTCAATGGCAAAGGGAAGTGATTTGAATTTGTGTGTTTATAATTGTGGGGTGGCTCTTGATTAACCCCATACAAAATATTATTATAATCTAATATTATATAACACACAATTTTAATCTGGCCAACAATGTTGCTTTTAATCTTCATTCCCTCAGTTAAACTAAAGGAGTGAAGGACTGATCTTTTGGGCTATCTATAGTCCAAATCAAGTAAAAATAAATAACAGCCATATGGTCTAAAAGTATTTAGCTTTCTTTTTATTTACTCAAAGTCGGTTATGTCACATCTTCCAAAGGGATAAGTGTACACCGGGGAATATTTTGCTGAGAGAACATCACTTTCTAAGAGCCTTAAAGCACTTGACCTTCATTTCACATTTCTAGTCTCTTCCCATAACAGGTTGTGGCATCATTATCTTCATTCTATGTTACTGATTCAAAACGTTTGTTTTGGCAGCAAAATTATCTTAATATAGCTTTGTTAAGTGGTTCTGTTTTCTCTCTGAACTTAAGGGATCTTTATCTCACAGGATGAAAATGGAGGAACACAATTTTTTTGTTTGTTTGTTTGAAGTCATGGATTCACCACCAGTCATCAAACCGTTCTTGGCCAACTGAAGGAGAAATGTAAAATAATTTTGCTAATGAGATCTTCTTGCCTATGTCTTTCAGTGAAATGATTTAGTGCTTCCAATGGCATCCTTTACCTGAGCTGTCTATTCCAGCCTTGTCTACTCATGTAGTCTACTATCATAAAGCAAGAATATCATAAAGCAAGAATGTACTCTGTGCAGGATAGTTTGTAGCTCTCAGATAGTTCATAAGTATAGGTTTCTACTGGTTCTGCAGTTTTTACTTGTTTCCAATATATAATCTACATGATCACCCACTTTAAAACTTATGGACAATTGGATTACACAATGTCTGGTACGAAATAATAAAGAGATTCTCATCTTTAAAATATATGCGTCTACTTCTATCAGAATTACCAGATTTTGATTTCTACTAAAATGTCTTGGCTCTTGGGATTTGCACTGTTTTATGATTTATTGCATAGCTCAACTCTGATTCTTCCAGGAACTGACTTTTTTCCTCCTTGATCCGTAATTTGAGGTAGTCATATTTGTATATAGTCCTGAAGGGCTTCTAACATGATCTTACAAATTCAGCCACTAAGAGAGAGACAGACAGACAGATGAGAGGGTGTGTGTGTGTAATTCTGATTATTCCAAGTTTTGAAGCTTTGGAATTCTAATCTAATGTGTAATCATTGACCCAGCTTGTTGGTCACTGGACCACTTTCCATGTAAAAATTCAGATTCTCAGCAAATTTCTATTGTCTATAGACAACTGCGACATATGGCAGAAGAGAATAGTAAAGCCAGTATTCAGGTAAGCAGAGGAGAGTTGGAGAAATAATGGTGTTAATGTTTGTAGCTGCAGTTGAGTCTGAAGCCTTATTCCATTCTGGCCTATTCCTCAGCCAGTTGTTCATTGAAATACCTCAGTATCTTCTAAAAGTTTTTCCATTTTGCTTTTTGAGGTCTGAGTTGGCTTGATGCCAGTTGTAGACAAGGAAGTCCTGACTAACGCATAAGGACAGCAGAGGTCCCAAGGTGTGATAAGTCCCAAGAGACCCTAACCTCAAGCCACGTAAAATGTATTATTAACTTATATCCCCTCCATTTTTCTCCCAGCAGACTACCTGGATATCCTAAGGCTGTTTTGTGAATCAGGGTAGGATTATTAAGGATTGCTATTGTAATAAAATTAAGTAGTAAGTATAATTGGAAAACATGTTAAAGCATGGAAAAACTGTAAAAAGCTATCACCATTACTGTCAATAAGAAGGTTATCAGTTTCATTGTAAAAAACTAATCTTTAGGAAAAACATAGGAAAAAGAATATATGGCAATGTCAGAAAATTAATGAATCTGCTAAGTCTGGGCATACTGAATTTGTCCGAGCAAAATTCCCCTTACAGGAGACAATTGAGAGAATGTGGTCAATATTGTAAGTTAAGTTTCTTTGAGGCGCTGTGAGTTCATTGAGAAATGAAAATGTTTACTCCTGAATTGTCATTTTATAGAGTTTCTATCTTTGGTAAAATAATTTTTTGTTTTTTATATTAATGGGTATGGCCATTATCTTTTAATCCTTTTAGAATAATGTTGAAAAATCACAGCCCTCTAGCCAAATCTGAGCCACCACCTGTTTCTGTAAATAAAATTTGTTGGAATGTAGCCATGACTATTTGTTTAGCATTGTCTGTGGCTGCTTTCACACTGCAATGGAAATTGAGAAGTTGTGACAGGGAACATTTGCCTTGCAAAGCTGACCCTTTATAGGAAAGTTTGCTAACCTCTATTCTAAAAAAATGTTCTTCCTGTTAAATATAAGAAAATTGATATTGATTTAAACATATTTTTACAATCTCCAACATTTCAGAAACAAAACCACTTTGTAAATGTAGAAACAGATGTGTACATTTTATATTACTTTTGTCTAATAGAGCCTAGATGTATAACTTTTTTTTTTTTTTTTTTTTTTTTTTTTTGAGACAGGATCTTGCTCTGTTGTTCAGGCTGGAGTGCAGTGGCACGGTCCTGGCTCACTGCAGCCTCCACCTCCTGGGTTCAAGTGATTCTTGTGTCTCAGCCTCTCAAATAGCTGGGATTACAGGCATGTGCCACCATGCCCAGCTAATTTTTGTATCTTTAGTAGAGACAAGGTTTTGCCATGTTGTTCAAACTGGTCTCAAACTCCTGGCCCCACATGACTTGCCCTTGTTGGCCTTCCAAAGGGCTGGGATTACAGGCATGAACCACTGTGCCTTGCCACAAGTTTGTTTGATAAATGCATTAATAAATTGCTGAATTCTTATGATAGCTCTCTTGATTAAATGTTCCATTTGAGAAAATTATTCAAGAATTTGAACCACACCCCAAATGTTTTCTGACTTTCTCTTCTGTCCGGAAATGGACCTTCTTTATATACAACTCTCCTGGTCTCATATCACGCTAGCTCTTTGGGACCAGAGAATATTTTCTTAAATTCCTTCCTCTCACCTGTGCTGATTTCCACTCCTTATGTTTTGATTGGTCCTCAGAACCAACTTTATACCAACTTTATGATTTATAACAAGCTGAGGCATGGCAGCATTTAAACCTTGATCTTATGATACTTAACGTGCATGTGCTGCATCAGCCATAGGGGCACACTCAAATAAAACTGGATCAGAAACTGACCTCCGGGTTAAAATCTGACCTCTGTCATTTGCCAGGGTACAATTAAGCAAGTCATTTAACTTTTACAGCAGCCACCAGGGCTGTACATGATTACAAGCAGACACACAAACGTGTAACAGTGGGTGTCGGTATTATCTTTCCAGCCCCATCTTCTATGATTCTTCCTTCCTTCTGCTCCTCACACAGGACGGGGATGCTATCACCTCTAGGTCTTTGCCCGTGATGTTGCTTCTGCCTGTGGTAATTCTGTTAGATATCTGTGTGGTTTACTCTCTTGTATCCTTGCTTCCTTCCCTGGAAACTATACTGGAAATTGTACAACGCCCACCTGCACCCCCATCCCTAAACGCAATCCTTACTCCCTGTTCTGATTCAATTTTAACATAATATGATGTTAAATAAAATACATTTTACTGCTTCATATTGTCTGACTGCTAAAAATTAGCCTCTTTCAGCCCAAAAATTATTTTGTCTATTTTGTTCCACAATGTATTCCTAGTACTTAGAATGAAAGTTTGTCATAAAATGTAGTTTGAACAAATGAATAATTGACGCAAACCATTTGGACACGAGTGAATGACACATACAATTTTAGAAGGATGTGGATATTATCATTAAATGTAGGTAAATTATAATATATATATAATATATATAATACATATTATATATTATATATATATTATATATAATATTCACCTGAATTTTTTCTATTCCAGTTTATTGCAAAGGTTTCAAAGTTGTTTGTATTTTATAGGATTACAAAATTATTTCTGTGCCCCAAACGCTATATAATTGGATTTTAAAACCGTCATACTTACAGTAATAGAAGTATAAAATTCACATTGCACATTCTGTTTCACTTTCTTTCCCTCTCTCTCCCTCTCTTCATCCATCCTTCATTTATTTCTTTCATCCCCTCTCTTCTCTTTCATAAGGCGCCTGCACCTCTTGCTTTTCACATATAGTTTAGCAAAGCTACCTTCCAATTTAAAAGACGAATTTTTATGTCTTTATTTGTTTAACATTAGTTATGTGCATATTAGACTTTTTTCAATAAAAAGCATGTCAATTCAGCTAACATTATTTGGGGTTACAAACAAATCAATTGTGCATCATTTCATGGAAGCATAAACATATAAAGGTCATAATTTGGCAAAAAGAAAACTGAATTGAAAGTCATAATATTATAATTTAAGACAAGGCTTAAAAACACACCATTTGGTGAACTTAACACTTCAGTATCATGTTCAGCTTTACGGTTTACTATGTGAAAGGAAACCATGACAAAAACATTCGGAGGCATTTTCCACATTTTTCAGTTAATCAATGTATATGTATGCATGTATTTTTGAAAAGCTCCTAAAAGAACAGGAGAAGCACATTCGAGGTGAAAGTAACCTGAACATTAGGGAAAAGCCTGCTCTGTCAACAGAGCAGTGCATTGAGCAGTTGCTGTTTGAGTGATCACTCTCATGTCACTTATGACTGATATTTTTTTATCTTCTTGCCTGAGACCTGATAAAGCATAAAGATACTTAATTTTAGGAAGCACTTTTGATGGTATCAATTCATCACAGTTCAAGCACTAAGAAATGTCTTGCCTTTTCCTGTCTTACTGAAATCATATTAAATACGATGTGTTTCAGAAAACGGAAGGAAATTGATAAAATATATAATTTAGTTGCACAAAAGCAGTTAAATGTCAATTTAGATCTAAAATCTCTAACTTTTGGTAACATACTAAAATAGTTTTATTAATTAAATAGAATTTAACTTATTTTGAAGGAAAGCTTGTTCATGTTATTGCAATAAAGTGGTTTTATAAAATATTTTGGTGTCAAAATTTATAAAAACAAGTAACTTACAAGGGTTAAAGTGTTTTAAAATATTATACTAATATATCATTAAACACTAAAAATATGAAAAATTATGTATTTAAATTTAGTTGTTAGTTTATTGACATAAATACCTGATAATCAGTCCTCTAATTATTTTTCTACCCTTTGGGGGGAGGGGCCTTCTCTTTGCATTATAAATCCCTCATTTCCAGTATGTCAGCTACATTTTAGAGAGGGGAAACACTGATATTCTGAACAGCATAATATTCACCTGAAACTTCTTTAGCATTAATTAAACTGAAGCAAATTATCATATCATGTATTATATATTTTAATAAATGAGATCAAATTATACTATTTTCCACTCATTCTTTCATTTACTAAATATATAGAGTTCTTACCATATATAAGTTTGATTTAGGACTATCTTGGATAAATTATGTATATATCTAACAATAGCAATTTTAATAATAAAATATAGTGTATCCATATAGTATGTATAGTAGATTATTATGTTACTCATTAAAACATACGTCAGTATCATATCTATTGACAAGGAAAGATGCTTAGGATATATTGCTCACTGAAAAAATATTGATTGTAAAACAATACACATGATAAGACCTCAGTTCTTTTTATGAGTACATATGGTAAGAGTAACCCCTGCTAAAGGAGTTATCACTGAGGTATTGATAAAACTGTTTATCTTCAAGGTTTCTTTTAGTCTTTCTGAAATGTGCTTTATTAAAAATATTCATTTGTATACATATGCAAATTAAATATCATTAAAGAAGAGTAGATTTTTTGGGATGATTCGACCATGCATTTTTAATAATCAAATGCTACATTTGATCTCCCAGGAAAGGAAAATAGCTCTTTTGTATGAATGATCATATGAATCATAATGGAATTATGCTTCTTCCTTAGAATATTTTCTTTTCCTTTTATCTTTTGATACATAATAAATGCACCTACTTTCAGAGTACATGGAGATATTTTCATAAATTCATGTACCGTGTAATAATTCAGGGTAATTGGGATATCTATCACCTTAAACATTTATCTTTCTTTCTTTACTCTGAGAACATTCTAATTATTCTCTACTAGCTATTTTGAAATATACAATAGATTATTATTTACTATGGTCACACTAATGCTTTATCAAACACTCCGTCTCATTTCTTCTAACTGCATTTTTGTGCCAATTAATCAGCTACTTGCTTAGAGTATTTTAGTTGACAGTGCACCATAACTACTTATCCATAGAATGGGTGTGGAAGAAACAATAACTTAATTGGATGATTTAAAATAATTTGCTCACATTACTTTTCATAGATACATAACTTATGTCATATATCTTATAATATGGGTTTGTGCCCTAGTGGGATTAAACTAAATAAAATATCCAGACACTATTTTCTAAGTTCCTGTTGTGTTGTAAGCATGAAAGTAAATACTTTATAGATTCTGTAGCTAATCTTTACAACCATCCTTCAAAGTGGATGCAGGTAGTTTGCTCAAGGTTCCTCACTAAGTGGCAGACCTGGGATTTGAATCTGTCTAGCCAATTCTGGCACTGCTTGGATATCAGTATGAAAAGGGAGAAGGTCATGTAATTCTGTACATGCAAGGAATCCTCCTTCCTGGAACCTTATTATATTGTCAATGTACCCTAGTTGATCCTCCAAAGTTCTCAGGAGTCAGCAGGCCTATTTTCCTGTGATTGGTAACCTGATTCACTGAAAAAATGAAATGATTTCAAAGCCCTGAATGAAGATTCGAACTAAAAATAGAAATATGCCAGACTCTTTCCAGAATAATTTTTTTTTTTAACGATCTGCGTTTTCCCACCTTAGGTAATGTTCAATTATCATTAAATAATCATTCTGAATATTATGTTTGGGGGACACTGAAGCAGTTTTCTGCTGTATTCTCTGCTTCAGAATAAAGAAAAAATCAGATTAGGGCGTTGGTCTGTCCCTTCTGTCTTCTGTTGGCAACTTTTGAGACACATGTGCATTTTTTAAGTTTCATGGCTTTTGCTACCAAGCAGAGCCCCTGAAGTTCATTACTGCAGGAAATCAGATTGGCGGGTATATGAAATGTGGTCCTGCAACACCATCCTTCACTGGTTTAGGGTCGCATAAAACCTGTCAAAAATTATACCAGCATCCAGCGCAGTCATGCCACCTTTTGGATAAGAGGTCTCCATGTTTATATTCAAAATATCAATCATTCTAAATACTGACTACAGCTTGTCTTTTAGTAGCAATATTTCCATTTGCAGTAAAGATGTACAAGGATGACTCTTCCATGTTCACAGCTCTTATATCAATGTCAAAATTGGTATGTAAAACATCCATCAAATTTGTATACAAGGTGAATTTGTCATATCTTTTATAAAGTCCTGTATATTTGAGATTTGAGTTGGCTCTTGCAGACATCTCAGGAAGCAGGCAAATTAACAGGTACCAGTCCGTTTTTTCATTAAGCAAAATACAGAAAGCAACAGGAGATGGCCTAAGAATTCTATTATTACATCTGTTCAGAAATCTGAGTTACTAATTTTTGATTTATACTGGAAATGTTTATAAATGTCAGAAAAACTTTCATTTGTTTTCAGACATAATGAATATAACAGGTTTTTGTAAACAGATGTGAAATACTTACTGGTTGATGACCAACTGAAAATGAGGGGGTAAGCAGGCTTAATTCTAGTTTCCCCCAGCTCACCATGTACACATCTACTATGATGATTGCAAAAGTAATTTATCAGCTGGTTATATTTCCACTACCACAGTTTAAATGGCATTCAACTTATTAAAAGTGACAAGTATCACATTGCTGTGTGGTCTTCCATGTAAATAAAAAACTGATTCTTCACACTGAAGAGCCACAACACTACCAAAGAGCATGCTAAGTTTACATAGTGCCCCCATTCCAAATAGTGTAACCAGTGTTTTCTGTCTGTTGCTATAGTTAGTTTTACTGTGACAAAAACATCAGCATAAAGGCTGACCACTGAAGCTTTAGAATTTTCATGGAAGTTTGCTTTCTTTTGGTAAGTGTTCATACTGAAGCATTTAACTTTTATTGCCGTTTTATCTTCTTGAAAGAGCCAATCTCCTTATTTTATGCTTTCTTCTTCATTTTGTGAAATATCATATTTTAATTATTATACGACCATACCCTCAATCAATCATTATTGATGGTTACTGTAGGCATAATATTATTCCACTCCTGCTGAGCTGACTGGCATTTATTTTGTGATGCATACTTTTGAAATAATATTTTCCTAAGTTATGTGGTCTATGCTGCTGTTTGCTGAATATGGTCATATTGCTTCTCGAAGGTATTTATGTAAAACAGCCCCACGGTTCATATTTGTTTCATCTACAGTGCTCAGCACAGTGTCTGCCTATACCTGGTAAGCCTTCAATGTCTTGAAAATTATAATCAACTAAGAAATTAATATTTAAGAAATTAACTGTGTACTAATTTTATTTTTATTGTCAACAACTGTATATTCATCTGTCTATTCATAACAGAACTCTAACACATATAAAGTAATTTTGTTTTCATTGCTCATAAGCTTCAGCTAGACATGGCTTTGGCAGATTCTAATCAGTAATATGATACAGAACATTGAACATGTACTTATCCTTGCTCCCAGGAAACTAATTGAATCATTAAGTTACGGCCGTTAGAAAACTGACCAAATGGTACAAGGCTAAGTTATGAGTTTACCAGTGATCTAATTTCACTTCATTGGCCATTTTCAGCTTCTTCTCTCCTTCCTTTTCCCCTGTGGAATGTCGTTAAGCAATTGCTGAGCATAACTATATCCTACTTAAGAATAACATTAATCTGGTCTCCCTAATACTAAGCTTGCAGTATATTATGCAGTATCAAATATCGTTCAGTATATTTGTAAATGTCTTTATCTTATGCAAATTATTTAGTTGGATCCAAAATTTACATACCTGGTAAAAGTCTTCAGTGTCAGCCTGAGGTATCTGTAGGTAGAAGCTTCAAGCGTATGCAGTTGAGAAGGAGGAGTTTGTTTTTCATTGCAGGAATAATATGTGATGTTTATGACAGCAGGAGCAAGATCGCTCCCATTTTTTAACTGAATCCCAGAACCCATCGGAGCATGTTACACATAATAAGCACACAATTAACAAACATGAGCAAATGAATGAATGAATGTTGGAAATTCACAGATTCTGTTGGGGGCATGCTCAGTAGTTAGTATTCAGGGACCTCTTTCATCCATTGAGCCAGATACTAATCTTACCAGATTCCCAACATTATGATAATAATACACGAAAGATTGATAGAGTTTGGTTTTTGATGGTTTCAAGGAAAACTGGAAGCTGCTTCTCAGTTGTTCACCAATCAGAAAAGGGCACTGATATTACTATTAATGATGTGATTTGTGAGGTATTTTCTTAAGATGAAAAGATGAGATGATGGGAGTATTTATATTTTTGCATGTGCGGTTATTTGAGCATTGTTTTCTAATTGATAGATTAAATGCCCGTAAGGTCCATAAGGGCAAAATGGTTAAGTTCTGCATTTGGAGAACTTGAGTATTATAAGGGGATGTAGTTTGGATATTTGACCCCTTCAAATCTCATGTTGAAATGTGATCCTCAATGTTGGAGGTGGGGCCATGTGGGAGGTGCTTAGATCATGGGACTGGGAGTTACCCATGAATGGCTTGTTGTCTTCCTCATGGTAATGAATGAATTTTTACTCTATTAGTACACATAAGATCTGGTTGTTAGATAGAGCATGTTACCTCCTCCTCCTCTCTTGCTTCCTCTCCTGCCACGTGACATGCCTACTCTCCTTCACCTTGCACTATAGCTGAAAGCTTCCTGAGGCCCTCACCAGAAAGAGATACTGGTGACATGCTTCTTGTATAGCCTAAAGAATGGTGAACCAAATAAACCTCTTTTTTAAAAAAATAAATTATCCAGCCCTAGGTATTTCTTTACAGCAGTGCATGATGGACTAATACAAAATGGATGAATACATAGGGTATGGATAGTTTGTAACTATTATGGGATATTACTGGATTGGGGCTATATGTTCTAAAAGACAAATTTCAAAGACTCTGTCTGCTTGATTTCTGAAAATAGAACACTAGACAATAACCTGACAAATGGATTCTGATTTTGGCTCAGATTAAAAACTTACAGTGTAGCATATGTCATGCTATTAATGTCCCCTCAAATGGGCCTTTCTTCCAAATCCATAATATTTAGACAGTTAGAGAGAATGGTGCAATTAAAGGTTATGAACCTTGCTGCTCCCTATAGCCATGGCTGGTTAAACCCAGTTAAAGCTCAGTTAATAAGGCCAGGGCCAATAATTTAATCCTGTTTGTGGTCCAGTTACCTTTCATTCTAATCCTTGCCAAAGACCGGACACCAAATCCTCGCCTGCCAACTGTGAAAGGCGTGCATTGGCTGAGAGAGATTGACTCGGAATGTATTAATGGATCAACAGAAATAATTCGTACTCGAGAGAGACAGTTCAAAGCATGTTCCATGTGTATCATCTTAAATGATCAATTCATCCACTTGAGATTTGTGATGTGTCTGCCTAAACTCTAACACTATACCAGACCCTGGGGATACAAAGGTGAGTGTGACATTCTCCCTGCTCTGGAAAAGCCCTGTTGTTTATTTGTTTTAATAACCTCCAGTTTCCTAGAGTTGGTTGTTTTGACTGTCAGGAATATTATGGGATTTTATTTCTCTGATTGGTTGATTAGAAGGTAGTTCTATTGAAGTCATTGTTTTTATCTGAAAGTCTTCCAATATGATCTTTTGCATGTCAAAATATTTTCAAGGTCTAAATAAATAACATTATACCAGTGCAGGCACCAAATATAGTCTCTCAACTATGAGAAGCATCCAGCACTCAAGTCATAAAGATGTATCCATTTGGAATAAATAATATGTAAGAGATTTTTTAAATGTTAAACATATTAGACTTTTCTTGATTTCAGTGTAATTTATTCATATTTAAATTTATGCCTCATTGTTTCTAAAAATCATTTTAGGTATCATGTAAATAGCATTTATTCAATGAGAGCGACAATAGTCTAGTAGGAAAAGGGAGAAGGAAAATGTCACTGTCATAACATTGATATTATTCTTGCCATTGAGAAACTAATCTTAGTTGGAGGTTCTGTTGTTCGTTAGAAAATGGGAAACATCATTGGCTACAGGATTTTTATTGTCTAAAAAGGAAAAGCATATCAACTTCTCATGCTTTTGAGGGGCTATGAAAAAATTTCCAGAAATACTTTAAACCTTACCATACAGAGATACGGAATGACATACTACTCATTGTCTGCTAAAATAGTTTTATAAAACTATTTTTATAAAAGTGTATTTTATAAAAGTGTATTTCTTGACATCAGTAGTAAAAATGAAGTTTCGTATTAGGGTGCAAAATAATGAATGTGAGCCAACAAGAGACCAAGCTTCTACAGACAGAATACAGAGTACGACACTTTGTGATATGACAACCTCATTGAGGAAGATAACTCAGATTTCTGAGATGACTCTTTGGGCTCCATATCATTTTCTGTTTCTTTTAAATATAACTGAGCGAATTTACTGACATGGCTTGGTAATAAAATGTTAGATATATAATGGTTACTTTGTAAAGGTAACAGAGTTTTGAGATTATGCAATTGTGTGGGGCTGTAGGATAGCAGTGGGAAAATTCTTTAATAGCAGAAATCACTTGCTTCGACCATTTTTGGTCATACTTATACTAATCGGTACATCCTTCTACCCTTCAGTTTTTTTCTCCTAAAAATAAGGATAATAACATCAGTTTTTCCCTGTTATATAATTTCATAAAGTTAAAGATAATTAATGGAAATGTACGATTTTTACAAACTTATGTGCCATTTTATTTTATATATTATATTTATGTAAAAAGTAAACTAATATCATTAAAGAGCAGTCTATAAACTGCCCAAGTAGCCTATGATTATATCCACATGTTTACAAATGTCTGTTTGTGCTTTTTATTAAGCCAATGAAAGCCCAAGTACTGAAAAGTAGCACAGACAACAGCAAAAAGTGGAGACAGCAACCAAGCAGCACCTTGAGCGGACTACTGAAATGCAAAAAGGGCAGAGCAGATGCCTTGTGGGTTTTTTTGAGACAGAGTTTTGCTACTGTTGCCCAGGCTGGAGTGCAATGGCTCAATCTCAGTTCACTGCAACCTCCACCTCCCAGGTTCAAGTGATTCTCCTGCCTAAGCGTCCCTAGTAGCTGGGATTACAGGTGCCTGCCACCATGACCAGCTAGTTTTTGTATTTTTAGTAGAGATGGGGTTTCGCCATATTGGCCAGGCTGGTCTCAAACTCCCAACCTCAGGTGATCCACCCACCTCAGCCTCCCAAAGCTCTGGGATTACAGGAGTGAGTCACCGTGCCTGGCTGCTTTGTGTATCTTAACCTGAAATAGGAGATACCCGCTAGGTGGATAATGTCTTAAAGAGAAAATACGAAAATCATCATTCCTGTTTAAAGTGAGTAAATATTACTAGAAGTCATAGATAAGGGGGGATGAGAAAACCTAAATGGCTCATGTGTAAAAATGTTCACTATTCTCAGAATGTTATTGTGTGCATTATAGTGAGACACAGGTTTTAAAAATAAATCTAAGCCATTGACTTTAATAGTAAAATAGAATAGATATCAGAATGAAAAAGAGTAGTAATCATTTTTTTCAGTTTTACTTTTTAATAAGCTAAAGACAAATTGAGAAATTGACTGCACGCTAGCAAAGGGTAGCAGCTTTCATTTGTCAGAGAAACATGTACATTTTATAGAATCTACCGATCTGATGGAGTTGTTGAATTTCTATGTGATGTACAACAAGGGAGATAAGTCTGAGACTGGTATCACCACCCATGCCAGGCATACAAATAGCAAGGTATAAAAATGTTTACTAGATATAAAGGTGAGAGAAAATGAGGCTGTCTAAAAGCGTCTGTTAACATTTGAGATGATTTAAGTAAGGTAGCAAAACGCTGCATATCAAAAATGGAACTTGAATTAAATTCTCACATTTTCTCTTTGATTGATAGTAATGATTGCTTTTGATTTTAGATATTCATGCTATAATCTGTGATTATTTAAAAAGCTGGGTTAGAGGAACATCAGTGGAGACTAACAGAATGTGTGAACTAAAATCTAGGTATCACAAGGGTTTTAATGTTTACAGTTGAACAGCAAGCATATGAAAAAATGTTTTCATGTGTTTGCATTTTATGTTTTATCAGGGATGGGTAAAACTGGTCAGCACTGCCTACTAAAAATATATTAAATGATGACACAGAATAGTGGGTGGTTGAGAGAATCACCTTTAAAGTCAGTCACATACAATTCCCTGATCTACCATTTTCTAATCATGTGACCTTCATCGAGTTACATGAACCATCTGATTCTATTTCCTTATCATTGAAAATTATATAATAATGTGTAATATATGGTGTGACTGTGTGTAGTAATAAAATAATTATATAAAGTGCAAAATTTTGGCAACTGCTATTGTTATCAAAGAAAGTACCTTCAAACTCTGTTTATGTCCAAACTTTGTCATGAAACATCTTCAAATTCGTAAGTGAAGGTGTCACAAATATAGAGAACATAAGTTTACAAAAAGTATTTTAATAGAAACACTAGCAGTATTTTAATGGGGAAAATATAGAATCTGAAGAGATTTGAGAAAAATATAAATCTGTCTTCACCATCGATCCATCTTGGATTCATCTATATTTAGCCATACTTGTTTTTTGGGTTTTATTTGTTCGTTTGTTTGTTTGAGACAGGGTCTCACTTTGTTGTCCAGGCTGGAGTGCAGTGACATGATCTCGGCTCACTGCAACGTCCACCTCTCAGGCTCAAGTGATCCTCCCACCTCAGCCTCCCTAGTCGCTGGGACTGTAGGCTCACACCACCATGCCCAGCCAATTTTTCTAATTTTTATAAAGACGGGTCTCCCTATATTGCCTAGGCCAGCCTCAAACTCCTGGGCTCAAACAGTCCACCTGCTTTGGCCTCCCAAGTGCTGGAATTACAGGTATAAACCACTGCACCTGGCTGTTTAACCATTCTAACAAATGAATTATTAAGTTAACAATAGAAGAAAATTATTCTGCACTAAAAAGTGCTTGATTCTATGGACTTAATGGGTTTATAAAGCTCCAGGCAATATTAATGAGAAACTACATACCTCTAGGCATATTTTGGTGTAATCTCATCTACTTTGGAGACTAGTGAAATGTTTGAGTATGGAAAAAATAAAATTGGGGCACAAGTGAGCAGGCAGCCAGAAAATATATCTAAAAAGTTCATGTCAGGCCCAATGGCTCATGCCTGTAATCCCAGCACTTTGGGAGGCTGAGGTGGGCAGATCACCTGAGGTCAGGAGTTCAAGACCAGCCTGACCAACATGATGAAACCCCATCTCTACTAAAAATACAAAAAAAAAAAAAAAAAAAAAAAGAAAAGAAAAAAGAAAATAGCCAGGAGTGGTGGTGGATGCCTGTAATCCCAGTTACTCGGGGCTGAGGCAGGAGAATTGCTTGAAACTGGGAGGCAGAGGTCTCAGTGAGCCTAGAAATTGCCATTGCACCCGGGTGACAAAAGCAAAACTCTGTCTCAAAAAAAAAAAAAAGTTCAAATTGCTGACCTAGAGGCAAGCAGGATTTTTCTGCTACAGATGAAGAAATATCTCTGGTTTAAAATAAGGGAAAAAGAGTGTGTTGCAGAGATCATAAACTGCGGTGCCTTCAGATGCAAGGCAGCCTGTATAAGGAATATGGCATTAAGGATGGGAGGCAACTGCGGTGCACCTGGGAGCACATCTAAAGAGATGTAAATGAGTTATTTTGAAAACCCATGAGCATGTCTAACCAACGTTTCTGCAGGCCGAATTGGGCCTGCAGTCTTCCTTCTGTCCCTTATTGGAATACTTGGTATATGGTAACAATAGCAATAACAGTTTCCATACTTTGGCATTATATCTGTCACCTGTTTCAATTAAAGATGAATGGAATGATTCAGAGGGTTTGGATTTGTGCAGACTTTATTTGCTCAGGTGTTATCCTTGGAAAGCAAATTAACATTTTACTCTACACAGGTATACACACACACACACACACACACCACTCCTCTAAGAAACGTAACCTTCATTTGTTCATTTAATGTATATTGTCTCAGATCATAGCAGGTGAAGATATATCTAGCAAGAAATAGAATTAATGCCAATGAATGAAAAATGGACTTGCACACCAGTAACTTCTCAAATGCTCCCAGATCTGAACCAGCACAGGTGAAGAAATACTGCATAAAAACCAAAACTGAATCCCAGTTTCAATTGCAAACATATCTTCTCACAAATTTTATGTAAATCAGAATGTTATAGAAAAAACAATGGTTTTATGATCATTTATGTATCATACTATATAACAGTATGGTTTTATTGTGTAATACAATAAGTTCAATTTAAAAGGCCTTTGTGACCAGATATTTAAATGACAAAAGTTAGCTCTAATAACCATGATCATACCATTTAGTTCCCAATTAGAATGAATTAAGCATTCAATAAGCTATTCCCCAAATTCTGTCATTTCACAATTTTCGCTGTCTCATCAGCATAAGATATATGCTCTTTAAAGTTATCATAGCCTTAATGTGGCATATTTTCTAGGTAAAAAAAATAGAAGAATATGACACAGATAAAAACACTGACAGAGGGCAACTTGCTTACCCTTACCTAGAATTTTTATGTTTCTGGAAATGGCAAATGGTTGCTTTTTAAATTTTCAGTTCAGATCGGGCATTTGTTTTGAACATCTAGGTAAAGAAAAATGGCTTCTATTTGTTTGTTTTTAAACCCTTTATCTTGTATCTCGATAGAACTGACCTAAAGCTATATCTGGATTATTAAGGTGTGAAAACGCAATGCAAGTCAATACAAGCAGGGGCGTTTTAGCCAGAAGCTGAAATTAACCTTCAGAGACTTTGTAATCCAGATGTGAGCTGCTCCACATCAGCAAGTAGAGCAGCTGTCACTTATCGGGAGTAAAAGGCTTCCTACACCAATCAAAAGTAAACAAGGCTAGTTGATCCTAATATGTTTTTTTTTTTAATTTAATTTTATTTTTTTTTAATGTGTTTCGGTCACTGAATCTTTCTGCTTCAATAAACTAAAATTCTTTTAAAAGCTTCTTTGAGGAGTAAGTTGCTCTGAAACATGTACCACACAGCAGAAACACTTAAAACAAAAATAGCAGATACACAGTTACAATTTAACAATTTCTCATTTTGTTATATTTTCACTCACTTTAAACTATAAAAGTCTGTAAATATATGAGTAAGGATAATTGTTACACGTTTGTCATGGAATCAAAATAAGGATTTAGATTCCTAATATATCCTTAGCAGAACTGGATTTAGAAGCCATTTTTGTATAATTTTTCTCATGGCCAGAAGTAATTGTATGATGTGTATTAATTCAAACCAAAGTTCCAGACATTTAAAATGCATTGATAAATAAATATTATTTAAGACTTTCATGACTATTTTTATATCAGAAGTTCAATGTTTTCCCTAGGATCTAAAAAATTTTACACATTTAACTTTTAGAACATCTTTTAAATTTACCAAATCAATGTTGATAATATTTTCTAAATAATGTTACATTCATAAGCTAAATAATCAAAAAGCATATAGCCATATTTCAGGATCTAAATGAATATAATACTATTCCACCTCTCAATACTTCTTATCAGAAGCTGAAATTTGGAAAATAAAAATCAATTCTTCATTCTGTTATTTGAAAATTCAGCCAAAAATCTTGAGTCTTAAATGAGTCTCACTTCATAGTGTTTCTTTGCATTTCATTTTAAATGAAACTTGTTCTAGAATAAAAAGTCCCATGAGTTCCGTATTTCAGTGGTGTAAACTTTGGTGTTTTAGATTTCTTTAAGAATTCGATTAATATCATGCAGTCTCTCCCTGGAAGACTATACATATGTATAGAAAATCAAAATGTGCATGCAATTTCAAGTTGTCCCAAATTGGTGAAGCCAATGAATAATCCCCAAATCCATGGTGAGAACTTTACATGAAGAACAAGTGATGTATGGTAGCAAAACAACTAATTCAAACTGAAAACCTTTTTATACTTCAGCCTTCCTTAACCAGACCATGGCTCTGTCTCATTCTTCCACATCTCTCTTGTGCCCAGCTATTTCCCTTAATAGTGTTCATTCAGGCTGAGCTGAAATTCCCGTTTGAATACAATCCTTTAGATATGTGATTTTAATTTAAAAACGGTGGGCCCTAGTGACCCTAAGTGACTGGTTTCTTGCCAAAGTTTGCACCAGGCAAGGTTTACTAAAAACACACATTGGTATCTGCATAACTCGCTGCAATCCATCAGAGGGCTTACAAGTAAAAGAATATGGAAGATGGGTGATGGCAAAGCCGGCATACCAGTTTGTAAATATATATAAACAAACTTAAAGATGGACAGTGGCATCCCAGCAAAAATAAGAAAAAATGAAATTTGACCAAATAATGCTACATCTATGCAAGTATATTAAATTTGTAATTTAATATGGTTACATTGAAAAATGAAGTAAGTCTAAATGAAAATATCTTGTGGTATAATGTCACTATAGGCAAGGAGAATGATACTCAGACACACTAAATCCATCTGAGGTTTCCTTATGCCATAAATGCCACAAAAATGATTCTCATAAAATAAAATGTATGTTTTGTTCCCCAAGAGGTAAGTAATGGCTCAAAGGACATTATCTGTGTGTGGGTGTTCCAAACACTTCTTTAGCATCATCCAATAGGTGCTTTAAACACTTATTTTTTATAAAGTACTTTTTGTCAGGCAATATATATGTTAGAAATTAGCAGGTCCTTCAGTTGTAAATCTTTGACATTGACTATAATTGAGGAGGTTAGTGTTGGCGTGTTCATAAGCATTACCTGTCATTTGAAATATGACAGTGCTGTAACTGCAAGACCTCGGGGATGCTTGTGTGTTGGCACTGCCATCTGACTGCCTTAGAAACTGCCAGACAGTCTTCTTAATGCCTCCGACCCTGATATAATTAACATGGCCCTGGAGGCCTCTGCCTTTTCCATTTGCACACTTGTTGTTTAATAAGATGTTTGCTGCTAGCTATGCTTTCCTCCGAGTTAACAGTTTGCTTTTAAGGAGAAAGATACTTCAACACGATTAAGTTTTCTGTTATAGACGTTAACTCTGTGTACCAGTTGCTTATATACAAGTTTCATTACTTTTCTGAAAATTAAAGTATATTTCTAATATTGTCTTTTTAAGCTTGAGTTTTGATTCCTGTAAATGCATTTTACAATGAGGCAAACAACTTATCTGAAATATAGGCACTTACTTTGACAGTTGCATCATGTATCATGTAGACTAGAAATGGCAAAATGGGAGCCAAAAATAAAAGCAAATTTAAACATCTTTAGGGAAGATTTGACAGGATTTTGGTTTCTACATTCCCAAAAGCACAGCCAAGAGTTAAAACAACCTGCTTTTACTTCCTTTAAGATAAGAGGATTGATTTACAATTAGGACTGCATAGAATTTGCAAAATTAGTTTGTAAATTGAGAATGATTTTTTGTAAATCAGATTTAAGAAACTTAAAGAGAAAACAAGTGTAGCAGTACATATCTTTAATGTAAGGAATAATAAAATTGTGGAGTTTGCTATTAGCAAGTTCTTGTATTTGTTGAATTTATTTAGTTTTATCAAAGAATTACTTGATTTTTTTATGAAGAGTTAATGGAATTGGGAATGTGTCTATTATTTGTATACAGGCATGACTGGTTTTATTGCCCTTTGCAGATATTATATTGTTTTTTAAAAACTGAAAGTTTGTGACAACCCTACATCATGCAAGTCATAACAATATTCTGTTCTTCAAAAGTGTGACATTAATGACTTCTAAATATTTCATGAAATTAATATTATAATTTTAAATAGTTAAAATCATGCATGATATTATAAAACTATTGAATACATTAGATCAAAAGTTAACCAACTATAACTTTGTTTTTAAAGTTTTTTTTTATATTTCAACTTGAATTTTAGATTCAGGGGTACATGTGCAGGTTTGTTACATGGGTACATTGTGTGATACTGAGGTTTGGGGTATGATTGGTTCCATCACCCAGGTAGCCTAGTACCCAACAGATAGTTTTTCAACCCTTGTCTCCCTCCTTCCACACTCTAGTAGTCCCCAGTGTCTATTGTTCCCATCTTTATGTTCATGCATACCCAATGGTTAGCTCCTATTGTAAGTGAGAGCATGCAGTTCCTGTTTCTGCATTAATTCACTTAGGATAACGACCTTCAGTTGCATCCATGCTGCTGCAGAAAATATAATTTCATTCTTTTTTATGGCTGTATAGTATTCCATGGTGTATGTGTACCACATTTTCTTTATACAGTCGACCACAGATGGGCACCGGGGTTGCCTCCGTGTCTTTGCTATTATGAATAGTGCTGTGATGAACATACAAGTGCATGTTTCTTTTTGGTAGAACAATTTACTATCTTTTGAATATATACCCAGCAGTGAGACTGCTGGATCAAATTGTAGTTCTGTGTTTAGTTCTTTGAGAAGTCTCCGACTGCTTTCCACAGTGACTAAGCAAAATTGCCTTCCCACCAGCAACGTATAAGCATTTCCTTTTCTCTGCAGCCTCACCAACGTCTATTATCTTTTACTTTTTATAATAACCACCCTGCAGGGTGTAAGGTGGTTTCTCATTGTGGTTTCGATTTGCATTTATCTGATGTTAGTGATGGTGAGCATTCTTTCATGTTTGTTGCCTGTTTATGTCTTCTTTTGAAAAGTGTCTGTTCATGTCTTTTGCCTAATTTTAATGGGGTTGTTTTTACTTATTAATTCGTTTAAGCTTCTTATAGATTCTGAATATTAGACCTTTGACAGGTGCATAGTTTGCAAACATATCTCCCATTCCGTATGTTGTTTGTTTATTCTGTTGGTAGTTTCTTTTGGTGTGCAGAAGCTCTTTAGTTTAATTAAGTCCTACTTGTCAATTTTGGTTTTTATTGCAATTGCTTTTGAATACTTAGTCATAAATTATTTTCTAGGGCTAATGTCCAGAAGCGCATTTCCAGTTTTTTTGTAGGATTTTTATAGTTTTTCTACTATAACTTGAAATGAAATTGTTAATATCCAGTATTATCAATGTATCTCTGTAATTTCTGATTATTCTCCAAAAATTAGTACTTTTTTTTTTTTTTACAAATACTAGTGCTAGTGATATCCATGTGGTAAGCTCTATTAAGCTTTGAGTAAATTGATTTCTTATGTTTATATCAGTAATTATATTGCTCATTGTTTATTAATATCTACAACATGCCAGTTGTTCACTAAAGAAACCTCATTTCCACATTAAAGTTCAATACACAAGCATTACCTGTATAGAACTTACACCACAAGAACAAATATTATAAAATTTAATTTTTCAACCATCCAACAGCCAGCCATGTCTTTCCTCAAAGTTCTTCTCCCCAGAGGATTTCCTGACTACGACATTAAAAAAATAATAATTGGCTTCAACTTAACTATTCTCTAATTCCATATTTTTTATCATAGCTACTACAAATTTCACGACCAGGAATTTTCCTCATAGCTACCAGAAATTTTCATCACCAGAAATTTTATTACAAATGTAGTTTAATTGAGTCATCAAGTCACTTACTTAGGCATCTCAACACATTTGGTCATAAAGTGGATAGACTTTTATTTTTTCTAATCACTGCTTTCACCTGTAGCATTTTCTCTAATCTTCCCTTAAAAGAGATGTCATAACTCTCCTGTCACTTTCATTTGTTAATGCCATCTTGGTGTTTAAGACTTTCCTGCTGCTTCCCAATAAACACAGGTGAAGACTGTGGCCCACAGTTTCTTTAAAAGGAAAAATATTGAATGTGATGATGCTACATGACACATCTTTTGTTCATGAAAGCCTGAGGGTGGGGTGGAAGGGTAAATGAGGTAGCAAGATTGGTGGTGGGGAGGGGTTCATGATGAGTCTGGCTTCATTGGATGGTAATGGCTCTGATGATATTTGATGATTTCCATGAATGTGTTGTCAGTGGTTTCACCTTAGCTTCCTCATTTTCTGAGAAACCAAAAAAGTTTAGAAAGCACTTTTTTGCCCACCCACGTACATTTCTTCTCTGACCATGCTACCTTGTCCTATCTCCTGTTAATCTGCTGAGAATCACTTTATTTACTGTTCCTTCCTCATCAACAGAACCATCTTGATATTTACTATTCTGTTTTTTGCTCATCAGCCATCACTCACCTGGAAAGACACATCTTCTCTGCATATGTATAAATTTTATCATGTCACAGCAACTTAGAAGAATTCATTCCCCTTTGGGAGGCCAAGGCGGGTGGATCACAAGGTCAAGAGACCGCGACCATCCTGGTCAACATGGTGAAACCCTGTCTCTAAAAAATACAAAAAATTAGCTGGGCATGGTGGTGCATGCCTGTAATCCCAGCTACTCAGGAGGCTGAGGCAGGAGAATTGCCTGAACCCAGGAGGCAGAGGTTGCGGTGAGCCTAGATCGCGCCATTGCGCTCCAGCCTGGGTAACAAGAGCGAAACTCCTTCTCAAAAAAAAAAAAAAAAAAAAAAAAAAAAGAAGAAGAAGAATTCATTCCCAGTATGTGTCAGTGAAATTCCTTTTGTCAAGGTCATCATCATCTCCAGGTGCCGGACCCCATAGTTATCTCTGTCTTCATGTAATTCAACCTATTAGCAACATTTGACATAGCTGCCGTCTCCATTTTGCTTGAGACACTTTACTTGCCTAACATCCTGAATACACATTTTCACTGGCTGTTCCTTTTCTTATTTCTAACCCCTAAACCCTGGCATAGCACAAGCTCAAGGCTAGGAACTCTTTACTTCTCCTTTTACACTCACTCCTTATGTGGTTTCATCCAGTTCATGGTGTGACGCACTATCTTGAATTTCACAACATCTGAATTTATAGTCTAAGAATTTGCCTTGCAAACCTCTTTGCTGAACTTGAGAGTCACATACAGAGCTGCCTATTTAACATTATCACTTGGATATATAATACTATCTCAGGTAAAACAGTTCCAGAACAAAACATTTAAAGCCTCACCACCCCACTGTGTACAGCCAAACCTGTTCTTTTTGTGGTCTTCTCATTTCGGAATATTCCATGCTTCTTCATTCTCAGTTTAAAAGTGTGGCACATCCTTAATCTTCTTTCTTCAATACCACATATAATCCACGAGAAAATCTTGTTGGTTTCCTTTTCAAGTATGTATAGGATCTTATTCCATCTTGCTACCTCCACCTTTGATACTCCTAATAAGCCCTCCTTGGCTATTGAAATGATGACCTAAATTATCTCCTGGTTTTTTGTTTTGTTTTGTTTTTTAAAGGTTGGTGTACTGTAGTCACACCGGCCATTTATCGTACAGCATATGTACATAGTCACTTTTAAAGTTAGATACAAATTCTGATTGTTCTTCATTTAAGTTGAATGCAACTTAATTTGTTTGTGCTAAAGTTGAAATAAATCATATTATGGTAAATAGTCACGATGCCAAACACAACGTCTCATTAGAAATTTTGCACTTGTTAAATCATCTCTAATTAGAATTGTTTCCTTGTATATACCCATGGCCAGGTCCCTTATTTTATCTTAAGTCTCTGCTTAAATGACATATTATCAAAGAGACTTCCCCTGGCCACACTTTCTCCATTAGTATCTATCCCACTTGACTATATTCTATTTTTCTTCATGGCATGCTGTTTTATTATTGATAGTAAAGAATGGTGATGACTTAAGAGGGTGAATGCTAGATCCAAATTGCCTAGAATTAACTCTTTGTCTCCCACTGCTTACTTCATGGCTTTGGGCACGTTTTTAAAACTTTCTGTGCCTGAGCGCCTCATCTATAAAACAGGAATTATCATACTACTTACTTCATAAATTGTTGTGAATTAACACAAAGCAGTTAGAACAGCACCTGGCATCAGTAAGCAGCATTTAATAAGTGTTAGTTATAATAATATGAATTAGTATTAATATCTTTTATATATTTAATGTATGTCTTATTTCTTTAAAATATAAATTCATTGAGTGTTTTGTTCAATGCTATATTCTCAGTGTACAGAACTATTCCTGGGATATTGTAGGTGTTCAAGAGGTGTTTGTTAAATAGTTGAAAGAACAGGCAATAGAGGTGGTCATAATAAATGATGACGATTATGAGAGATAGATAATTTACCCTTTGACCAGCTCCTCTCTATAACCTGCCGTACTCAACTGGGCCCGTGGGTATCTACTTGAGCAGGTAAATTCTGCATGACCTTTGCCTGTGTTGAAAATTGTGATTCCACCCAGTAAAGTTCAAATATAAAAAAAGAAGTCTGAATTGGTTGACAGGTATGTTTTAAAAATAACGTAGACTTAAAAGAGCTTTCAGTGAGGTTAAACATTGATGTGTGTCTGAGGGATAGAAGGATGAAGATAACGTAAAATGGAAAAACAATATGGTCATAGGCAAGGCCAATCCACATTAGTCAGCAGTCAGGGTGTCCACAGTCAGAGAGCAATATGAGGAGAGACAAATGTGGAGGCTCTGAAACAAGGGATGTGGTCTCTGACTTGATGCTGTGGGCCTTTTCCCTGACTCTGTGCTCCTGAGGGGGACAACATTCTCATGGTTGTCAAAGTGGCTTAGTAGGCATGAAGACTAGAGCAAGAGGAGGCGCGTGTGTGGCTAAGGCTGTGTTTTAAGATGGGTATAGCAACGAATATGTAAGAATGTGAAAAAAATGGAAAAGACAGGTTAAAAGCATAGGGCTTTAAACAATTCCGATATCAGACATTTGCTTAAACAAAACGTATAGAATTAGGTATATTTATGTTCAATTAGGGCTTTCCTGTTGATTCAAAATCATTTAAAATATGTTCTTCAGACCTCCAGTATCAGACACATTTGGGAAGCTTATTAAAAATGCAGATTCCTAAATCCAACCCTGGACTGACCAAATCTGAATATCTAAGGTACACCTGACATGGCTAAATTTTAAGTAACTGCCTCTTCTCTTTTCTGGCATATGCTTTTCTTACTAAAATTCAAAATGAATGCTTTTAGCTTGCTTAGGTGAGGCAAGTAAAGCAGGTAGACCTATGTAAAAGTGGAGATATTTAAAGATGAAAGGATACTCAATAATTTCACTAGGTCAGCAATTTGGAAGGCATAATTTATTTTGTGCTTCATTTATGGCAAGATACACTAGTTGAAGTAAATGTTTAAATTCTTAATTAGAATCAACATGTCACTAAAATTGTCATTCAATATTTTGCTTATGTAACTATTAACTTGGCTTATCTTTTTCTTTACTTTGTTGTGTCTTCTGAACCATTTTTTCTTTATATTTATCTCTTTTCTAATTATAAAGGTAATTGTCATTTTAGATCATCAAGAATATTTTTTAAAAAGAACAAAATAATACTGAGTTTTAACCTCTACTTGTTTTTGAATATTTTACTTTGCCAAATCAAGATCACAGAGGACACACTGTTTTCTAACTTGATGTTTTACTACTTTTAAACATATTTTCTTGTGTCTTAGTAAATGTTTTCCTAATGCTCGTGCTGGCCAGTATCATATTTTTCCATCTGTTCTTTTTCTTTTTTCTTTTTCTTTTTTTTTTTTTTTGCCTTCCTTTACTTGCTACCCAACAACAACAACATAAATGCTTCCCAAATAACTCCTATTTTCTCCTCACCCAAAAGTTGGGGCATTCCTCTACTTCTCTTTCTGAATACGATACATACACAATCACCCCTCCTATACGCAGCTCATCCACATTCACCCAGAGCTCCTGTCTTGTATACAGACAGGTGGTGTCTTCTGAGACCTGGGCAGTAAGGGTTCTGACCGAGTACCCTGCTTGGGCATCCTTTAACTAGATTTCTCACCCACAGAGTCAAACAAGGCTAGAAGATTCTGCCAGCAACAAAACAAGCTACTCTTAGATCCAGATAGTTCACTGCAAACGTAGAGAGCAATGTACATCAAGCTACTCTTAGATCCAGATAGTTCATTGCAAATGTAGATGATCAAAGGTGCCAGCTTCCCACTTGTCTTCCAGGACAACATTGACGTGAAAGGGACTGGTGATACGCTTAAGTCCCATGAGTGTTAGAGCACCCTTTGCTGACATGCTGCTTCCAGGCTGCAACCAAGCAGTTTACTAGCCTACAGCTGTACCCTTAAAAAGAAGGGTGGGGGAAAGAGGGCTTCATACCTCAGAAGAACCAAAGAGATAAGAAATTGCCTATGAAAAAACCCCTGAAAGGTAAGGAGGTGGGATATAAATGGCTTTGTAGCATCTCCTCACAAGCCTCCCATGTTCTCATGCTCTGGGAGAATCACAGGGTGTTCTGACAGAACTTGGGACCAGCTGGGGTTCAGCCTTGCCTACATGGCCCCTGTGAAGACATACAAAGTCACCAGAGCTCCATGGCAGAGTGATTTTCCTATCACGGAGCCCATCTGGATTCCAAAGTCCTTCTACCTCAAGATCAGGCTCTCTGGTTACCTGGACCTGGAGTTCTCTGCCTAAATGGTCTCTTGCTTGCTTCTACCTCCTGTATGAGCCTCTTTCCTAGGTAGATCATTCCTAGTTAGACTGCATGCAGGTCTACACAGCCTAGTTCTAAGGAGGTGGCTGCAGTGTTGTGTTTGTGTGAGGCTACAGAGAGCTTGGATAAGCAGGCCAGGGTATCACATTTATGGTTGCAAGGCCCCTTAGGTGCTAGACAGAGCTACTCCATCAGAATCAAATTGTGCTAATGAATGAAGCCTCTGCTGCCTGGAAGAGAAAATCATAGCAAGGGAGTGTGGATTAAAAATATCAAAGTAAGGACTTTCTTGGCCTACCTCCTAATTGTGACCTGGTGATTAACTGAGATTGTAGATTCTGACAAGAGAGGAAGAGAAATATGATATTTTTTTCATTGTCATGACAGTCCAAAACCTTGAACCTAGGTGTTTTTTCTTAGAGTAAAAGCCAATAAATATTATGATAAAATCTTTAAATAGAGACATGAAGTGGAAGGCTTAAGTTTTTTTGAGGATTCATGAGAATGCTAAGTGAAACATGTTTATTTGCTAAGAACTCTTATTATAAAACATAAAATTATAGATATTTTGATCTATGATGTCTACATGTAATTATTTTAATAAAGCTATACATTGAGTAAATACATAAAATAAGAAAAAATGAATTTACTGACACCTAAGGCATAAGCTTTTTGTTTTGAAGCACAAGATTATGACTAACATACTACCTGTGTGCTCACTCCTGGAGCAGTATATACAATTTCAGGTAGTAGACCTTTGATAAGGTAAAACTGTGTAAGCTCAAAATTAAATTCATAAAGACACCACAAACATTATACTTTTAGACTAGCCACCTACTTGTCCTTGTGACTATTGTTTCAGAATATAGCCATTTCCCATGAAGCATTTTCTTTTAGTTTCAATAATTCTTAATAAACTTTACATCAACAAAGCTTAACTAGAAGCATACATCAGAGGCTTTTTTAAAATAAAGTCATCGGTCCCAAACTCAACTATGCACTGATTCAGAATATCTGGATTTAGCATGTAATATCTAAATTTTACATACTGAGGTGGAAGTGGAATTTTGTTTTCTTTTGAAGCTTTGCCTATATGGTGACCAAATAATGTATCACACAAATGTATACGCTTTTGAAAGTGAAAGAGGGTACTATTAATATTGTGTTGGGACCAGAGGTATAAACTGGTACTGTCCAAACTAGAACAAATGGCCATCTTATGTAAAGGTGACTGAAATATGCTATCTAGCCAAACTAATTAAACAAACTGTCTGATAGTTGAATTAATCACATGGTGAGAGCACATGCAGTTGTGGGCCAGGAATAGCGCCCTTTTATTTTTGTACCAAAGATAACACTGAATATTCATTTTAAAGAAACAAAAATACTTTTTCTTTCCTTATCTCCTTTTTTAGTTTTTATAAATTTTGCAAAAATATACATTAGGATTTTTTTTTTTAGATATTAGGATTAGGATTAGATACTAGGATTAGATATTAGATATTAGGAATTTTTTTTTTTTTTGAGATGGAGTTTTGATTTTGTAGCCCAGGCTACAGTACAGTGGCAAAATCTCAGCTCACTGCAACCTCTGCCTCCTGGGTTCAAGTGATTCTCCTGTCTCAGTCTCCCAAGTATCTGGAAATACAGGCACATGCTACCAAGCTTGGCTAATTTTTTGTGTTCTTAGCAGAGACAGGGTTTTACCATGTTGGCCAGGCTGGTCTTGAACTCCTGACCTCAGATCTATTAGGTATTTAATAGGATACATACATAATAGGTCTTGAATAAGATACATACACAATCCCTCCCCCATATGCAGCTCTTCCACATTCACTAAGAGCTATACTCTTGTACACAGGCAGGTAGTGTCTTCTGAGACCCGGACAGTAGGAGTATGTAGTATAATTTTATTTAGGCTCTTTCATAGTTGATCATCATGAATTGTAAAAAGTAGATGATATCCTATTCTATTTCGTATTCTTGTGCTGAAGTACTTTGACCCTTTACCATAACTGTGTTAGTTTTAAACTTCCTAGAGAGATGAAACAGTAGAAATAGTTTGTGGTACTCTAAGTATAGGAAGTTCTATCTGGGAAGGGCTTACTGAGTACCGAGAGTTTAGTATAGAGCAGGAAAGCCAGATTCCATTTTTCCAAACCAATTTCATTTTTAAAAATACTTGGCTTTGATACTTATGTAGCCTCTTGTTCTTTTTATTCATGTATTCATGCATTCTTTCATTCCTTTCGTTTTGCAGTTGAATATACAAATTTGTACAAGATTATACCTAACACTCTGTACTGACTATATTCAGTTTTTAGCTTTTCTTTACAAAAATGTAGAGATCTTACACTTACAGAAAAGATATATACATGTGCACATGAGTATGTGCACACATACGCATACAAAATCTCTTTTATAAGCTCTAGTCTTGTGTCAGTCTGTCTACTTAGCATCTTGATTTGGATGTTTCAGACTCCTGAATAACCATGTATAGGCCTGAAACTGTAATCATTCTTTTCAAACTGCTTCTCTTCCAGTGTACCACTTTTTAATAAACTGCTGTCACTGTCATCAGAACACCCAACCTCAGAAATCCATTAATCAAAGGAATAATTTCATTACTGTTTTTCTCTTAGTCAACCCACTCCATTAAAACAGAATCTATGTTTTTTTTTCCAGTTCATCATTGTATGTGCACCATTTACTGCGGAGCCTGACACAAAACAGGCAATATTTGTGTAAGAGAGGACTAGACATGTAATTTGACGTATCCTGAAGTACTTGTAGTGTTGTGGTAGGAAACTTACAGGGGCCATTTCCATAAAGTGTCAGTTCATCATAAAGGACATATGCTCCAGATAAGAAGCCAGAAGACTTGCTTTGATCTTTACCCTCTCTTGATCTCCACTTCCCATCTGAATGCGAACTTTTCTGAGTATCATTTTGTGTCTCTATAATACTAATAACCTATTTTCCATCTACCCTAGTATACTACTTCAAGGCTCAATTGAAATAGTAAATATGAAAGTGTTTTGAAAACTATGAAGTGCTATATAGAAACTAAAGTCATTTACTTATAAAATCCTCTATCCCACTTTTATAGGCAAGGCCATAACAAATTCAGTCTCTACGAAGGGTGTTCATGCTTCTGTTTTTTCCCCAAGATATACAATATTTATTCTGCACTAAGATACACAGAACTCCATGTTTAAAACATGTATCAACTCAGGGTCCAGAAAATGTCCATGCCTGGGCACACAGCAAGTAACTGTAGACACAGTGTTTGCATGCCACTGCATATTTAATTCATCTTCTCTTTCCTCCCTTAATTTTTCTGTCAGCTTGAAAAGTTGCGTTTGATTCATGCCATGGCCTTATTTTCTGCAACTGCCTCTTGGAATTCATTATTATCGATATTTTGCATATCGTGGATATAGCACTTTTCAGTCTGAAAAGTCACTTTTCATGCTGATGCTACGTTTTCTAGGTCTAGTGTCTGGAATATGTTATTAACCACATTTGGAGTACAGTGTTCTTCATTTGGCACTTCTTATCTTCAATGATCTTATCTTCTTAAAAATATGTTCAGTATAATTAATACTTTTTGCACTTCTGAAGATGTTAATATATAAGAAAATCTACATTTTACAAGCTGAAGTGGAGGAAATCATGTTTAATGTTTGCTGCTTCTAAGAATATCTATTTGCAGAATGACTTGAAGTTTTGCTCACAGCAGCCTCTCTCTTCTTCTTTAAAGAGTCTCTAAGTAGTTATAAACTATACAACGGTATGAGGTCTTTGGGATTTTCTTAAGATACTGAAAGTCAGTGTCAAGGATTAGAGAATTATACTTTATTTGTTTAATAGATCTGAGTAATCTTTTGCTCATGGGTGACACTCAGACAAACATCCTGAAAAAGAGAGAGAACGAGAGAGATATGAGCATCTTTAAAAGTGTGGTTTTCATGCATTTCCTTAATGTATTTATACAGTGACACTGTAGCTTTGGCAAGATGCTCCCTTCATTCCTTCTGTGCTTTATACGCACTTGCAGGCTTTAGAGGAACATATGAATTTATAATGAGGGGTGCACTGTGTTTATACCTATATATCTATATTTTTATATTTCAACTTTATTGAGATATAATTGACAAGCAAAATTGTACATATTCAAAAAGCACAATGTATATTTTTATATATGTATATGTTCTGAAATGATTGCCAAAGTCAAGCAAATTAATACATCTATCACCTTACATACTTACCTTTTCTGTGTGTATGATGGGAATACTTAATACCTTCTCTCTTGATAAATTTCAAGTGTACAAAATATTATTATTAACTGTAGTCAACATGCTGTACATTAGGTCTTCAGAATTTATTTATCTCATAGCTGCAAGTTTGTGCACTTTGACCAACATTTCTCCATTTCTCTTAACTCTTGACCCTGGGCAACTGCCATTTTACTCTTTGCTTCTGATTTAGACTTTTTTAAGATTCCACATATGTGCGATAGAACTATATTTGTCTTTCTGTGTCTGGCATATTTCACTTAGCACGATGTCCTCCAAGTTCATTTATATTATCACAAATGGCAGAATTTCCTTCTTTATTGAAGCCAAATAATACTTACTGCGTATATGTGTGTGTGTGTGTATATATATATATACATTTGTATATGAATATATATAATTTATATGTGTGTATGTGTATATATATGTATATATAAATATATAAAGATGTATGTGTGTGTGTATATACCCCATAAATATATAAATATATATTTATGGATTACATATATATATGTGGTGTATATATTGTTCCAAAAAATCAGTCTCTCTCTCTCTCTCTATATATATATATATATATATAAATATATATATATATATATGGAATATTATACCCCATTTTCTTTATCCATTTGTCCATCAGTGAATACTTAGGTTGTTTCCATGTTTTGGCTATTGTGAATCATACTACAATAAATATGAATTTGTAGATATCCCTTTGAGATACTGATTGTATTTTGCTTTGATATATACATAGAATTGGGTTTGTTGGATCGTATTATAGTTATATTTTCAACTTTTTGAGGAACATCCATGCTCTTTTCCATAGTGCCTATAACAATTTATATTCCCCAAATAATGAATCAGGGTTCCCTTTCCTCCACATCCTCACCATCACTTTTTATCTTCTGACTTTTTTATAATTGCCATTGTAACAGATATGAGGTGCTATCTCACTGTGATTTTGATATGCATTTCTCTGATGATTAGTAATATTGGCCATATTTTCATGTATCTACTGATCACTTGTATGTCATCTTTTGAAACATGTCTATTCAGTTCTTCTATGGTTTGGATGTTTGCCCCTCCAAGACTCATGTTGAAATGTGATTCCCAATGTTGGAGATGGGACCCACAGGGAGTTGTTCTAGTCATGGGGTGAATCCCTCATAAATTAATGGCCTTCCCAGGAAGGGAGTGAGTGCTCACTCTATTAGTTCCAACCTATGAGAGCTGATTGTTCAAAAGAGCCTGGCACTTCCCTACCTCTCGCTTGCTCTCTCTCCATGTGGTCTCTGCACACACTGGCTCCCCTTTGCCTTCTGCCATGAGTGGAAGCAGCCTGAGGCCCTCACCAAATGCAGATTCTCAATCACGAACTTTCCAACCATCAGAATCAGGAACCCAATAAAACTTTTTTTATTCTTTGTAAATTACCCAGCCTCAGATATTCGTCTACAGCAATCCAAACCACACTAACAAGGTCCTTTGCCCATTTTTAATATATGGTTATCTGAGCTTTTGCTATTGAGCTATATTACTTCTTTGTATGTTTGGATATTAACCCCTTATCAGATACGTGCTTTATAAATATTTTTTCTCATTCTGTGGGTTGCCTTTTCATTTTGTTCATTCTTTCCTTTGCTGTGTGCAGAGAATTTTTAGTTTAATATGGTCTGTCTTGTTTATTTTTGTGTTCTCTTACCTGTGCTTTTCATGCCACATCCAAAAATATCATCATCAAGACTAATGTTACAACAATTTTCCCCTGTGTTGTTTCTTCTAGAAGTTTTATTGTTTCAGATAGTAGGCCTGTGTCTTCTCTTTTTTTTTTTTTTTCTTTTTTCTTTTGGACATAGTCTGGCTCTGTCACCCAGGCTAGAGTGCAGTGGTGTGACTTTGGCTCACTGCAAGCTTCGCCTCCTGGGTTCAAGCGATTCTTGTGCCTCAGGCTCCCGAGTAGCTGGGATTACAGGTGCACACCACCATGCCAAGCAATATGGTTTTTTTCCGTTATATTTTAAGTTCTGTGGTACATATGCAGAACATACAGGTTTGTTACATCGGTATACATGTGCCATGGTGGTTCACTGTATCCATCACCCCATCATCTATATTAGATATTTCTCCTAATGCTATCCCTTCCCTGTCATACTGCCTGCTGCTATTCCTCTCCTAGCCCCCCACCTTCCGACATGCCGCAGGGTGTGTTGTTCCCCTCTCTGTGTCTGTGTGTTCTCATTGTTCAACACCCGCTTATGAGTGAGAACATGTGGTGTTTGGTTTTCTGTTCTTGTGTCAGTTTGCTGAGATTGATGGTTTCCAGCTTCATCCATGTCCCTGCAAAGGAGATGAACTCATCCTTTTTTATGGCTGCATAATATTCCATGGTGTATATGTGCCACATTTTCTTTATCCAGTCTGTCATTGACGGGCATTTGAGTTGGTTCCAAGTCTTTTCTATAGTGAACAGTGCCACAATAAGCATATGTGTGCATGTGTCTTCATAATAGAATGATTTATAATACTTAGGATATATATCCAGTAATGGGATTATTGAGTCAAATGGTATTTCTAGTTCTAGATCTTTGAGGAATCTCCACATTGTTTTCCACAATGGTTGAACCAATTTACACTCCCTCCAACAGTGTAAAAGCATTCCTATTTCTCCACATCCTCTCCAGCATCTGTTGTCTCCTGATTTTTTAAAGATTGCCATTCTAACTGACATAAGGTTATATCTCACTGTGGTTTTGATTTGAATTTTCCTAATGACCAGTGATGATGAGCTCTTTTTCATATGTTTGTTGGCTGTATAAATGTCTTCTTTTGAGAATTGTTTGTTCATATCCTTCACCCATGTTTTGATGAGGTTGTTTTGTTTTTTTTTTTTGTAAATTTGTTTTAGTTATTTGTAGATACTAGCCCTTTGTCAGATGGTGAGATTGCAAAAAAGTTTTCCCATTCCGTCAGTTGCCAGTTCACTCTAATGATTGCTTCGTTTGCTGTGCAGAAGTTCTTTAGTTTAATTAGATCCCATTTGTCAATTTTGGCTTTTGTTGCCGTTGCTTTTTGTGTTTTAGTCATGAAGTCTTTGCCCATGCCTATGTCCTGAATGGCATTGCTTAGGTTTTCTTCTATGTTTTTTATGGTATTAGGTCTTATGTTTAAATCTTTAACCCATCTGGAGTTAATTTTTGTATAAGGTGTAAGGAAGGGATCCAGTTTCAGCTTTCTGCATGTGGTTAGCCAGTTTTCCCAACACCATTTATTAAATAGGGAATCCTTTCCCCATTGCTTGTTTTTTGGTTAGGTTTGTCAACGATCAGATAGTTGTAGATGTATGTTATTTCAGAGGCCTCTGTTCTGTTCCATTGGGATATATGTCTGTTTTGGTAACCAGTATCAAATTTCTGATTTTTTTTCATGCTTGAAAATTATTTTATTATCCTTTTCACATAATAGACGGATATTTTAGATGTTTATGTGTATATTTCTCAGTTTATGTTTTATTTCCCCCATCCCATTCCAACCCTGAAGACATTGTTTTCTAACATAAAATTTTGCCTTTGCTGATAATAACTCTAATAGTTGTTGGATTATTGATATTTTGTAGAAAATCTGTTTTCCCATAAGGGCTTTCAGGGTTTTCTCTTTTCCCTTGAACTTGTGAAACTTAACAATGATATAACTAAGCTTAAGTCTAACTTTCCTACTGTATCACACTCTCCATGTATACTCCATCCAAAGACATGAATGTCCCTTTCAGAACATGTCTTTCTATTATTAGTTCATTTTCTCTTCTCTTCTATTATCTTTATTATTTTTTTGTACAGTATTTCTGTTATATCTCTGGGATCCCAAGGTTATTTAAATTTTATTTATAATTTTTCTGTCATATTTTCCCAAATATGAGGGGATTTACTTGACTATCTTCTAAGTTATTAGTTTGGTATTTACTACATCTATTTTATTATTTTCAAAATCTGTGAAGGGTTTGAGCTTTGAATTTACTTTCAGGGTAGCAAGTTAGCCTCTCATAGTTTCATGAATACTGGAAGAAGACATGAGACTCTTGTATCAGAGAAAAATGATTTATTACTCACAGTATAGCAGGCAGCATGATAATCAAATTATGTCAGTTCCGTTGCACCTCTGTTTGCTACACAGGGTGGCAAAGATGAGCCCATATACTTGCTAAGGAATTACAACCAAGAAATCACAAGCGTAGAGAAGTAATGTCTTTTGCAATAGATATGAAGCATGCCTGCCTTCTGCTCCAGAGATAAACACTATGTCTATCTTCTAAGGCATTAAGAAAACCTGCCCTTGGAGGGAAACACTATTTTCCAAGACCTTTTACTATTCAAATATTCTTGGAAAGAGAGTCTGTAACAAAAGGTAATAAGTGTCTTGCTTCATAAGGTATTCAGAGATATGAGACACTCAAGAAGAACCTCCCAATCATTAATATGTCTAGGGAGTTGGGGAGGGATGGCATGGGGAGAAATGCCAGATATAGGTGATGGGGAGGAAGGCAGCAAACCACACTGCCATGTGTATACCTATGCAACAATCTTGCATGTTCTTCACATGTACCCCAAAACCTAAAACACAATAAAATATATATTTTTAAAAAATATGTCTAGACTTTAATTTTTTTTTCAATTTTAGAGATAATGTTTTTTAGCTTTCAGGATCTGACATTTGCTTTCTTCTTGATTCATTTTTACATGTCTGATTTTTGGGGAAGTGGGCAAAGTATAATATTATCCCAAAAGTCATTTTTCAAAGCTATCTCCTATTTTCAGTGCTTCTTAAACTTTTTTGTGCATGCGTCTTCTTGGGATTTGTTTAAATGAAGATTCTGATTTAGTGGGATTTGGATGGGGCTTGAGATTCTAAACTTTTAATAAGATCCTAGTGATCCAATGCTATGTGTCTTTGGGCAGCCATTTGACTATTAGGGGTTTATTACCTTTGTTTCCTTAGGAATGAGCTCTGTTCGTTTACCTTAGTTTAACTTTTCATAAATATAGTGTTGTCTATATTTCCAAATGGAGGTCTCAGAAAAATAATAGGAACGTCTGGTTTATCTAAGAACCAGTGGCAGTCATTTCATCAAAGCCATCTCCATGAGAGAACTGGATTTGAATTCCTTCTCAGAAAAGAGAAGTTTCTCAGAGGATAATGAAGTAAGGACCTCCAACAATCTGTTTCTCTGCAACAGCAATAAACATACTGGCAAAAACTGTCAAATTGATCTTTTTAGGAACTCAACGTATACTAAGTCTTGCAACAATCTAAGGAGCATCTATTCAAGAAAAACAGCTGAATTTCAATTTCAAGAATAACAGCCAGCTTTGTACCATTTTAATGTGCTGTTTTCATCATCCTCTTCCCAGCTCTGTGATAGCTCTGAAAACCATCATTCCTGCAAATACAGTGAAAGACAGCTGCCTAGAAGTCTGCCTTAGCCTGTTCAGGCTACCATTACACCATACAATAGAGTGGGTATCATATAAACAATGGAAATTTATTTTCCACAGTTCTGAAGGCTGAGAAATCCAAAATCAAAGTGCCAGCAGATTCGGTGTCTGGTGAGCACCTGATTCCTGTTTCATAGATGGCTGTCTTCTTAGTGTGTCCTCATATGGTGGAAGTGGTGAGGGGACTACTCCGCAGTGTCTCTTTTATAAGAGTGCTAACCCCATTCACAAGGACTCCATGCTCATGATTCAATCATGTCTCATAGGCCCTACCTCCTAATACCATCAAATTGGGGGTTTAAATTTCAATATATGAATTTTAGAGGTACACAAACATTCTTTCCTTGTCATATCACTGGAGGGGGAGCAATTGTTTTGGAGTTCCCCCAAAAGCAAACATTCACATAGGATTGTCATTATTCGATTTTTCTGGCGAAATCAACTTTGTGAAAATGACAAAATACATGTATTTCCCATAGCAGGGTGGCAATGGTTTTGTTTAATCATGAACTTTGCTATGTAAATTTTTTAAAATTTTTTCTCTGGTAGACAGGTCTGTGATAATTTTATTCTTCAAACATTTATATAGAGTACACTCAAATGAAAGATATTAGGGGATATTCTGATATTGAGAAATCACTTTCCAATAATAGTATGTATTTTAAAAGTTAGTTGTAACATACATAGAAACATGCAACTTACCAAAGAAAATGCTGAAAGAAGACAAATATAACACAAACTTGTAAATTTACCCAACCGACTCTCAAGTTTTAGTGAGTCAGATGGTTTTATATAAAGTTTTAGTAGAATCATCGAATTAATTTTTCCTTTAGTCTTATGATAAAGTGATATAGATCAAAGAATAAAATTAGCTGGCACAACTTTATATTATTAAAGCTGTGTGTAAAACTCTGGCATTTTATAAAAAAAACTATCCAAATTCCTGTATCTGATATTCACCTTTCATATATCCACAACTGGCAAATGCCTAGTTTTAAATAACACATTTGTATGTGACCTTTTAAGAAAATTACCAATGTCTTTGTTTAGAGTGCAGAGGGCATGGATTTCACAGAGCATTTCCCACTAAATGGAGTATATTACTCCAGTTTCATAGCCATGTTGTCAGGAAGTGGCACTTCATTAAGATAATGTGACCTTTAGAATATTCTACCAACCTTTTACTATGCCTTTGGTAGTGGGATTTGTACTTTAATTTCTGTACCTTTTTGATAAGTTGGAAATAAAAAGTAATTGAAAGCTACATTTTTATTTCACTTGATCTATACATTGTGTGTGGGTTTTCCCCCTGAAAATGGCAAAAAATGTCAGGTAGAGGATTTTTGCTCAAAATAGGGATTATCTGTCAGAAAAATGTCTTTTAGAGTTAAAATCAAGTTGGCAAGTTTATACCTATTGTGGAAAGGAAGAAAGGGAGAAAATGGCTATGTAGAAAAAAGCAAAAATTGTTTGTTTTTTTTTCTACTGCATTTTCAAAAAAGTTGAGAATGGCCCCCAAAGCCTTTTTCCTTGTTTTGTGATGACAGTGAGATAATGTTTCCAGTGTGCTTGCTGTGTCAGCTTGAAATTGTTTGTTCATTTGAAGCCATCGTTGAAAGTAGAGATTCAACTTCTAAAATCATTTTCACGGTGAAGTCAAAGTAAACAATTTAATGGAAAGAGGAAAAGAGGTGACTGTTCTGGTTAGACTTGCAGTAGCATTTCTCAGGAACCATTTATGTATCATTTGGTTTATTTATAGGATTAAGTTTTATGTTCAGAATTGAGTTTTTCATTGAATGTCTTAAAATCTATTTACAGCTAAATATTGTTTCATTTTAATATATGGACACTCTTAGGTTCCAGAGCATGTATTTCTTAATCAGTTATTTGGATTTGGCAAGTGTAACATTAAGGTTCTCTTTTTAATATATTTGAAATGGAGCATTCATAACACACCCTGGGAGTGGCTGCATCAGATGAAATCACAGAACCATATGGTGGCCTGAAATCTGCATAGGGAGTTTATTTTTTTACTAGATAGACAAATGATTTAGTTTCCTAAGCTTTATCTTCTCTATGAGAAAAATAACAGTATAAGTTAGGGATGTGTTATAGTCTCCCTTTATCCATGGGGATACATTCTAAGAGCCCTCCCCCAGAGGATGCATTAAATCTTGAACAGTACAGAACCCTATAGATACTACTTTGTTTCCTAGGATCAGCCAGGATCACCTGATTATCTGCTTCAGGTAATCCTGGCTCATCAAGCCATAGTGATCTTGATGGTTTGGTATCAGAACAGATGATACTGATGACTAAGAAGTAGGTAGCATATAGAGCTAGTGCTCGACTTACGACCACGGTCGGGACCGCGGACTGGTCGTAACACGATTTGGTCGTAAGTTGAGTAGGCTATATGTACAGTTGAAATGGTGCACGCAGAGATGGTAGTGCTGCTAGAAGCTGGTTCGCACTGTCGTACGCCCAGCTGGGCAACGTTTGCGCTGCCAGATGCGGAGCAGTCGTGGCTAGCGATTGTGGTCGTAAAGTCGAATGGTCGTAAGTTGCATAGGTGGTAAGTCGATCAATACCTGTATAGCATGGATACGATAGACAAAGGGATGATTCACATCCGGGGTAAGATGGAGTGGGACAGAGCAAGATTTCACCATGCCGCTCACAATGGTGTGCTATTTGAAATTTATATTTTTAGATAACATTTGACCTGACTGTAGGTAAATGAAACCATGGAAAGCAAAACCAGAGATATGGGAGGGCTTTTGTAACAGAAAACCTGGGTATAGAGGGCTAGAAAATAGAGGCTGACTTTTCTAAGCTAGGATGTGGGTAGTTCAAGGTAGCCTGGCTAGCCAGTGTGTTCCTATCAGGGCTCCATTCTTTCTATGCTCTCTGGTTGTGTTTGTAGCATCTTTGTCACAAGATAGCTGTTAAACCTCCATGGGTTTTATCCGCATTCCAGGTAAGAGAAAATAAATATGAAAGTTTTTTCCTCATGAGATTTTATCCTTTAATAAAAAAGGGGATTTATCCCTAGCTGACTTCTCTCTATACCTCATTAACCAGAATCCTATTACATAACCTCCCACAGCTGCAAGGGAGTCAGAAAAATCAAGCATTAAACTTTATGGATTCTATAACAGAGGAAGACAAGAGAGAAAGTAGTTGAGAAGGGGCGTTGATTAATCTGTAATATGGACCACAATTAAATACAGCAAGTCCTCAAATAATGTTGTTTTGTCCAATATTGTTTTGTTATAATGCTGTTGGGGAAAAATAATAATTTCCAGCTGGGGTCACTGTCTGTGCGGAGTTTGCACAATTTTTCCTATCTGCATGGGTTTTCTCCAAGTACTCTTGTTACCTCCAAATTCCAAAGATGTGCTTGTTAAAGTAATTGGTGTGTCTAACTGGTGCCAGTCTAAGTGAGCGTGGGTGTGTGTGTGAGTACATCCTGGGATGAAGTGGCCTCCTGTCCACGGGTGGTTTCCACCTTGTGACCTGAGCTGCCAGGACAGGCTCTGGCCACCCGCGATACTGAGCTGGAATAATTGGGTAAATAATTGTCTTGCTTGATTTAGTAATTTTATTTTTTGGGAACAGAGTTTCACTCTGGTTGCACAGGATGGTGTGCAATGGTGTGGCCTCAGCTCACTGCAACCTCTACCTTCCAGGTTCAAATGATTCTGCTGCCTCAGCTGCCAGAGTAGCTGGGATTTTGGGCACCTGCCACCCAGCTAATTTTTGTATTTTTAGTACAGACAGGGTTTTGCCATGTTTAAAAATACATTTAATGCTCACATTTATTTCAGTGTTTAATATTAGAAGTGTTTGGGGTCTTCATTTCAAAGTTTAGTGAGGTTTTCTGACCAGAAATATACTGTGGGACTATTGTTCTTATCAATTTGTTCATGGTAAAACTGGTTTCATTATACAGTCTTGCTTAAAGTCAGTTTCTGAAACCCTATTGACAATGTTAAGTGAGAAATTACCATACTATAAAGGTAAGGTTTTTTTAAATGTAACGTACTAAGGTATAGAAATAGTATCAACTTATTTGAAATGAATTAATATTGCCATTATATTCTGTTATGGCCACATGTAATTGAGAGTGTTATCTTTAGTTCTGAGTGAACATAAGAGTTATTGTAGCTTCTAAAATATGTCAGGAGGATGTGAGTTGTGTTAAGAATATGTCGTGTATGGAAGAGCTAAAAAACCTAGGGTTGTTTTACTTGGAGAAGAAACAGTTTAATAAAGGCATAAGAGCTGCATACATATTTCAAGAAGGAAATATACTTAATATGGGTTAATAAAACTAGCATTAATGAGGAAGACAGATATTGGGTCAGTAAAAAAGTACTTCCTAAGAAACAGGGATGTAAAGTCCTCTTTCTGTCCAATTAGAAATGGCTTAAAAATTTATTGGGTCCTATAGATTGAGGATGGGAAATTTTCATAGATTATGTGTATGGTCCTGTCCAACCTTAAGATTTGAAGATTCTTTTCATTTATACTTCTACCCAAATACGGGTAATTCTTCTATAATGTATTAGTTTTATATTGCTGCATAACAAATAAACACAAACTTAGTGGGTTAAACAATATACATTTATTATCTCAGTTTCCATGGGTCAGGAATCTAGGCATAGCTTTGAGGGGTCTCCTGTCCTAAAGCCCATGGTTTCACAAGGTCAAGTCTGACCAGGTCACATTTCTCTCTAGAACTCATAGAACTTTGGAGATGGTTGTTGGCAGAATTCAGTTCCTTTTGGTTATAGAACTGAGCTCTCAGCCCCTAGAGGGCACAGGTAACCCCCTGTTCCATAGCCTCTCCAGTGGCAGTCAGTATAAGAGCAGCTTTCTTCTTCAAGGTCAGAAGACTCTCTCAATCCAGTCAGCTAAGACAGAGGTTCACATGACATAATCTAACCATGGGAGCAACATCCTTTGTCATATTCTGTTAGTTAGAAGCTAATTACACTCATGGAGAAGGGACTAAACAAAGGTGTGGACTTTAGGAGGTGAAAATCCTTGGGAGTCTCTCTAGGGTCTGGTTGCCACAAATGGTACTTGGGATTGACTTATGAAGTACAGCGAAGGTAAAATGTGACTGTGGCTTTCTGACATCCATTTGGCTCCAAAACTTAATTAAGAACCGACTGAACATGTAAGGAGGAAGCCTAGCAAAAGCAGAGAGGCATTATCATTTCTAATGGTAGATAATGTAAGCTGCTTTGACATGGACTACTTTGAAGTAGGGAGGACACCACTTGAAGGTCACAGGAGACTGTTTCTTGTCAAGATGTTACTCATTTGATAACTGAATTAGGAGAGAGTTCTCATACTCTAGATTCTAAGTATTAGAAAAAAACAGAAAAATAATAAATCCCAACTACAAGCACTATAGGGCTTTCATCATGTTATCGTTTTTTCAGTCACTATCAACCTGACAAAAGTGCCCAAATAACCATTCAGTTTACGCAGACACCACAGAGTCGTGTCCATTCAAAAAGCCAAAGCAATGATTGATGTATTCTTAGAACTCAAGAGAAAAAGACCTGCTATCACTTTTCTATCCCCACCCCAGTTGCCATATCTCCAAATATCTTCATCATGGACCTAGCATCTTATAAAGTTACAGTGATGTACGAGCCTTTCTCTATTTTCCTCAACTTCTTTCACTACTCTTACCCTATTGACAATTTATAACCCCTGCACCATCTGGGGAACAGACTGTTGGCTGCCAAGCAGACTCATTACCATTCCCCTCCAGGAACTCTTGCTGTTTAATTAGGCTATCAGCTGGATTCAGGCAGTGAGAGCCTTAGGTGGCTGTGTAACAAATCCATGACACCATGCATTCGGATGTCAAGGTCACCAAGATTCCTACTTATACTCCTTATGAGAAAGGGAATCCAGATCGTTGGCTGTTAAAATCCAAGTTATCAATGACTTCACCTTAAAGGAGACTTTCCATAGATAATTGAGACACTAAGTTATCCCCCCCACTGCATTCACAGCTGTCACTACTACATTGTTTGAGAATCCTCTAACCCCTAGGCCATCACGTCGGGCATTCAGGCTAACTTTCTTGTCAGAGGTAGTCAATAGTGTTTGTAGAGTACTATCCAAACCCAATACTGAAATTACTCTATGTGCCATAATTAAATGCATCCAATTAATTAAGTTCTCTGAGAACAGGCTACTAATCCTGTTAGCACTCTAGACATATTTGATTTAAATAGAACAATGATTTCTTTTTCAATGACAGTTTGGTAAAATTCTTATTATGAGAAAAATGCTTCTCAACTGAATAGTTTGGTTACTATTTAGTAAACATTTTCTAGCTACCGCTAGTTTGAAGTAAAGGGAAAAACATTAGGCAAAATATGGAAACCGGGCGTTTTCTAAATCTAGAGATAGGCCGGGCGTGGTGGCTTACGCCTGTAATCCCAGCACTTTGGGAGGCCAAGGCGGGTGGATCACGAGCTCAAGAGATCGAGACCATCCTGGTCAACAAGGTGAAACCTCGTCTCTACTAAAAATACAAAAAAATTAGCTGGGCATGGTGGTGCGTGCTTGTAATCCCAGCTACTCAGAAGGCTGAGGCAGGAGAATTGCCTGAACCCAGGAGGCGGAGGTTGCGGTGAGCCGAGATCGCGCCATTGCACTCCAGCCTGGGTAACAAGAGCGAAACTCCGTCTCAAAAAAAAAAAAAAAAAGAAAAAAAAAGAAAATGAAAGTAAATCTAGAGATAGAACCATCATCCATAGATGTCAACCAATTCTAGTATTTTTTGGTTGAATTAAGTATTCATCTATCTACTGATTAAGTCATTGAATTTATTCATTTGTCAAATATTTATTGATTATTTGCCCTCAGCTGGGCCCTGGGCTGATATATTAGTGACTCAATATAGGCAATGAGCAAGTCTTCATTCTACTGAGGGAGGCAGCTATTCATCGAAGAATCATGAAAACAAAATATTACCAAACAATAAGTAAACATACGTACATCCATGAGATGTCATAATTGAGTGGCCTAATCTGCCGAATATGGAGGAATGATAAGTTGGGGGTTGCCTAGACAACGCTTTGGGGGAGGGAGGCAGAGAGAACCTTCTGAAGAGAAGAAGCACATGCAGATGCTCTGTGTCTGTGGGAGCAAGACATCTGCATGCAGGCTGGTAAGCTCATCTTTAGAAAAGAGGAGGAATTACAGTAAGTGAGGTCTAAGGAAAGGCTGAGTCTAACCAGATTGTTAAACTATTTTATCTATGGCTGCTAGAGCATCACCATTCAGCAGCATCCTTAACATGAGGACCTATGCTGTTTTCCTTGGGCTGTCTCAACCTAATCCTGCCGTTGGTGAAAATAAATAGTAAATAGATTAGATGGCTCAGTTTTGCCTTTTCCTCCTACCTACTAATCTTGACTGAAAAATAATATGACGTATCTTTGTATAATTCTCATAGTGAATTTCGAAGGAGTTGTCAGGGACATTGCTTTATAATGAGTTTCTTCTTGGGGTATATTGGAAATGCTTGGCCCAAGAAATATTGTTATTAACCTTTAAATAAAATGATGACACTTTGTGTGAAGTCAAAGTTTTTAAAGGTATTTTACCTGTTTCTATATGTACTTATATTTTTTTCTTCTTTAAACATCTTTTATTCATCTCTTTTTTTCCCACAAATTTTTCAAAGGAAATGAAATATTCTGTTATCTCTAAATAATTATTGTTTTATTGCTATTTACAGATGTCGATAGGAGACTTTGAGCTGTGTTTATTTGTTTTTTCTTTCAAGCTTTTATTTTAAGTGCCATGATCTAGGGTGAATTTTAGGTCTTATGGAAAGCAGCCACATCCATGGACTGCACAGAGTCCTCAAAAGCAGTGACCTGCCTCTCCAGCTTACCTGTTCCAACTTTATCATCTTCAACTACACACTGGATTTGAAGTTTTAAAATTTCATATCCCATCAGAGCTAGTTTAGAGGAGCCCCAGACAGCCATCTGCCTGAATGCTTCTAACACATTCCTCTAGTTTTGCCATGTCTGCCACATCATCCCACAGTTTCACATCTAGGAGGATGAAAAACAGCAACAAGTGCACGTTTTTTGGCTTTCTTTGATTGATTCTGGGCAAGCTATACTTCCCTTGAGCCTCTTTGCTGCTTCACTTTCCTCCTCCTCATCAGATCCCAGGAGATCAATGTCATCATTATCTTCATTATCCATAGCTCCACTTCCTATAGTGTCTTCTGCATTAGCAGGAACATGTTTGCCCAAAGCTTTCTTCACGCCTGGCAGGCTGGCCTTTTCTTTTCATGAGACTTGATGTGATTATACCAACATGTGGAAAGACACAAGTTTGCAGGCAGTGGGCCAGAGACTGCTTCAAATACTGCCACATCTGCTAGTGATGGCTCATACCCCCTGATGTAGCTCTTGTCTGCCAGGTAATCATTGAGCATGTGGAGGCCAGCAGGGCTTTTCAGGTCACTGAAACCCATGATGTCAGCTGTCACTGAGAGCTGGGTGGCAGCGAAATGAACGCGTGCAGATTGTGGGCGTCTCTTTGAAGTGAGGAAAAAAAAGCTAGTTTCAGATTATTAAAACCCAAAGACATGCAGCAAGAAAACCAACCCCGACTGTATTTAGTAAGCACTCACAGACTCTTTTTTCAAGAGAAAGATGGAAGTAAGTGATCATAGGCTGCAAGGGAAATACTGCTTGGGGTTCAATATATTAAAATCCCTTTCCTATTTCACTTGGAGAAAGAAAGGAAGAAAAGTTTGTGATTTCATCCACATGTTCCTAAAACGCTGTGATATGATTTCTGTTTTATAGGCTTCACTTACTAAAAAAATTAGAGTGTGAAGAATCTGTCACATATTCCACAAATAGCAAATGCTATATTTGACAGATAGGCATTGTTTTAAATATTTTCAGTTAATGCCTTTGATCTGAATAGTTCTTTAAAATTAATCTTAATTGTATTAATAGTATGTTGTATTTAATTATTAATATTCAACATTGTTAATGTTTATACAATTGTTAATATTTATATTAATATTTATACATTGTTAATATTTATACAATTAACTTTACAAATATAACTCAAAATGATCCTTCATATCTTGGAATTAAAGTTAATAGCCATACTATATTAGCTATTTCACTGTGTTAGCTACAAGGTATACATAGTAGAACAAGATCTGGGAGTCAGGGTAGACCACAAGCTGACAGCTAGTTTACAAAGAAATTCTTCAGGCTGGGGAGTTTAATATACCAAACCCCAAGTATTTCTTCTTCTGAAGAAATTCTGCAGAATATTTAACATGTGCTCACACCTGTAATCCCAGCACTTTGAGAGGCCAAGGTGGATGGAACACATGAGGTCAGGAGTTTGAGACCAGCCTGACCAACATGGAGAAACCCCTGTCTCTAATGAAAATACAAAATTAGCCAGGCATGGTGGCTAATGCCTGTAATCCAAGCTACTCAGGAGGCTGAGGCAAAAAAAAAATCACTTGAACTTAGGAGGTGGAGGTTGTGGTGAGCCAAGATTGTGCCATTGCACTCCATCCTGGGTGACAAGAACAAAATTCTGTCTCAAAATAAATAAATAAATAAATAATAAATATTATTAAGAGAGGCGTATTTTTGAAATTTTATACAGAGTCATGCAGTCATTATCCATTTTTCTTTCTTTAAAAAAATTGGAATATGAGGTATTTAAGAGAAGAGTAGGGCAGGGCAACAACACTCATTAAAATGCCAGAAAAGATTTCCAGCGAGAAAAGCCTAAATGAACTGGAATTAGTTCATGTGCAGATGAAAAAGCTAGCGGTCTTTTCATAAGTCAATAATTATTTTAAGCAGCAAGGGAAACATTTTATAAGCAGGATTTTGATCAGCTGCTTTTATTAGTGAAAATAAAGTATGAGAAAATAAATCTACAACGGAATTTTAAATAGGGAAATATTTTGTCTATTACAGATACCTGTTGCTGTTACATGTGTTGTATGTTTCTTGTTTAAAGCCTTCATTCACAAACACTTCAAATACACAACTTTATGGTCTTCTGCTAGGGCTGGTTATAGTGAGTTAGGGCAAAAGAAACCACGTTCCCTATACTGTTCCACGGATGGGAAGGGAGAATGTAAGCGGAGAGATGGATACAGTGGTACCCAAATTTGAATCAAAAAAGTCTAAACTTGAGATCTTTCCTCAGTCTCAGGAAACTTAGATGATTTATCTTGTCTTCCATTCATTTTCCAAATATAACGAATAAAATCAGTTATTTAGTTTCATCTGGTTACTTGTGCAAATATATATAGTGTTATAAACCACAAAATTATATATTGTAGTAAATCCATGAGCTCATGCCCATGTAATTTTGCCTGTATTAGCTATTCCTAAGTTGTACTAATGAAAGCCTTGCGTTCAAGGAGGTACATAGATGTGCTTGGGTAAATATAGAAGTCTCCAACTGGATTCAAACAGATGGGATTTAACCACAACTGGAACTCATTCGTTACGGTGGCAGGAAAGCTGGATCACAGGTGTAAGGGAAGCCTGGAAGTTTCTTGGTAAGTTTAAGAAAGAAAAGGGGGAAAGGAGTCTTCATTGTTTTCTGTTTAGCATGAACAAAACCCACTTAATTACTGTTAGAACAGTGGAAAGAGGTGATGGTGGATTAACCTGGAATGAAGAGAGGATAAATGTCCAGTGCTTTGGATCTTTTATAACTCAGCATTATATTTGGGTGAAGTAATAGAGACAGCAACTTAATCTTGAAGAAAACTGCAGGAGCTTATTTTGGCTAAACAACGTACTTCTGCCATCCTGACAGGATTATTGATAGAGAAAGAAGCTCAAGGTCACAGACCTTGATATTTTGCTCATTCTATGGTAATCTTATTTTTGGAGCTTGTTAGCTCAGCTAGTTATTTGCTAGATGCTGAGAAGATAAACTTGAACTTGGGCTTGTGACACCACTTAACTTGTAATAATGATTGTTATCAGTGCCTCTCCAACCTGTTTGTAGGGCGGGAAGTTTGGCCGTGTGTGTGTGTGTGTGTGTGTGTGTGTGTGTGTGTGTGTGTGTTCCAACTGTGAGTGACATTTGAAATGCCCAGCTATTTCTTCCAAAGTGGTGGTTAGGAATCACTACTATCATAGAACTATAAATATATTTATGTTATTTAGCGCAGGAAAATGCTATTGATCCATTTGTCTTTAACCATAACAGGCTAATTTTTTCATTTGATTTTATAAGCTTAATCACAAACAATCATTTAGCAAGAACTATTTAGTTATCATATACATATTTTAATCTGGAAAATTTGATTTATTTACGAAAGAAATTTTTTACTTGTAAACATTGTGATAAAAATATATCTCATACTTAAAATATTTTTTCTACACTTTTTTTGTCAAATGGAGCTGGCTATGTTTTTTGTTTGTGAAAACGATGTAAATATACAGTTTTGAGAAAGTCAGCCTGTAGGTAAGAGTTCAGGAAAAGGAGATAATTATAATGCAAAGGTAAACTGTTTATTTTAATTTTACTGTTTATGAGACAGGGTCTTGCTCTGTCACCCAGGCTGGAATGAAGTGTTGCAATCACAGCTCACTGCAGCCTCCACCTTCTGTGCCCAGGCAATCCTCTGCCTTAGCCACTCCAGTAGACGAGGCCACCAAAATGTGCCATGATGGCCCCACTAATTTTTTTACTTTTCTTTTTTGTAGAGATGGATCTCTCTACATTGCCCAGACCAGTTTCAAACTCCTGGGCTCAACCCCTGCTCCTGCCTCTGCCTCCTCAAGTGCTGACATTGCAGGCAGGAGCCATTGCATCCGGCCTAGTCTATTTTTTAAAGGATTTGTTCCTCAAGCTTTTTAGCAGTTTAAAATAACACTTAAAAATTGTCTATATTAAGCAACTACATACACATTTATTCAAATAATTTGTTTAAATACTGTTTAATAAGTGATCTAAATGTTTTCATAATCCTAAATCCTGCTGAGTTACTCTGTGACATTGCGATAATTCAGCTGTTACTTAATAGTCAAAATTCTATGATGGGTAAAGCAATGCGAAGTTCAGAAATCCTGTATAGCCGGGAACCAGGTTCATCCCAGGAATTTACACCAAGTCTCTTCAACCCGTCATTGCCTAGATCTTATATAGACTCCCTTTAGAGGCAGGAGTCAACAGCAAATCAGTTTACGGAGTTGTGTTTTGAAGATGGTGGTGGTGTTGGGGTTAGGATAGCGATTTGCCGTGAAGAAAATAGTTTAATTTTGGGGAAAAGAAAAAAAAAGACGACAACAAAACAACCAAGACCACAGGTGCAAACATGTACTTTCTTAAGAAATCAAGTGGTGATGCTCATTTCTCTAAGGTCTGAGTCCAGGATATGTTACTTATTTTGGATTGTATCAGTCAGGAAACAGTATATCTGGTTGAGTAAAGACGTAGGCAAGTTTAGGAAAAGTGCCTCAGGGAGCCTTGACTGTCCTGTCCTAAAGGGCAAGGGGCAGATGAAACAGTCTGAAAGGAGAAAGTAAGGTAGAAGACATTACTGGAGTAGCTGTGTCCTTCAGTCAGGGACAGGGACAATTGCTGTGACGTGTTAAGGAGAAAGCTTGGGGAGCAAACACTCTGACCTCATTCTCCTCCAGTGATCTCTTACTCTTGCCACTCATCGGCCAAATCCAACTAGCAGCCAGAGTGGAAGTGATCTTACTGATGTAGCTCACACATGTGAATTTCTCTGGAAACAAAGCAGGCTGAAGAAGGGTGGAGCTGATCTGGAGGGGCCAGTGAAAACTCTGCATAGAAATCCTTCCTGGTGGAGCTCTTTGTAAAACTCCCACTAAATTGATTTGGTTTAAAGCAAAACTCCAACTAAATGGGCTTGGCTTTAAGTAGAAGGAAGCTTTTTTGTTACGTTAAGATATGATTTAATAATATATAGTTTGAAAAGTACTTCATCTAATCACTTATTGATTTAAAAATTCATTTCCAATGATTAAATATATTAGTAATATGTATCAGAGTAAAATGTGAGAATAAAATTATAAGTCTTCTAACCAACACTTAAAAAGAAGGAAGAGTCACTATGAAGGCAGCTGGGAGACCTGGAAATTCAGGTGACTTTGATGGCAGAGCTGAGTTTGAATCCTGGCGGGGACACTGCTATTGAGACCTTATGTAATTTATTTAACTCCTGGGCATTGTACTGCTTGATGGACCCACATGTAGCAGATGCTTAACCGCCTAGTGCTTGTATTGTTGTCAAGACTCTCTTGCTGAAGTCTTACTATAAATTACTGGGAAAACAAATAATCTTCAGTATTCTGCAGAGCTTTGTAATCTTGCTCTTAAACTGCTAATGCCTAATATTAGATTCTTGCAGAGTTAAAAACAAGGTGAGTCAATTCTACATGGAGTTTGCAAGGGGTTAGTCTTTATTAGATAGCTATGACCAGATTTAATGATCTTGTTAAACCACGTCAAAAAGACATAAAAGGTACAGTAATCCCAGTTTAAATGGATGATGCTCTACCAGACCCTTCTCTGTCACCAGTGAAAAGAACCAAGCCTGTGTAATTCAAGTCCTTTGAGACACATGTTTATGTTTGAAACAAGGAATGTAAGAGCAGGTGTCAATACAGTTTTCAACATATGGTAAGCTCTTCCACTGCAGCTGGCTGCAATCCTTGTCAAAGGTCATGGAGAAAAAAAAAAGAGAGAGAGAGAGTCAGAAGTCACAATGAGCTTTAAAAGCACATTCAGGAAACTGCACTGTTACAAACTGTGTTCACTGAACCAGAGAAAAACTTACCCCTTTTATCAATAATGTGGAGTGAATTGAAAGCTGATTCTGAATTTAGTTGTGTAAGTTTCCATGTAGCTGTGAGCAACAGAGAAACAGAGGATTGAATCAAGAAGGTCAGAGACCCTCTCACATAACGGTATTTGGTCTTAACATTGCTATGAAGCTCCAGACACAAGCTAACGGATGTGTTAGAGGGAACAGTGTAACAGAATGCACTTTCAGATTCCACCACTTAGCCCCTTCAGTGTCTGTATTCAAAGTGGAAATCCTGAAATGTAGCCACCCTGCAATCACTGAAACAGGATGGCCGTTCCACCACTTTCCAGGCCTAGGTGTGTGAAAACAGAGGCTGATAAGAGGATATCCACATTTCAGGGAAAGACACAAATGATAGTAATCACAAAGCAAAAATGGCATTGCACCCACTATGAGGATAGAAGCAGTTTGATTACCTGTCACCTTCTCTGAGGAGCCTTTCCTAAACCTGCAAGCCTGGGTTAGGCAGCTTTCTTGAGTGCTCCTGGGCCCCCGTTTCACTATCATGCAGTGCTGTGTGTAGTTGCTTATCTAAATGGTACACCAAACTGGGAGTTCCATGAGGGCAGGTACCGTCTCTTCAGTGCCCTATCCAGCACCTTGCACTGAGACTGCAGCGAAGTAGATGCTCAGTACCTGCTTTTTCAGCAGAAGAAACAACCACAAATGCTTGTAACTGGAAAAGAGGGAAAACCCTGGTGGCTGGTAAACGAATGCCCTTACCCTGAATGGCTTATGGTGAGGTGGAAATGTTTCTTGGTTAGTTCGGATGCTTTTCCTGGAAGATATTGTTTGAAAAACAAACTCTTGCATTTAGAGTTTAATCTGACAGAAAGGAAGTGTATCCACTCTACATTATCCTTAATGCTTTCCTCTATTAAAGGCCTTGTCAGGTTTTTCAGTATCTGGCTACAATCATTTAAAAACAGGGGAAAGGTCTCTTGTGAACCCACATGTAGGCAATCTAGTGTGCCCACAACAGAGACAACAGTTTTCTTGATACCCATGTTGTCATTTAACCAAGAATCAATAAACTAAAAAGAAATTTGGAGGGACTCTGTACATCTTTGTAAATGTCAAGGCCCATCTAATTATTTTCCCTTTGATTTTTAAAGTTAATTGCCTAAACACTAAATACAGAATCCTCAGATTGCTAAGGTTGTGAACTCCTATTTTTGATCAAGATAGAAATGTTCTGAGTTATCTTACCTTGTAAAATGCAGATCTTAAAGATTTAAATATAAGACCTCAAACTATAAAAATCGTAGAAAAAAACACAGGAAACACTATTATGGACATGGACCTTGGGAAATAATTTATGACTAAGTTCTCAAAAGCAATTATAACAAAAACAAAAATTGACAAGTAGGACCTAATTTAACTGAAGAGCTTTGGCACAGCAAAACAAGCTGTCAGCAGGCTGGGTGCAATGGCTCACGCCTGTATCCCAGCACTTTGGGAGGCTGAGGCAGGTGGATCATGAGGTCAAGAGATCGAGAACGTCCTGGCCAACTTGGTGAAACCCCATCTCTACTAAAAATACAAAAACTAGCCAGGAATGGTGGTGCTCACCTGTAGTCCCAGCTACTTGAGACGCTGAGGCAGGAAAATCACTTGAACCCGGGAGGCAGAGGTTGCAGTGAGTCAAAATGGTGCCACTGCACTCCAGCCTGGTGACAGAGTGAGACTCGTCAAAAAAAAAAAAAGAAGCTGTCAACAGAGTAAGCAAATAGCCTATAGAATGGGAGAATATATATGCAAACTATGCATCCAACACAGGTTTAATATCCAGACTTCATAAGAAACGTAAACAACTTAACAAGAAAAAATAAAAGACATCACCCTCAAAAAACATTAAAAGGTGGGCAAAGGATACAGACATTTCTCAAAATGAGACATACCAGTGACCAATAAACATATTAAAAAAATTCTCAACAAAATTGATTATCAGAGAGATGTAAAATAAAACTACAATCAGATACCATCTCACACTAGTCAGAATAGTTATTATTAAAAAGACAAAAAATAGCAGAAGCTACAGGGCTGCAGAGAAAAAGGAGTGCTTATACACTGTTGGTGGGAATGTAAATTAGTTTAGTTACTGTGGAAAGCAGTCTGGAGCTGTTTCAAAGAACTAAAAACAGAACTACCATTCTACCGTTTGACCCAGCCATTCCTAGTAGGTATAGATCCAAAGGAAAGTAAATTATTCTGTCAAAAAGACACAGGTACTTGAATGCTCATCACAGCACCATTCAAAATAGCAAAGACATAGAATCCACCCAGGTATCTATCAATGGTAGATAGGATAAAGATAATGTGGTACATATATACTGTGGAATACAATGCAGCTAAAAGAAAAATGAAATCAAGTCTTTGAAACAATATGGATGGAGCTGGAGATCATAATCCTAAGTGAATTAAGTTAGGAACAGAAAACCAAATACCACATGTTCTCATTTATAAGTGGGAGCTAAACATTGGGTACTTCTGGGCATAAAGATGGAAATGACAGACACGAGGAACTGCTACAGTGGGGGGAAAGGGAAGTAGGGCAAAGGCTGAAAAACTACCTTTTGGGTACCAGATTCACTATCTGGGTGATGGAATCTTTCATACCCAGAACCTTAGCATCATGTAATATAACCACGTAACAAACCTGCACATGTATCTCTGAATCTAAAATAAAACAATAGAATAAAAAAAGTGTAAAAAAATAGTATAAAAAATGTGCTTTTATACCTCTTGCTCCTCGGAGCAATGGATGATTTTTAAAAGTTATAGATGGACACTATTTGAAATAATTTAAAATTTATAGGAATAAAGGGTAATAGGAGAAGAAACTTCAGAACTTTCTAAAGTATATGAATATTATTCAAAGACTCAGGAGAATTCAAAACAAAACATTGAATGTAGTGATAGACCACCTCAATAGAAAGGCATTTGTGAAGGTTGTGAGAGATAAGGAGATCCTTTCATTCAGTGTTACCTCTCCCAAACTTGGGAGGAGGTCTCTTGGGGTTCTCTGTGACTGAGGATGAGCTGAAAGTTTAATTTAGTCATTGTTATCAAGTTCACTTGGTAATAAAGTGAAAATTTTAGCATCAACGACAGCAAACTCTTGTAGTGAAAATGAAAATGAAAGCTTAAGAAAAAAATAGTCCTGGAGACGAGATTTATGATTTCTTGGTTTGTAAACATTGGTCTAGTTATATTTTAGTTCAATGAGTAACCATATGGGACACAGAAAATTTGCAATCATAATACCTTTGAAAAAGTATGCCCTTGGTATCTTCCATGCAAAATTCGATTGGGAGCCCAGGCTTCTCTAAACTAGATCAACCATTTAAAAAATTGCCAGCAATTTTACGTTTTTTAAATTCCCCGTGTGCCACTTATGCTTTAATTGTTTGGGGGAGGAGAGACTTCCGAAAACTGTATATTAAAAAATCTTTATAAGTGTTCAAAATATTGTCTTAGATATTTTATGTAATTCTCTGCAAAAGTATAAATTTTTATTATTAGGATTTGAACATAGAATTATTAGACTTTGTGGTGATTCAGTGAAATAAGGAATTTTAAAACACTATTAGGCTAGCTTTTATTACATATAATGAGAATCTCCTAGATGATGTAGAAATCATTAAAAATTAATTGTATAACTGCTGGGCTTGTCTCAAAGTGTCTTGAACTGATAAGCCTTCCTAATCTTCTAGTATTGCTTCAGCTCATTGATGAAGTAAAGTGGCTAGCTTTTAAAAATTGATAACCTTATTATAATTACTAAAGTGTAGCACATTATGTTTGCCTCAGGTGTTTAAAGTGAGTCACTATCCGTCAAATAAAAATTATGCCATGGTACAGTGAATCCCAACGTGTCAAATATGAAGATACTTTCTTATAGACTTATGTTATGTTAGTTGACCTTTTAATATTTGTTGATTGAGAAAGCATGATGAACTGCTTTGAATTTAATTGCTTTGGTATGGATTCAGTACCAGTTTAAAGTAAATACATATTTATTAATCTAACTGTCACTAATATTTATTTGAAAAATAAGAGTACATAGTATATGTATTAATAGTATACCATATGTTATTTATATAAGTAAATAATTTTTGCAATAACTGTGCTTTCCTATAAGACATTTGTGAGTTTGTTGACCTATTTCTCTACGCCCTTTTTAAAACATACAATATCAGTATTATAAAATAAAGGTCACCCAAGAAGGTGTTGTGTTAGTAGGTTGAAGACGTATCTGAAAATGATGACTTCCTGTGCTGAGGACGTAGCTGGCTTCTCATTTCCAACAGTGCTAGGAAGAAGCCTCTTAGGTTACTTGAGTGCCAGTTAGTGCATTGCAGGGGTAACCACAGACACTGACTCAGTTTCTAAGTAAGTGCAAGTGTCTCCTAAAGTTCCCAGTCAATAAATAAAGCATACCAATGAATGCCACAAATCGAGTCTAACTTGTTTTAGTATAAATAATGCTTTTCAGCTTTTTTTTTAAATTTCTGGCTATGCTAAGGTATTTTAAATATGTGCTGTTATAGTTCACGTATTCTTTTACATGAATTTTTGGAAACATAACCTTATTGGCTTTTCAAAGTCTACTTTGCTAAGTTGTCTCCATTTGCTTCTATTCAGCTATCAGTTAATGTGAAAGTCATTGTCTTCTCTTTTCGTTATGTCAGTTGTGTGTATACAGTTTTCATGTACCTATATATTTACTTGCATTACCCTTAACATACGTCTAGGAGAGAGTAACACATTTGTAACACTCCTGTATAAAGTGTTATCAGTTTAAACATGTTATCTCATGCCTAACAGGCTTGATAAGTTTGGTGTGTGAGAGTGTGCACCTTTCCCAATTAATTGGTTGTATCAGTTAAATGCAGAATGTTATCAGGCCAGATGGACACAGACATCAATGCCTTGTAGCAAAACAGGTTAGGGTATTTGTTTGAAGGAAACGATACTGTAAAACAATTGAAAGAAAAATGAGAGAAGCAGAAACAAAAGGGTAATAGAAAAAATTGTAGGCAAGTTTGAGCAATGAAAAACATGAAAAGAGATGACATAACTGGTTACTTAATTCCCCAGTGACTTTTTAAGTCTGGTCCTCACTAGAGTTTCAATATGAACTTCTGGTATTTTTTCATATCAGCTGCTGTGTTTTCAACTATATGGTGTGGCAGTCATATATTCTGTCTTTTCTAAGATTATTTCTGCTTCACATATTCTATCTTTTTTCCCTATAAGCATATTTGAACCTGTCAGAATGTATGCACATTTTGTGGTTCAAAAAATATGGTCGCAGTATAAAGCCCACAACATCAAAATAAGCTCTAGAGTTTGCCATGGAGTCCTTACATTAGTTCCTATTCAGGACTGCTGAAAGAGCTGTACAATCTTGACACAAAAAAGGACAGACTGATGTTGTGGTTAGCACTGGGGAGTCATGTATCCTAAATTGATGTGCTCAACCTGCCATAGGCAAGTGACATAACCTTTCAAATCATGGTTTCTTATCTGAAAATGGGGATCATCAAATAACCACTTTCAAAAGGTAGAAATTAGGCATCAAATAATATGAACATTTGAGGCCATGTCAAATTATCTAGTCATATCTAAAATGAAGAGTCTTATTTTAAATATGCCTGACAAGAATTCTTTTCCTTCTCTTGAATCTGTATCATTGTATGAATTACCTTTGCAACTTAAAATGGAGGGTGGCTTATCCATCTTGAATAGACTTTGCTACTAGACTTTGTATTGTTACATGCATCATCAAAAGGTAGGGAGGTTGGGGAGGAATAACATTAGGAGAAATACATAATGTAGGTGACGGGGGAATGGAGGCAGCAAACCACCATAGCATGTGTATACCTATGGTAACAGTCCTGCAAGATCTGCACATGTACCCCAGAATTTAAAGTATAATTAAAAAAAAAAGAAGATAAAAATAAATTTAAAAAGAAATAAAAAAAGGTCCCCAACTGCTTTTCTTTCTACTGTATAACTATATCTTAGGATAATTATTGAAAATTGGGATAGTTAATAAGTATTTATAGAAGCAAAAAAGTCACCTGCTTTTCTCTGAAGAATTTCAATGAAAATTTGCATGCACACAATTTTGTTCTATTTTTAAAAATGTCTTAGGCTAGATTATAGAAGTGAACTGTAAATCTAAACATTTTAAGAACTTTGATACATGTTCCTAAAGTATTGCACCCATCCACACTCAGTGTTTAGAATGGGCCAGCCTTGCCACAAAGTTGTTGGTGCTCAGTGATGTTTTTAAGTATCATTAAAAAAATTTTAGGCCAAATGTATAAATTGAATAGCACAATTGCCTTCTGTCCTCAGTTATTAATGAGACATTATTTGAATAGTAAGTTTTTTTCTAATGCTAATATCAGATTTGTTTGTTTTATATCTGAAAGAGTTAAACAGGATCAAAGTTGATATTGTTTGTTATTGCAGTTGCCTCAAAAAAGTTTTATTTGGTCCTGTAACAAAGAACTGATTGCAAGAGTGGTGATCTTACAACTTCGAGATCCGTGGTGGGAATACCCAGAGCAGCTCTGTATCTCTTCTAAATCACCATCCTAAGTTATGTACTAACTAGTCATGTAGACAGTGTAATTCAATAGCTAAAAAGAGGTTACCACGGTTACCGGGAACATCAGACAGGAGGCTTTTTCCTAGGCTCATTGTACTAATACAATTACTTGTTGGAATTGAAGTGAAAATGTTCAAGTGTTATTTTTTTAACCTTGTTACTGGCATGAATTACATTTTTATTTATTCTGAAGTATTGTGAAGAATGTATTTGAAGTCAGTTCTACAGTTTTATGTCAACTCAATCGTTTGCAGCATGCTTGACCTATAGCTGAATTTTGGTGTTTACGTTCACTGTTACTCAAGAGGAGGATGGGATGGAAACTAATGGTTATCGTCGAGCTGAATACTCGTTATTTTATTGTTAGTTTGTTTTCTTCCTTATAAAAGACAGTAATTTGAATGGAATGGTAGTCATAAAATGAAAGCTTCAGTTAGGACTTCTTTCACCACTTATTTAAAACTGCAAGCCCCTCCCCTGCAATTTGTCCCCCACTTCTATCTGTTTAGGGCTTTTTTTCCATGCATCACCTCATGCACTGTGTACATTACATTTTCCTGTTTGTTTTTTGTTTCCCCCATTCTACTAGAAGTGAGTTCCACAACGGTGGGGATTTTTTTTTTTTTTTAACTGCTCTACTGCCTATGTTTAGAAGTGACTGGCAGCACGTAGTAGGTTCTCAATAACTGTTAAATTAATAAATGAATTTTCCAAAAGTTACATTTCTAGAAAATGCATTGAAGAACAAGATGAAGTAGATGTGATTAGATTTTTTAGACTAATACTAACCTGTGTTTAACTTTTGACTCACATCTCTCAGATGTCACAATCTAACTTGACGCTAATCAAAGCTATTAACATGTGAGGACGTATTTGGTGATATGTCGGCTATTTTAGGCCAGATGTACTTTATTTATCAAAAATATTCTCAAAGCCAAATTCTTATTGGCTGGTAAATATAATCCACTAAAGTTAAGAAAATCTAGTATTCTGGGTACTGCTGTTTTGTATTTCCTCCTTTTATTCAGTAAAATAAAAAAATTATTCAAATTGTTATTGAATTTTTTTTCTTTTTGCTTTTATTTTTTTATTACATTTTAGGTTTTGGGGTACATGTGAAGAACATGCAAGATTGTTGCATAGGTACACACATGGCAGTGTGGTTTGCTGCCTTCCTCCCCTTCACCTATATCTGGCATTTCTCCCAATGATATCTCTCCCCAACTCCCCACCCCTCACTGTCCCTCCCCCATTCCCCCCAACAGACCCCAGTGTGTAGTGCTCCCCTCCCTGTGTCCATGTGTTCTTATTGAAATAAATATATTAACTTTCCAGTCTTTGCCACTGCAGTACATCAAGTATTATTTATTGAAAAAAATTGTGGTTTAAACATTCCCTTGATATTTGACTATATTAGGGAGTTAGTGTTAATTATTTTAGGTGGATAATGAGATTGTAGGTATGTTAAAAAGTCGTTATCTTTTAAAATTACATACTGAAAGAACTACACTTAAAATGATACGTCTGAGGGTTTTTTTTTTCAGTGGGAGGAGAGAGTGGATGGGAATGTGCATGGGAGTAGACTGATGATCAGTGGTACTAGGGACGATTGCCAGGGGTGGATGGTTGATACATTATTATTTCTACTATTACGTTAATTAAATATTATTCATAATAAGAGAGAAAAGGAGGAGAGAGAAGATGAGGAGGAGGAGGAGGAGAGTAGAAAAGTGGAAAAAGACAAAAGTATTTATGAAAAATAAAGTAGGTAATTGGAGAGATATGTAAGCAATTCCATATAAAACAATGGACGAAACAGGGACAGTTAACATTATTGACCACTAATATATGCCAAGCACTGCCCTCCCTCCTATAATGTTAGCAATAAGCCTATGAGCTGGGTTTTATTGTTACTGCCATTTTTCAGATGAGAAAATTGAATTTCAGAGTGGCTAAGCAACTTGTCCAAAATATAAGCGGTGAGGCTGTCAAGCTGTCACTGAACTTAAGACACCATTGTCAGGTATGATATTATTTTGTGTATCTCTAAGAAAGAGAAACTTAGAATTTTTATTTTATACTTATTGTAAGATCTCTTTTAGTCTGCTTTTTGCAAAGCCTATTTTGTTGTTATATATCACTCTTGTTCATATATTAAAAGGAAAATACAAAATAAAGTAAGCTCTTCCTAAAACATTTTACATCCAGAGGATGACTCATTTAAATCTTTTTTACTCAGAGTTATTAATACCTGTATTTCTCCCTGCAATATCACCCTCTGTGCTATTAATGAAACAGTGATGTAATTTTTATTAAAACAATGCTCCATTTTAGTCTCTGGGACTCTATTCCAAGCCAGTGATGCCCATTCTGCAAGTTTTGATGCTAACCATTTCCTGAACTAACCAAAAGGTATAAATGGAGGGTTTTCAACAACAAACAAGACTTCTCATTCTTCCTAAAATGATCCTTAAGTGGTTCAATAACTTGAAACCTCAGGGACTAAAGTTGTCTAGTCAGGTCCAGAATAATAACCAAGTTAACACATGCATAAACAAGTAAAATTGTATCACAACTGCCACCTGGATTATTGTAACTGTAAAGACTCACTGTAAACTCACAGATAATAAAATAGAAAAAAAAATTAAAATGTCTAAAAATATAGATTAGTGGGGCAGTAGGTACACAGGCACTCACTAGTGTGTATAAAATATGTTATAATAGACCAGGCATAGTGAATGGCTCACTCTTGTAATCCCAGTACTTTGGGAGGCCAAGGTGGGCGGATCACTTGAGGCCAGGAGTTTAAGACCAGCCTGGGCAACATGGCGAAACTCTGTCTCTACAAAAAATACATAAGTTAGCCAGGTGTGGTACCTCATGCCTATAATCCCAGCTATTTGGGAGGCTGACGCACGAGAATGGATTGAACCTGGGAAGTGGAAGTTTCAGTGAGCTGAGATTATGCCACTGCACTCCAGCCCAGGTGACAGACTGAGACTCTGTTTCAAAACAATTAAAAATTTAAATTTAAAATGTCATAACAAAAGATTAGATGAGATGTGAAAGATATATCAGGTCTTGCTTCTGCCAAACCTTGTATTTCATGCTAATTTTTTTTTTTACTGTATTCTAGAGAAAAATGAGTGTCTAAAGACATTTTTAAAAGAGGCAGAGACTAAATCAAATATGCTAAATTTTAAAAGATAACTCTGATAGCAAAGTATAATATAGACTCTTCTGTCTGAACACAGCATTAAGAATAAAGAAAAACACAGAAGGCATGGAGCAAAAAGGGAAGTTGGTTGACTGTCAACAGCAGGACTAGGAAAATGACAACCGCACCCTAATATTTCATGAATAAATACTGGACACATCCTGGCTTGTTGCATACCTCATCTTTCTAAAAGTCAAATGCTTAAAAAATTACTTGGTCTCAAAATGTTTTGATGACTCAATATAATGATAATTCTGTTCATTTGAAAGTTTCTGATTATAAGTTGGAATATAGTCCAATATCTAGACATAATTAGGGAATAATTGACACAGTTATACTAAATAAAATAGTTTTGAAATCTATAAAGCATCCACTCTCAAACGCAAATACTTTAAAGGTACTGTTTATGTGCAAAGATATTGTTCAAATGTAGGTCTCTAGTACAAGTGATATGTGTGTGCGATTTTGTAATTTTTCAATATCTGTTCAAGTCCCATGATAATTGGCATATGGTTTTATGTAATAATACATAATAACATATGATGACTGTAATTAAGTGCAGTGACTTTAGACTTTGTCTTTTAATGAGCCTCAGTGGATACTGAATGAAAGGTAAATTAAAGGTTCATTAAGCTGTGTTCAGAAGAAAAAAAAAATGTTTTTAAATGGCAGATGTACTGTGAAGTTAAATGAATTTTATTCAGATGGGCTCTTCAGTATTTTTTCAAATGACAAGCCTAGCCTGAAGTATTTGAAGTGTTTTAGGAAATTTAAAATTTGAGCATTTATTTCAGCTAATTTTAAATATTTCAAGGTTTAAATGTATAAAACGAACAGAGAGAGCCCTGGAAATTTGGCGGTTTCTACATCAAAGTGACCTTTAGTGTGGCTTTGTTTAACGTTCTGGTCTGTGAAAAGAAAAGCAAAGCAAAAAGGAAAACTAGAATAATGTATCCAGTGAAGTTAAACAAAACATCTGGAGCACCCAGCATTTTTTCTATTTATGCTAGCCAACATTTAAACTTGTGATTTAAAATATGTATAGGGAATCAGAAAACAAAATCACAGACACAGAAATATTTCTAACTTTCATTCTTATTCATAAAGTTATCAAAAAGGCATTTAAAATATAAAAATATAATGAATTTGAGCTTTTTCATATATTTTCCATTCCATTAGCATTATTAAACATAAGCATAAGGACAATGCTATTTATATAGTAATATTATACTATAAGTGACATGTGAACATTTACTAATAGAGACAGCTACTCTTTTAAAAAATGTACTTGTGATTCTGATATCCTGTATATAATGTTTTAATTTTTTTAAGAAAAATCATTATGGGTGTGCGTGGTTCTTTTATGAGGAAATGCATGTATGCAGAAAAGGAAGGGAGAAATCCTTTCTAATGGGCAACAGAAATTAAAAGCAAATGTTTCCTTGCCTGAAAGTTTCCTCGTGTGAGACTGGAATACATAGTTTTACTTCTGTACATCGTTTTTGCTGTAGCTTGTATAGACTACCTACACTCTTAGTGAGAATAATGATAAAATGAGGAGTTTTGTTTTTTTCTTTTCTTTCTTTTTTTTTTTTTTAAGACAGTCTCACTCCATCACTGAGGCTGGCGTACTGGTATACAGTGGCATGATCTCTGCTTAATGCAACCTCTGCCTCCCAGGTTCAAGCAATTCTCCTGCCTCAGCCTCCTAAGTAGGCAGGATTACAGGTGTGTACCGTCACGACTGGCTAATTTTCATATTTTTATTATAGGTGGGATTTCACCCTGTTGCCCAGGCTGGTCTCAAACTCCTGACCTCAAGTGACCCTCCCGCCTTGGCCTCCCAGATTGCTGGGATTACAGGCATGAGCCACTGCACCCAGCCAGATGATGGGCTTTTATCTTACAATTAGGAAGGAAAGTTGTAGCAAAAGGCAGAGCAGCAATAATAAGAGCCTATAATAATTTTAAAAATTATTTTGATATAAATTGAAAACCATAAAATTAACTCATATCAAGTGTACAGTTTGATGATTTTTAATGTATTCAGTTATAAAACCATCACCATGATCCAGTCAGTTTTAGAACATTCCATTGCACCAAAAATAAGTCCCCATCATTAGCAGTTACATAGTCACTTGCCATTTTCTCTAGTTTTCCTGCCCTAGCCCCATGCAACCACTAATTTTTCTGTCTCTATGTCTCTGCCTATTCTGGACTTAAATATAAATGGAATTTTCCAATACATGGGGTTTTGTGACTGATTTATTTCACTTAGGAAGAGGTTTTTAAGATTCATCAATTTTATATTATGTATCAGTACTTAATTCATTTTTATTGCTGAATAATATTCCCTCATATGGATATATCACATTTTACTTATCCTTCCATCAGTTTATGGATAGTTCCGCTGTTTCAACTTTTTGGTTACTGTGAATAATGATGCTCTAAAATGTTTGTGTACAAGTGTTTGTGTTATGTTTTCGTTCACATTGGGTATATACCTAATAGTAGAATGCCAGATCATATAGTAACATAATGTTAACATTTTGAAGAAACCTCAGACTATTTTCCAAAGCAGCTGGACCATTATACATTCCAATCAGCAATGTATGGAGTGGTAATTTCTCTGCTTCCTTGCCAACACTTTTCATCTGTCTTTTTGGTTATTACTACCTTAGTGAGTGTGAACTGGCCTTTTATTGTGGTTTTTACTTGTGCTTTCCTAATGATTAATGTTATTTAGTGTCTTTTCATGTGCTTATTAGCTATTTATATATCTTCTTTTGAGAAATTTCTTTTTAGATCATTTGTCAATTTTTTATTTGGGTTTTCTTTTTATTAAGTTGTAAGAGTTCTTTAGTTGATCTGGACTCAAATATTTTATTAGGTATATGTTTTGAAATTGTGGTCTTCCATTGGCGGGTTGCCTTTTCACTTACTTATGTTCTCTGAGGCACAAATGTGTTTTTGTTGAAATCCAGTTTATTCATCTTTTTTGTTGTTGTCGCTTGTGCTTCCTGAAATAAAATTTTAGGAGACAAAAATGTTGAAAAATTATACTAGGTCTTAAGCATACATTTTGAAAAAGTTTTCTAATGTGTTTTTGGATACAGGCATCCAAATTACTAACTATCTGGGTCTAAAGCAGGAGATGAGATATTGACATAAACAACTCCATATCAAAGAATGATTTTTAACTTTTGGAATAAGATACAGACTAGTGAACTCTTTATGTGCGTATCTTCTGGATCGAAGTAAAACAAATATGCAAGCTTCTCTTTTAAACTCAATAGGAAGATCCCTGAAGAAACAAAGACCATGACAGAGAGCTTACTGCACGTGCGCACACATGTACGTACACACATACACTCAAGCTGTTATTCATCTAAATCAGTCAAGATGCCCTTGATATGCTCTCAATTTAGCATTTGATTCCTAGCAAATATAAGAATTGCCATACTCTAAGGGTATTTCCCATATTCCAGTAATATAGACTCTTTTTAGAATAATTATTAATTGGTTGTTTCTGTGGATATCATAGTTAGCATAACTTATTTCTGCTTTCAGTTCTGAAATTCTTAAACTGCAAATTATGTAATCAAAGTAGTTTTCAGGTTTCAAACTTTACCTTAATTCTAAACCAAAATTTCTAAGTTGTTGAGTATCTACTGTATTAATAAGACAACTAAAATATGTGTCTTTATAAAGTATCTACTCTCCCAGGGTTAGCAAAATTTGCTCAGATATCATAATATAAGCTTATCCAAGCAGAATTGCAGCTGCTTGGTAGGATGAGTTTTACATACAAAACATTGAATCTTACACATTATCGGTTATAAGAAATGAGAATATTAGATTTCCTAAATATTTGTACACTGAAACATTTGTATCATTACTTATCTGGATAGAAAGAAGAGATTAAAATGGGTTTCTATAGCTTGGAAATCCTATATTTAGTGTTTTTTAACCAAGACCTAATTTGATCCAGTGACTAGTAAATATCTTCTATACAATAAAGCTGCTAACTTTTGTCATTAGAATTTAAAACAATTTAGATTCATAAAACCATTTAAAACCATGCTGTGTAATTTTAAAGAGAAAAATGTAAAATTGAATTTTGCCTTTAAAAAGATCTCTTTGAGTTCGTGTCAGTAGTGTTGAATCACTCAGGACGGGAGATGAGGTCTGTAAGGGCAATAGAAGAGCCTGCAGTGTATTTCCTATCCCTCTATCCCTCAGCTCTTCCTCACGGGTTCACGGCTACAGGTTCTAAGTGGGACGCCAGCCATCAGTAATTGGTTTCCACAGCTGTCTGAGCAATACCAATGACTAGTCACCTTTCTTTTAAACCAGTTTTCCAGCAAACATTCAGAAATAGATGAATGATTGAGGATATGAATGTGGAAAATGTATTGCTGTCATCACTATCTGAAGCAAAACAAGACAAAATTTATATAAGTGTAATTATGTTATTAAATATAACACAGAATAATTATAAATTATCATAAAATTATTAAGCCAAGTGTATACACTTTGAGTACTAACTCACTCATCAGCGTTTAGTGTATATGATTTCAGTGTTCACTGGTATCTACCTGTGTATCTTTCTGGCATAATCCAGTTATCTTTCTTCACTGTAATAATGTCTTTAATACCAGCTTCTCCTTTATCTATATTATTTTGTGAAACTCAACTCATGGTGTCTTTATCCTGGAAGATTCTGGAATGACATATGGAGACCCCCTTCTTATTCCCACCAATCTAAATTTCTTTCCTACTGGCGTCTAATATGTACTTTTTCTCCATTAAGGGAGGTCCCTTCACTGACTCCTATACACCGATGCATATCCCCACCAGCTCATCTTCATTATCTCTTTATTTAAGGCTTACCCATTTTTAAAAGCCAGCTTTAGTTCCTGCTGACGCCCTCCTTAACCTAACCATTCCTGAATTCTTATGCTAGACCCCACAGTTTACTTCCTAACTGGATTTTAAAGTGTATATATAAGTTAGTATTTTCTTTACTGATAGACTGTAATTTGCTTGGAACAATTTCTTGTACATTTTTGGTTTATAATTTTGTGGCTCTAATATTGCACACACACTATGATTGCTTAATAATCTTAAAGGCAATGATGACTGGCAGCCATTTGTGGAACACATACGCTGTCTTAAGAGCTGTGTTAACTGCTTGAAATTTTTCCACTGAAGTCTCACAGTGACCCTATAATCACTGTCATTCCCTCTGTCTCTGTGTTTGTGTGTGCGTATGTATGTGTGTGTGTGTGTTTATGAAAACAGAATAAGTAAATGGAATCTTCAAAGTATTAATTTCCAGCCTAAGGTCACACAGTCAGTGGCAATTTGGGGATTCATACCCATTTCTATCTTAAACCAGGTGCACAGTCTTTACTATGTTACAGTGTAAAACTTATTATTTTCTAGTAATAATGACATCTTTAATCCATGTATTACAAGGGCTTTAAAAGGGCCTTCTGGATTTAACTGGAATGGAAGACTGCTTTTAGTCATTAGAGTCTGAAGTTTATTATAAATATGTAGTTCCTTATTTCTATCCTGTTTTATCTGTAAAGCGCATTAGGCAAACTAATTTGAATATCATAAAATGAGTTTTTTTTAGGAATATCTGAATTCATTATCAAAATATGTTTAACTTGAAATTATTTCTTAGAGGTGATAAATGATGCTGGATGAACAATATCAATTTTGCTTATGGCAATTTTGATTCCAATATAGGAGGAAGGCAGACAGGGAGAAGCACTTTGTTATTAAGGAGATTTAGTAAACCCTACCTTTGTTGCATTAACAAAAGTCAAATGTGATTTAGTTCTTTTTCTTTCCCTCCCTATTTTTAAAGAATAAATAAAAATATTTTCTTTTTTTGGAACAATTTGTTCATGCTTTAGGAGCTATTTAATTAAATTATTACCTGCTGGAACACCATTTGTTTTTGTCCTATAAATAAGAAGCATACCTTTCTTTTACATAGGCTTGGTAAATATGCAGAAGGTACCAAAAAGCAATAAATATCATCAGCTGATGGACTGAGGCACTTCAATCTCTACACAGTCAGTCTTGATTGTTCTGGGCATAGCTAAATGGATTTTCCTGGTTAGATTCCTTTCCAAATGTGTTATGTACAGGAGGGCAGTTGGATTAATCTTCTCCCATAGACCTCTTTACATTATCACTCTCAAGATATAAAGTACAAGACCTGATTTAGTTTTTACCTCTGTGTTGTCCGTATAACAAACACCAGTTCTGAAAGGCAGAGGCAAATAACGACTTTGTGATGCGTTTAAGGAACTTGACACTGGTAAATTCTAGGATGGATTTTCCAGGACCCACTACTCTCCAGAGGCTGCTTCCTTCTTTCTTCTTCCTTCTCATCTTCCGTCTCTTGTTCCCCTGGCAACAACCTTCACACCTGACACACAGACTAGAAGTTCATCCTCTTGTTCCAGCCTTTGTTTACCTTTTCAGGGATTGTAGAAATTCAAGCATTCATGGTGCATATTTATCTCCCTACATCTGCAGTGTTAGAATTTGGGGTGTCTGGGTGTATGCCTACAGGTCAAAGAATGATTCATTTAATTAGTGTTAACCAATTTTCATTCATCACTTGTGATCTTTCAGTAACTATAAAATATTAATAACTAGTATTTAAAACATATATTTATAAAATGATTTCATTTAGTTTTCACCAAAAAAAATCTAGTTTTACCTCTGAAGAACAGTGACTTTCCCTGGTGTTCATAGCTAGCAATTATAGATCCAGAATTCAAACCTAGCTGTGTTTTGGTAGTTCATAATTATTCTATAATTAAAACAGTAATAGTTACATAGGATTTTACAGTTTATCAAATTCCTTTAATTATAATATCTAACTTTATTCATAATTAATTTTCAGAAGTATACAGATAAAATATTACTATCCTATTCTGAAGAATGAATGAGTTAAAGTGCCTACTACCAAACACATTGCTGGTAAAATGACAATTATCTGACCCTAAATTCTACACTTTCTTTAAGATCTTATACCTATTTGGGCAGTATTATTTATTGATCAACAACCAGGTACCAGATACAGCACTAGGCTTCAAAGATAAAAGATAACTAAACAAATAACTATAATTAAGAACTGAATCTGATGGCAAATCAGGCTGAGGAAGAACATGTATTATGTAGGCTTAGAAGAGGCTCAAAAGCAGGGAGTAGCCAGGACATGAAGGTCTTATACACTTTGGAAAGGAATCTGCAATTTTATGTTAGTGCAGAATAGGATTTTAAGCAGTGAGTGGTCTTCTGGTTATTTATTGCTGAGTAAACAACTACCCCCCAAATTTTGTGACTTTGACCAGCAGTCATTTAATTTTGTCTCATTATTTGATCAGGAAAACAGACAGGTCTCAGCTGGCCTATTCTTTTGCTCCACGTGGTATTGACTGCTTGTCACTTGGTAGCAAGCTGCTGGCAAGTCGGGTCTAAAGGGACGAGATAGCTTCACTCATATGCCTGGCACTTTGCTTTGGATGTCTAGCTCTGCTTCTTCTCCTCGTGGTCTCAAGGCCTCTCCTTGCAGTCTTTCCAGCAAGGTAGTTTAATTTCTTTGTACTCAGGGCTATAAGAATTCCTTCTTTGTAAGTTATTCATGCCTTAATTACAGTGTTCATAAGATACCTCAGCAAATAAATGTCTCACTATCAATCTGTTTAGGAAGTGTCACATTTAAATTAAATGATTTTTCCTAAGGTATATGGGTATCTGTAAAAGAGCATAGATATGATTGTGAGAAAGTTATTGAATTATTTGGGGATTTTCAAAAATATGGATTTAGTCCAACAAACATTTCTATGGTCAAAGAATTATTATAAAACTACAGGCAATACAAATATGAATAAGATATAATTCTTGGAGGGAGAACCAGAATGAAAAAGTCTATTTAGAAAAAATTTAAAGTTAATTAAAATAAAAATCTCAAACACAGACAGCTGGTAGCCATGTGGCTGGATCCAAAAAGTGTTTGGGGAACCACAAGCAGTTCGCAAGGACAGAGTATATGTCCTTGTATGTTCTTGTAATGTGTGAGTTCATAACTTCTCTCTCCTTTTTCCCAACAAGAAAGACTCTAAGCAGGCTACATACTGATGAAGCCTATGGGAAAAGGTCATACCACAAAATTTTGTTAGCGTTTGATTTTGAAGAAGTTGAGTTATGTTCTCCTGTGTATTTTATTTTTGGTGGAATTCCCAATATGCCTTCATGTGATTTCTTTCTGTCATTATGGCAGAGTGGTTAAGAACACAGATTCTGGAACCACACTGCCTTGGGTTCAAACTTTGCATGATTGGGGGCAAGTTACTTCAACTCTCTCTTAATAGTAATGTCATGGTGTTGTTCTGATGTTAAATTAATTAACGTAAGTTGAGGGCATATAGTGCTAAACAATCGTGTGCTGTTTTTCCTATTAATATTATATTCTTTACTGTAGTGAAACTAGCTAAGGTCATTACCGCTTACAAATTATGTTGCAATGCATGTCCCTATTTGTATTGTTATAACAATTTTTATTTTCTTCCTCCTTAAAGATTATGCTCCTTTTTTTTTTCTGAAGAAACCATGATATTTCCATTGTGGGAGCTCTCAAGTGTTACAAATTACTCAGGAAACAAAGGGACCTGAGTTATTTTATTTTTAAACTTTTTACAGAATTGAAATTTAAAGAAAGAAAGAAAGAAAAGACAACAGATACCTTTTGTTTCCTATAACATCCTAAGACGTGGTTAAGATACAGATATTTTATTTGCAGATAATGGGTTATAATTATAAAGAGTGAATAAAATGGGAAGTCTCACCAGTTGCAATAGCTGAAGGGGGTATTTGTGAAAGCATTAGGGAGAAGGGCCTTTAGTTTTTCATACAGAGCATCAGAGACTATAACTCCAAAACAGCAGGTTAAGGATAAGTCAAGCTTTACTATCACTTTGAAAACTAAAGATCTGGTGTATTTGGAATGGTGGAGGAAAACATAAACTTTGTTTTGACAGTCATTTCAAAGAAAACATCAACTGGTTCTTTACAGTTTAAAATATATCATTCTCAATACATGGCAAAGAATGAAATGAAATTTTTTTGTGGCCAGTTATTTTATTATTTTTAAATGCGATACCTTAGATATCAATAGTGAAATTAGTTAGAAAGGAAAAAATGAAATCATGAGACAGGCTGAAGAAAGGAAAACATATATAAATTTAAAAATAGAGGCTGCATTATGTAATCAAAAACAAAAAAGAAATGGGAAAAGAAGCTAGAATTCATGTTGATAAAGTAATAATATTTGACCTTTTAAAATTAAAGGTTAGGTGAATTCTAAAAATTTTGCATACAATATTATAATAAACGACTTTTCAATGGTGTCAGTTATATAAAAGTTCTGTTAAATGTTTTATATTTAATGTCTTTGTGGCTCTTACATTTTCATGCCTTTTGCCTGACATTTAGTTTCATATCAGCATTACTTTTATGTGCCATTGGAGGTCTTTCATTTTTTATATTCCTGTTCATAAATAAAATATAAATGACATAAGAATTGCTCAATATAGTCTTTACTGAATTGTTTAGTTGCTTGAATTTACCCAAAACTATTAGTAGGCATGTCTATAAATTTCTAATAAAAAATAATCTCTCAGTGTCCAGCTGTCATACAGATATAACATAGAGCTATAGTATTTCTCATCCTTTCTTTTTAACTAAACGTCAATTTTTATTTAAAATGCTAGCAATAATTAGTTCTATTATACATAACGTTTAAACAGAATAATTTTGTTGTTTTGTTCATACAAAATTCTATTTTTTATATATATAGGAAGCCTAGAAAAAAAGTATTAATGTAAAATATTAAAGTAAAATCATATCCTTGTTTGCTTGAGACATAGGTATATTTATGGATGTGACCTCTTAGAAATAAGAAAGAATAGCAAAACCTGGGACAATTTATTTCTCCCTTTCCATATACTGCTTAGATAATTCTTGAAAAATAGTTTAATCTTGATTTTGTCATCAGTTAATTGCAAGTTAAGTTTTATATTTTCTTAGTAATGAGTGAGCTTCACAATTCTTGGTTTTCTTTCCATTAATGTATTCCTACTACATAGGAAAATATAATAATTCACTTACACTGTTTTTTAGATATAAGATTAATATACATAATCTTTTGTTTATAAGGAACACACCACACAGTTAATCTAGAACTAATTCTCATAATTGTAATATTTTGAGTTAAATTACCAATTTTAATTTTCTTTAGATTGTAGCCTAACGGTTTGTAAGCTGAATACTAAAATTGTAGGTTTGGATCTTACTCTTGGCCTCTTAAAGAACAGATTTTCAGGCCTGGCCCGGCGCCTCATGTCTGTAATCCCAGCACTTTGGGAGGCTGAGGCGGGTGGATCACGGGTCTAGAGTTTGAGACCAGCCTGACCAACATGGTGAAGCCCCATCTCTACTAAAAAAGCAAAAATTAGCTGGGTGTGGTGGCATGTGTCTGTAGTCCCAGCTACTTGGGAGATTGAGGCAGGAGAATTGCTTGAACCCAGGAGGTGGACATTGCAGTGAGCTGAGATCCGCCACTGCACTCCAGCCTGGCCATAGAGCGAGACTCCATCTCAAGAAAAAAAAAAAAAAAAGATAGATTTTCAGAATTTACCCAATATATATTTGGGGAGGTTAACATAATTTTGTTACTAAAAGAATTTTAAATGAACATAGACTTGTACACAAATGTGTTTCTCTGAGCCCCCTTCTTCTTTCCCACCACTTAACCACATTGTCATGATATATTAACACTGCTTCTAAAAGAACAAGTATGAGAAAAGCTATTTCAGAAAGTAGAAATTGCAGATGCTAGGTGTACTGAATTACCATTGTGGGCCTTAAATAGTTTTTGTGTGTTACGATTTTAGGAAACAGAGGAATATGAATTTTAGAACAAAGCACTTCTAGTTTGTAGAAACCTGTTACTTCTTGAAAGAAAAGATATTTAAAAAGTAAACCAATAAAGTACCTTCAAACATCTGAAAAATAGAGTGCTTTCATGGCCTTGTGTAAATACAAGCTTCAGCTCGCTGTTCTTGCAAATCCAAGAGCTGCAGTGAAAAAGCAGCAATTTAAGGTCATTGACTCTGGCTGAAAAGATAAAAAATTGCAGTGTACTATCAAGCTATGAGGCTCCTCCTGGCAGACAGCTCTCAAAGAGCCAAGTGGTGATTGTCTTGATGTGTTAACTCTTGACACCCTTGAAGCCTTCTTTTGCCAGTGTAAACGACACATAGTAGGGAGTGGACAGGATGAGCCGAAGGGCTTTCATGTCTGAAAACAGGTCAGCAGCAGGTTGAATGTGAACTGTAACTGTCAAGTTGTTAGCAGAGTTGCTTTGCTCTTTCTCCCTCAGCGGCAGGAGAAGAAAACACTTTGTCTCTTTGCTGTTAAGAAGAGACAATAAACTGGTGGTTGTGGTCTTTTCCTCAAAACACTGTGCTTGGAAACAATTCTTTCTTATTCAAACCCCAGTGCCAGGAGTCATAGCCTGCCAGGGTGCTATGGAGAGAGAGAGAAAAAAAAACAGATCTGTTAGGTCCTGAATGAAGTCAGAGCAGATCCAGAGAGCAGAGGATCCAGACAGGACTATTAAGATCGAAGGGCCATGGAAATCCTGGTGCTTATAGTCACTTTCTTACCATGACCAGGGATTAATAAGCCAGTAAGATCTCTGTATTTGCTAACATCGTGCTAACTCTGGTACCTCTTAGAAAACCTGGATGTTGTGACGTTTACAAGAGTAGCTTTTGAAATTTAACATGCCAGCTCTTCTACTTTATTAGCTGTGAGAATTTGGGAAAATAATTGCTAAGCCTCAAATAACCTCATCTATAAAATGGGGATGATAATAGCACTTAACATAGGATTGCTTCATTAAAGGGCATAATGCAGGTAAAGACCTAACCTTAGAGTAATTCTTGTCTCATTTTAAGGGTTCAGTGAATTGTATATTAACATATTATTTTGCATGATCTATCATGCGGATACTGTTATTCTGTGTATCAAAATCTAAGTGCAAAAGATAAAAAGGACATTCATAGATTTTTCTGACTAGGTAGAGAAAAGTATATTCTCAAAACAGAAATCTGCAACTGCAGAAAAAGATATCAGTAAAAAAAAAAAAAAAAAAAGATTAAAAACAAATGCTTCAGCCAAGACTGACAGCCTTGTACATTAACAAGTGAGATCAGGCAAATACTGATGGAACTCAAGAAGACCCTGTAGATAACCATCTTTGCTATGCTTGTGGAGAAGCTCAGAACTACATTCAAATTCAATTACAGTGGCTTTTTTTAGCCAAAACATTAGAATTCTTTTCTCCTCCAATATTTTATCTTATAGGTTTGTGAATATATTTATCTCATGTATGTGTGTTTCTAATGTAAGCCACTTCATACACTCTGAAGGTAAAAGTATGTAAATTTGACAGAAGTAAGTACAGTAAATATTTTTAAAAACAAGCAAGAAAACATACTCCGGAATCTATGTGGAGGTGGAAAAAAAGATAACAAAAAAGACAAAGAAGGAACCCATGGCAGGACAAGGAATTGTTTACACACCCCTGAGAAAAATAGTTTTGTGATCTTAGTGAGACTTAAATTTATATGGTAGATATCCTAAATAATACGAAGTGTTCACACTACCAGTTCAGGACACACATAAAATTTATTGTTTTGGTTCACACTAATCAGCTCTTCTGTTTGCTAAATCCTGAATGGAATTTATATAATTCTGATGTTTAAAAACTTTACCACAAATATAGGAACTCAGGTGGGCCCAATTAACCACCCAGTTAGGGTGTGTTACACAAATTGCGGTTGCACACAGGGCCCCAAAAGCTGGCCTACTCAGGGAACTAGCAGGTGGTTATGCATATGCAACTGATCTGGAACAGATTTGCACGAACTGACTGGGTTTCACCAACTAATTTTTTTTTCAAATGGTTTTGACTGCATTTTGCAATTTATAGCTCATGAGTTTGGCATCCTATAAGCATACCTTTTAGATGTCATTTAGTGATCAAGGTTACTCAGGCTTCAGGGTGAAGTCTTAGTTAATGTTCTCCAACTTGATTATCCACTGTGCCTAAATTCAGTGTACTACTTGTTATAGAATAGGCTGTGACTAATTTATTTTTCTAAAAATAAAGCACAAATAATAATTTTCTTTACTTTGTATATCCCATTTAATCTATTAGGGAAGCATGAACAACAAATAATTATTGTCATTTCTTTTATGTGTTTGACATATAAAATTGCAATTAAATAAAGAATTCTGTTTGTTTGTTTTTTTTTTTTTGAGACAGAGTCTCACTCTGTCACCAGGCACCAGGCTGGAGTGCAGTGGCGCGACCTCGGCTCACTGCAACCTCCACCTCCTGGGTTAAACCAATTCTCCTGCCTCAGCCTCCCGAGTAGCTGGGACTACAGACGTGCGCCACCAGGCCCAATAAAGAATTCTTAATGCATTTGCAGACACTATAGCAGTTGCCAAGGCCATTTCACTAAAACCATAAATGAGAAAAAAATCTCATTATACTGAAGAATTAAGTTGGGAACAGAGTCTTCTCTGTTTTTTATAGTTTTATCCTTTGCCTTGCTCACAAGTTGATACCATTAAAGCTTTCAACAGCAAAAAATTATTCCACAAACATGGGCTTTATTTGTATAAACTAGATTTCTACTGAAAATTTTATGTTAAATGTTTTTTTTGCCTATAAGGAATATTCTTAAACTTAGATTTAAAAATCCCTATGGGTACTATGTAGTTCACTGTTACAGTACCTGAAGTAATACTGCACAAAGATGCATAATGAATGTCTTTTGATGATGCACTGACGTTTCTAAGAAATGCTTTTGCCTCAAATCAATCCATGAAACCAGCAAATTATTTGACATTGAAAGCTTCAGAAAACACTATATGAATGTTTTTTTCTCATTGTACAGTGAAGATTCAGTCATGGATTGTCATAGGAAATTGAGATTCTGCCTTACGTTTTAAAGCTCATTTGCTAGAGTCACTCATTTATTTTACTTGTAAAATGTTACAAGTAGGAAAGCCTTTATATGTGTTCTTAATTCTAATAAGATCTATACAGTCTTTTGTACTGTTTGAGTTAAAATATTAGTAACATAGTCAATGAATCAAGTCGAACTTCTGTGGTAAACATGGTGTTCTACAACAAACATTTGTAACTCAGGATTACAATTACACATCACCAATTCCTGGAACTATTAAACAGAATTCTTTAACATGGGAAAGCTCTGTTATTCTTTGAGTAAATAGACCAAAAATAAACTAAACTCTGTAATAAGATATAGTCAAATGTAATAATGACTTTTATATAAATATTAGCCAAACTTCTCTTTTATGTATCTGAACCATAGCTAATGATACTTCCCATTTTCAAAGGCATTTGGGCACACAGCTTTATTTCTCAACATTTCCAGGTCCTTGATATTAAAGCTTAAAGTCTCAGGTCATAGTTTAATTTAATTAACCCTGTATTTTAAAGTTCTAAGCTCCAAATATTTCTATTTTCTTAGCTCTTAGAATTTCTGGAAAAATATTAGTGAATCACTATAATTATTAGTGTATCATTTATAATGTGTTAGACAATGTTCTGAGCACATTAAATTATTTATCTCAGTTACTCATAATAACTTCAAGAATTTGATTCTTTTATTATTTCTGTTTGACAAATGGGAAATTTAAGCATGAAGTCCACTAATTTGGAGATTTATAAGGTCAGAACATTAATATAATAAATTCTCTCATTATGACTGCTGAACAAGGAAGAAAGACTGCTGTGATCATATTCCCAAATGGCATAAGTAATATATAGCATTTAAAAAATCTTTTGTCTAATCTGTATTTGTTATCTAAAATATTTGGCAGGTCCTGTATGAGGCTAGATCTGCAGCAACTAGAGATTATATTTTAAATTTGCAGTTTTCATTCTATTACCATGCTTATCTTTTATTTCTATATAATTTACTTTGTTTAAGCTCGTAGTTGTGAAAAAATAGCATTCAGAAGTGTCAGTTGATTTTAAGCTATCATATGTTGAATATAGATGAATATTCATTATTATTAATCTAAGTCTGTCATAGGTCAGAAAAATACCATTCAGTTCAACTTGTATCCAGTTTATTTTTATAATAGAAAGATTTAAATAAGCGCATGTAAAATAAAAGAAAGTGTATTTTATAATAGAGGTATTTTAAATAATTGTATATAGAAGGTAAAGGTTTTAGTATGTTAAATTTTAAAAACTAGCTTTTGGTTATAGGCCTAGATGGAAAGAGATGTCACCTAAGTGAATAAGTTCTGTTGAAACTATGGAAAATATACTTTTCATAATAATTGCATTTTATAAAACAGATCATGTGACACAATATTACGTGTAAGGGTGTTAACAGATATTTCCATTTGAAGAAACGTCAAAAGTTTCTATGACCTTGTCTATACTAAAGTATATCTCTTCTAGATAATTATTCATGTGGTAGATTATAAAATCTACTACATGTACTTTTTAAAAATCACTCACATGGGGTAATCTTAACGTGCCATGACAATACAAATTAACCAAATCATGTGCATCAGTAATAAAAAAATTTGAATGGCAGTATAACATGATCATGTTTAAGACATGCTGATTTTGCTGGAGATTTATCTTTGAATATAAAATTTTCATACTACTAGGGAATTTGAAGCTTCTGATAAAAAGAAATGTATTATGTTTTTGTCTCACAGGGCAGAGGTATTTTAAAGACAGCTACCTTCTTGGTGGGAGCCATTGAATAATTTATACCAACTCAAAACTAAATATGTTACTAAAGTTCTGCCTTTATTAGGTAGTTTATTTGCTGCTAAATTTTATATATATATATATATATCTTTATATATAATATGTTATAAAAATATATATATGTTTTAAGTGAAACAAAACTATCAGGGTGGAGATATCTATGTTTATTTTTGCAAAACATCTATACTATTTTTAAGGCAAAATAATTTTATAGAAATATTTACTAATCATATATATGTATATGATATATTTATATATATATACACACACATATATTTGATATATAAAATATATGACATTTGTAATTGATTCTACCAAGTTGATGATTAAAATGCTTTATCATATATGTCGTTACATACTCATTTTTTTGGTAATTTTCCTGAGATACTTTGGATTTTGTTATATCAAGTGACTTCATCTACCTTTATCCCAGATGTGACTCTCTGAAAGATAGAATTTAGTGAAAATTTAATAATGTGTAATGAATTCAAAAGCAATAGTAAGGGTGTCAGGTAGAAACCCATCATGCTGATGAGTTAATATCTGTATCTGCATTACATTCTATTTGCTGGCTCTGTCTGATGTTTGAAGAGCGTTAAATTGCTGATATACATGTGATGGAATGCCTATTGTCAGGCTAGAGATGAAAACTCTGCCTCACCATTGCAGTTGGCTTTTAAATGATTTATAGAGAAGTGACTTTGAATGTTTGTATTAGAGGTCAGAATTAGAGATCTCACATTTCTGTAGTAACTCCCATGTGCCAAGTCTTCTTTGAACGTAAACCAAGCTCTACCATTCAATTTTTTTTTAAGCCTTTAGGGAGAGAGAGAGAGAGAGACTGTGATTCATTAAAATGGGAGAAAAAAAATCTAGACAACTGTATGGAAAAATTGTCCAAGTAAAGTAATCAATAATGCATAAGCTGAACAGTTAAGGAAGTAAATATAATATCATGTCAAGATAACAGCAATTTATTGATGTTTAGGCCAAAGTGAAAAAGATTGACTAAAGCCAGGAAATTGCAGTTTACAAAGTGCATTAAAATAAATTGGTTTCTAAAGTGTTTAGAGATTACTTATTCTACTTCCTTCAGATTTTTTTGCATCCTCTAGTATTTTCTTCTGACATTTCCTTTAACCCGAGTGAGATTCAGTTTCTTCCTCTATAAGTTAATCAGCCATTACCTAACCTATTCGAATACTTACCACTAACTCCATATGTTACTTACTTTCTCTGCCTGTCTTGATTTGACCGAAGACAGAATTCAAATGCTATACTTCCTTGAATCATTTTGAAAACAAGGCCAAACAAGAAGGAATGGAGGGAGGGAGGGAGGGAAAAGAAAAGGAATGTAGAGCTATGAGAACATTTAGTTTATCATGTGATGATTTTTATGTTTTAGTCTCTACATATAGACTAAATGTTAATAAAAAACACCAAACACTATAATGTGTGTGTGTGTGTGTGTGTGTGTGTGTGTGTGAATATTCTACAGCCTCCTCTCCATCTCCACAATGTCTTGCAGAATTATGTAATTATTAACTTTCCACCAATCCTTGACAGTTCTATCTCCTCTAATACTAGAAATGTCTCCTCTATATAGCCTATCCACTACTCAAATAGCTGCTTTAGATTCACTATCTGAATGAATCTAAATGACAAGACTATGAAGTTTGTATTATTATTATGCCCATTTCACATGTGAAGACCCTGTGTTGTAGGGAGGTTGAGTTTTTTGCCCAGTGTCAGCTTTTCCTAGCTTTTTTCTCAGCACCTTTGCCCATGTGCTGTATCCTCAGCCATAGCATATCACTCTAGGCTTTTCAAATGGAGCGTTCTTATTCTTTGCTTTTGTAAATTTCCCCTTCTTGTGTGTTCTACTCTCACAACCACCTCTCTTGCAAAGCAACTTAGAGGTCACTTTTTTTGAATAATAAGTTTCTGTATTTTCTGCTAGAATCAATCACCGGTGAGTTTCCCTGGCACTTTGCACATCGTATCTGACGTTTTTGTTTGTTGGTGCATTGTCTCTCTGATTTGTTGGTTCCCTGTTTGGGGAATAGGATCCTATTTATTTCTGTCTTCATTGCCTATCTCAGTGCCTGACATGCATTAGATAATCATTTGTATTGAGTCAATGCTGAGTTAGAATTATTTCTAGATTATAAGGTAGCATATGAAAATTCTAGTTAGAATTACAGACTTTTTATTTTATAAAATTTCATATAAATAAATTTAATAGTTGAACTTTCTTAAAAATTTAGGGTATTTTAATTATATGGGCCTCAGCTAGCCAAAATTGGCGGTATGCATAGCCATAATTCTGTACGTAATGCCACTCCCTTTCGTGAAATCCTTGTTTTATCTTTTTCATGGGAATTTACTTGTCAACCACTATTACTAAGGCAATTAGCTAATCAATTATCAGTTGAGCTGTGTTTTTTCCCCACCACAGTGGGACACACTGAAAAATCATAAAACATAGTGAGGGACCTAAGATCCGGCTGGGGTGACTAATACACAGAAAAATTAAGTATGAATACTCTTAATCTGCAGCCATAATACACCAGTGGGTTACTGAATACAGACTTAAGACCACTTGCAGTTAATTAGCCCAGTTTTCCTGATACCACTCGGCAGGATACAACAAACTGTCATCCAAAGCTGTGCAGGGGAGAAAAACCTCCATCTGCCATTCCTGTAGCAAGGTTATAAAACCAAACTCTCCTAGGCTGGCAAAAGGCTTCCCTCTTTGGATTGATGCCATCCCAGACTTTTATTTAAAGTTTACTGAGCCAGGACAATTTGTGTCACTAATTTCTTGGAACATCGAGGTCCTCTCTCATGGTCTTAAAGTTGTGCAGTCTTTTTGGTAACTTAAGCCTCTGTAACATAACAGATTTTGCTTCTTGCAGAATTCATATTTCATTTAGTTATTCTGACTATACCCTGAATTTGTGTTTTTAAGACTAGCTCTGACAGTGTAATCATTTCAGGGTTTTTATTATTTTCTGTCTTTATCTTACCAAATCATAGCTTTACTACTTTTGTCTTTAAGTTTTTGGAAGTTGTTTTGTGACCATAAAGGTTTAATTTTGCCTTCTACATTGCATTGCCCTTCAGTGTAATTGCGCATTTGTGACTGTTGTGATTCTCCTGAGCTTCAAAGATTAATGGTTGAGGTGGGTGGGTGGGCGTGTGTGTCGTGTGTGTGTGTGTGTGTGTGTGTGTGTGTGTGTCGTGTGTGTGTGTGTGTCATGTGTGTGTATGTGTGTGTGTGTCGTGTGTGTGTGTGTGTCTGTGTGTGTATGTGTGTGTGTTGTGTGTGTGTGTCGTGTGTGTGTGTCGTGTGTGTGTGTCTGTGTATGTGTGTGTGTGTCGTGTGTGTGTGTGTCTGTGTGTGTGTCGTGTGTGTGTGTGTGTCGTGTGTGTGTGTGTATGTGTGTGTGTGTTTATGTGTGTGTGTGTGTGTGTGTGTGTGTGTGATTTTGTTTTCTCATAGCTTTTCCACGAAGTACCTTCTACTTTCATTTTTCTTTTATCTTCCTTTCCTATAATAACATCAACAGAAAATTATAAGGTTAAATAACTAAATAAAATATGAGTTTCTACTGGGAAAATTTATTTCCCTGTATTATAATCATTACAATTTTATGGAAACCCAATCTGGCTTACTGTTTTGTTTTCAACTTGTTAGTTTTTTTTTAATTGTGTGTTTATTTTATTAAAATATATTTCTCTTATTATTTTCACAGGGAAAAAGATGGCCTATCAGAAGGTCAATGCAGATCAAAGAGCTCCAGGACACTCACAGTACTTAGACAATGATGACCTTCAAGCCACTGCCCTTGACTTAGAGTGGGACATGGAGAAGGAACTAGAGGAGCCTGGTTTTGACCAATTCCAGCTAGACAGTGCTGAGAATCAGGACCTAGGGCATTCAGAGACTACAGACCTCAATCTTGATTCCATTCAACCAGCAACTTCACCCAAAGGAAGGTTCCAGAGACTTCAAGAAGAATCTGACTACATTAGCCATTATACACGATCTGCACCAAAGAGCAATCGCTGCAACTTTTGCCACCTTTTAAAAATACTTTGCACAGCCACCATTTTATTTATTTTTGGGATTTTGATAGGTTATTACGTACATACAAATTGCCCTTCAGATGCTCTATCTTCAGGAACAGTTGATCATCAGTTATACCAAGAGATTCTCAAGACAATCCAGGCAGAAGATATTAAGAAGTCTTTCAGGTAGGTGAAGAAGAAACATGTTGTTTGAATGCATTTCTTGGGAAAAATGTTTCACATGGGGTATTGAACTGATGATTTTGCCATGGTTCAAGTCAGTTTTGCAAGCTGAGAAACATAATTTACCAGCACAACAAGAATAGAAACTTCAAGGGGAGAGGGTGCACATTTTTAGATTTATGGTACTTCAGTATAAATTTGTGATGCAGTTTGATTGATTACCAGTAAGAATCATAACTTCTGTGGAGACTAGAAGTCTCCAGCCACTGTATTTTCTTCCTCTTGAGAAGCCTAGTTAGGCCAAATTGGGATGCAAAGGTTGCCAGATATACATGTAATAAAAACTAGGACATTAGCCATATCATTAAAAACTTTAATAACATCAGAATAAAATAAACCTGCTTTATGGGCTGAAGTAACTGTCTTCAAAGGCGTCACTGATGTCATATAACTAGTGGATAACTTGGAAAATTTTATTAGCATACATGCTAAGTTGTAAAAGGTTTTCTAGTTTACATATTTAGTGAAGAATTGGATATGGAAGATGAGGTATTACCTTCCACATATGTCTTCTGTATTTGCAGGAAAAGAATAGTCGTAGGTGAATCATGTATGTTGTTTGTAGGTAGATAGAGTAGTGAGGTACTGCTTCTCCAGGATATTCTTTCTGGGTTCCACTGATTTGTTACAGCCAAGATGTTGGCCGGTGTGTATTTCCAGGGATTTTCTCAGAAAAGCATGTCAACTGAATGATGTGTCACTTAATTCATGTACTTAAATTCCATGGGTGTTGGTGTTGGCAGATTCTAATCCTCTTCCTGAAGATTTTGCCTCAGTGACAGACGGGAATGTGTTTCCTACACTCTTCTGTATCTGCTATTCACTTTTGTGTAAGCATCTCTGGACATTTAATATGTGGATAATAACTCTTTTAAAGATACTTCTCAATGTAAAATTGTTCATATTGAATTGAGCTGAAGGACATGCCGTTGTCTTATAATGGATGATTATATCAGTCGGGATCCAATGAAAATAAAAAAAAAAAACTTCCTGAATATTTAAAGCAGAAGGCATTTAAACTATAGAAATTCTTCCAACAATGAACCGAACTGATAAACCAATCAGGCGATACTCAGGTAGCCCAGCGAGTAACAAAATGGAGCCATTACTAAACCTAGACTAGAGGGAGAAGCCATGGGGTTGGGAGTCTGTGCATACAAGGGCAGAGAGGGGGACGTAACCTCAGCTGCAGACACCACTGAAGACAGAGAGGGAAATGCCCCAGCTTCTGTTTTCCTCCGGCCACTGTGTCCTAGCAGTTGTCCTATTGGCTGAAACCAGCCAGAGACTGCTGACCTACAGCCTGGGAAACTCATTCTGAAGGGACCCACTGCCTGAAATATAGGCTGGAGCAGGAAAGTTGCAAATAAAACTAAGTGGTTCAGGATTGTTATTAAAAAACAAAGAAAATAGAAGAACTCTATAAAACTGTTTTTACTTTAACTTCATTATGGATGTTGGTTCTATTAGAAAATTTCTTCCAGAAAAGGATCTTTAGCATTAATTTCTTTTTAATGTTAAGGATAATCGTGTGTGTGTGTGCATTTTTTTTTTTCCTAAGCAACTGGTTACTTTTTAATTTATTGACACAGTGAATACCATAACCTAGTCTGCTTCCTTCTTTGCTTTGGTTCTTAGTAAGTTTAGAGTCAGATTTCTATTTGTAGGTTTATAAGGAACTTCATGACAAGCATTTTGTTTAAAAACTAAACTATGTATTTATTTTATCTCCTTATATTACTTTGACTTTCTTTGCCTTGTTTTAAACCTTTTTTCAGCACCGTTGTGGTCTTTAAAAACTGTCTTATGTCCTCTTTGCAAATAGGCAACTAATTATAAAATTTTAAATACATAATAATTACATTAAAATATTATTTTTCTCAGAATGGAAGCTGCATGATGGTAAGGATTATATTCCAGTCTTAAACTCCAAAATCAATAAAATAACATTTATGTCAAATCTAGCTATGAAAGTATAACCACTAGCAATTACACTCCCAGGTAGTTTTCTATGGTTAGGCACAGATTCACAATTATGGGTCCATCAAATAGCCAGAGTTTTTTTCTCTTTATTGAGATAACATACTTTCTATTTCAAAAAAACCATATTTTTGGTACAAATATCTTTGCAAGCGTAACAGCTTCTCATCCAAAAATGACTTTACCCTCAGTAGTCATCCCACCCGCATATTCTTATGAGTCTCTGTGTTTACTAAGCCATCTTAGCCTTAAGAATGTACCTCTTACTAGTAGTAGATCCCTGCTGTTACTTTCCATGAATTCATTAATAACTTTGTGCTCTTACTGGCCCACTATTTTGTTCATCGATTGCTCTCTCTCTTCTCTGTTGGTTCTTTTTTCCTGCACATGCTCTAAGCCCATGTCAGTTCTTATCAAGTAGCCTAATAGTTGTGTAATACAAGATATGTTCTTTTTATAATAGATTAGACTGCAGACTCTATGAGAGAATGGACCAAACTTGATTGTCCACCATTTAATGCAATCATCTAATAGACATTAAGTAATTATTTTTTAAAGAATAAAATGAATGCATGAATAAATGAGAAAATGTTCTATGTTTATCAATTATACTATATATTTTTCAAATTATTTTACCATTTATATTTTTCATATTTTACAATGTTATACAAAATATGAACATAGCACTTTATATTATATCACATGGTCATATTTAAGTTATATAATTATGCTATAATTACTCAGAGGATAGCCTATGTTCTAATTTTAAATACATGCATGGTGGCTTGTGCCTGTAGTCCCAGTTGCTCAGGAGGCTGAGGCAGGAGAATTGCTTGAACCTGGAAGGTGGAGGTTGCAGTGAGCTGAGATGGTGCCGCTGCACTTCAGCCTGGTGACAAAACAAGACTCTGCTCAAGGAAAGAAAACAGAAAATGTTATAAATTACCTTCAACAATACCATGATGAATAACATCTTGTCTGGAAACCTAGTTAAAAATGCTGCTTCAGATATAGGCATATTTTAGTAATTAATATAATAAATTGGATTCCTAAGTCTCATTTGTTTTCTGTTCTTCCAAATGTAAAAAACAATCTTGTTCTCTCTGTTCTCTTTCTTCTTTCTCCTCCATTACTCCCTTTCAGCCACTAAATTGTATATTTAGTTATGTGTAATATGGGTGTTAAATTTTGTAGTACTAATTAAACTTTACCATTGACACTATTTGGTTAGATTAGCTGGCTTTAGTGACATCAAACTAAGGAAGTAACAAATTTACTGTGTATATACTGCCACTTTCTGTGCCATGCTCCTGCCCATGAATCATAGCACTCTTTATTGCTGTACTCAGACCTTGCCTCAGAATCCTTCTCAACCCAACACTCTTGAAAGCTCCATTCATTGATCAGAAACACACAAGAAAGATTTTGCCATTCTTACGATATAGCTATGCTTGGTCAACTGATATAATTAAGTTGATTTAACTTATAGGGATAAATTTTTCTCTTCTGGAAAGATAAATTCCATAATTTTAACCAGGACAACTAGCTACAGCAAGAAACACAACTCATGACCAATCTATAAGGCCAAAAAGTCCAAAATCTTGCAACCCTGCATTTTAACGTTTAATGTATTTTTACAGACTTTCCTGTACAAAGTTGATATCCTGAAAGGAGAAAATCTCTGTCCAAGCTATCTAAAAGCAAAATATATATATATATATATATATATATATATATATATATATATATATAAAATTTACTTTTTCACCTATAACTTTCTCACCTGCATTAATTTACCATCCCATAATATAAGAAAACATGCAGCTGGGGTGCTTTCCTGTCCCCTTCTTTTAACTCAGACATTAGGTTTGTTTACTTGTTATAGTATTGGTGCCTTTCCTGTGCACACGGTTTTCTCATTTTTTATCTCTCCCTTTCCGCACCTGCCACCCATGTTAACTTCCTTCCATTCAAGAACCACTGCGTTTCATTTATCAAAGAATGAATAATCGAGCAAGTTTCCTGTTCAAGCAACTGGACAACTTGTACATTACCTCCAGTCTTAAATGAGGGAATCAAGGCAGTCCCTACCTAAAGGTAAACTGACTGTGGAATTCATGAAGACCCACAGAGTGGTTTTATGGCTGTCAGGACACTAGAAAGGCTGATATGAAATAGTGGTTTGTCTCTCCTCTCACCGCACAGAAATATATATTTGACTGACATGCTTTTGTACAAACACAAGATTTTGCTGTTGTTTGATGATGTTGTTTGATGATGATGATGCCATCAGCAGCTATTCTCTTCTAGTCTCCAGCTTTATCTTCCAACCATATTTTGGCCCTTCTTCACCTTATTACTGTTATTATTATAACAGTATTTGTCTTCCCCACATGTTTTTTGTCCCTCTCTAATTTCAGTATTAAAATGAATGAGAGGAGGAAGATTGGGAGAAATGAACAAAGCAATAAAGCAACTGCTGTTTGAATTGGAGAAAAACATGTAAATGTATGCACATAATTCAGAGTATGCAAACGATAACAGAATGAATTTAACAGTAATAGAGTGATGGCTCCTAAAGGAAGTAATTAGCTATCCTATCATTGATCTCTCCAGATAACAAATGTGCGTTGTCTTAAATTTAATCAGAAAAGGAATACATAGGATAAAATTGATTTAATTATGCATAGTGTTTCATTGTTCTGAACCTTAAATAAGATAACTTCTTAACTCAGAGTTTCTCAGTGTTATGCAGAATGGCATTAATTGTCTTAACTGGATTCAACTCACAGATGCAAGCTCGTGCCCCTCACTATCCTTAGGTATTTGACAAGAGCAGCACCCACCAAGGGGAAGAATAAGGATTGTTGAAGGGGACTTTGACTGCACTAACCTTCTCCATCTTAATCTGTTAAAATACTGTAAAATACTATTTGAGATTTGGTTCAGGTGCCCACTCCTTCATGGAAATCTTGATATCCTATGAGCTGAATTTTCGATTTCCCTTTGTAACCCACATACTTTATTTCCTCTCATTTTGTCAGCATGAATCACTTTCTGTTTTGTGGTGGAGAAAGAGCCGTGGGTATGGCAGAGTTTAAATAGCATGTAGGCACTCAGTAAGACTTTACTGCATGAGAGAATAAACCAGAATACAGATCTTCTTGATAAACCTTCATTTCCATGTGGATCATCACTTTTTTTGAAAATGAAAATAATGTATACTTTTTGTTATTTATACCTCTTATTGAAATTTTCATCATACATATGTATGATTCATATATATATATACATGGCTATGTATACACATACACATATCCCTTTGATTTTTAAACAAATTTTTATCTACGTGCTCATAGCATGCACTAAAAAGTTGATTTTGAATATAGATGAATTTTTTTCTCTTATATAAACATGAGCTGGATGTCTACTATATTCCAGGCACTTGGCTAGTCACTCTATAGTTTTTAATGACATCCTGTTTAATCTTGAGAGCATTCTTTTTCTATACAGCATAAATGAAAATAAAAAATTTGCAAAAGATATTTCCATGATCACAGGTTTTCAGGAGGTATAAAGTGGATCCCCTCACAGCTAATTTCAGCTTCAGGAAGAGGTTGTCTCAGTCTGGGCCATTGCTGCCTAAAGGCTTGCTTTCTTACTCTCAGTGGTCAAGTTCAAAGGATTCTGTCTCTCTCTCCTCCTCAGCTCCCATGCACTCACACATGCACACAAATTATTTTATCAGTTTGGTTACATACTGAGATTAGGTGTTACTTTCCTAGTAAGCAAATTTTCTTAATCTTTTTTATTGAGTCTATCTAATGTGAAGCATCAGGACTAGGAGTGTTAAGGATCAAATGTTGGAACTGTTAATTTTTCTAATTTATTTTATTTTGCATTATTAGTTAGAGGGGTCTATTTTACATAATTGCAGTGATTATCTTCTATCAATGAACTATTTTCATTAGATATATCAAGATCATCTGCAGTAACTGGCTGCCTATTCTGAAAATTAATCAGCCTTAGGGCTTGTCACATTTTTCTTGTATCTTTTTCCTGCATTGACTATAATATGCTTTTCCATCCACTCAATTCTTGATCTTATTGATTCCAAAAACGGAACAAGATCAGTCAGTTGTAGTACAAGGGAATAACAAAACTTTTACTTTGAGGATCAGATATGTCAATTTCCTGTGGATTCATTTGACTTCCCAACACTCATGCTATAGAAAAGTTGGAAATGATCACATGTGGTAGAGTGCAGTATAAGTTAAACATGGAAAGGTTGAGAACTGTTTGCATGCTTCTCTCTTTCACATTCCTGTTTAGTGTCAATGAAATCAATATTCAAGTGGCAGATACGGTCCTTTGACATTTGCAGTTTCAAAATCCTAATCCATGCTTTAAAAATTAAGTGAATTTCAGCTAAAACTATTAATTTCATAATCTCATAGGAGTGATTTACAGGGGGACATTTCAATTAAAATATATTTTAAAATAGATTATGTATGTAAAATGCCTCAAATCAATTAAATACTTTGTCATAGTTACTTAAAATTTTTTCCAGTGGATATTTCTAGCTAACGGGAGAGAAAGTAAAGTTGCTGCGTAATTCAAGTACCAAAAACAGACGATGAATACCCGCACCCCACTGCCCCCAACCTGGAAAACTGTCACTGAATGGATAGTTCATTTTACTTTCCAAATTGTAGATGCTTATATAACCAGTATAATGTTTAATTTTATGTACTAACTAGGATAATTAATACATGGTACCCAGATGTTTGGTCAAATATTATTTTAGATGTTTCTGTGAAGGTATTTTTAAGATGAGATTAAGATATAAATTAGTAGACTTTAAATATAGCTGATTACCATTCATAATATGAGTGAGTCTCATCCAATCCATTGCAAACTTTAATAGGAAAAGACTGACTTTCCCAGAAAAGAGGTAATTCAACTAGCAGACGGCCTTGGACTCAAACTGTGTTCTTCCTTGGGTCTTTGGCCTGCCAGCTACCCTGCAGATTTTGACTTGCAAGCATTCACAATTGTGTGAGTCAGCTCTTTAAAATAAATCAGTCTAGCTCTCTTTCTGCACAAGTATGTGCACACACATCCTGTATGTTCTACTTCTCGGGAGAACCCTGATTTTTACACACAGAATTAGATAACTTAAATAAACCAATGTAATATGGTGGCAGTTTTAAAATTATGGAATAATTTGGTCAGTCCTTAGAATTTAACTGTTATGGAAAATTGATATTGAAATTTAAAAAAATGACCAATGTTCATTATTGTCTTTATTTCATTAAAACATTTCAGGTGTTATTTTAATGTAGTAATATTAAGTTTCTGAAAACAGAATTTGAAATTATATTCTACGTATCTAACAAATACTTCGCATATATTACTAAAAATGCTTAATCACTTTCTTCAACTTATTCAGTTTGTGGCATCAAAATGTAGTCAACTCCCCAAGCAAAAATTTACTTTCTAAATTTCACAAAGTGTCATTTTTATCTATAAAAAAACAGTATTGAAGTTCTCTTTCCTTTCATTATAACTGGAGCAAATATATTAAATTTTATATGCCTGATTTGGGAAATCAGTTTCTGTCTTCAGTAACTGATTGTGTGTTATATCTTGGTCTTTTACAAATGAAGTGCACTTCTATTGCTTAAAAATTGCTTTCCTGTGCAACATGATGTAGTAATGAATTAAATCCAAATGAGCCTTATATTCACAATGTCATAATATGTAACTCATCCCCTGTGGAACTTTTTTATTATCTAATACAAGGCAAGCTAATGTCTTCCTCTTATGGCTCACTTCTCAGAAGGGAATGCAGCTTTCAGTATTAGAAATAAAGAAAGAAAACTATGATTTGAGATCAAATTACCTTTTTATAAACTCTCTGAATCACAGAGAGCACCTTAACATGTCCTGAAATATGCAAATCAAATTCTGATAGAACAAGAAACAAAAGAAGCAGTTCCAATTCTATGGAGTACATTTCTATCTGTGAGAATAAAATGAAACTGAACATTTTTCTTTGAACAGAAATATGTGCAGGTGATTTTACCTTCAGTAAAAATAAAACAAGTGTGGGCGTTTTCTCTCCATTTCTTCACTTGGTTTCATTGTATTAACTCTATTCTGTAGAGAACAACTTGTAAGATCAGCTTGTACCAATATTGTAGCTCAAGCTGCAACATAGATTTAAAAACTCTAATTTATTAGCCTGATAATTTTTGTAATTTGATGAAACACATCAGATAGTCCCTTATTGTAACCTCCCTTGGCTTGTCTGGAAGGCATATTTTAATTTAACTGGATATTTCAAAATGTGTCTTGCTATTTTATATGGACAAAGAGCAAAGATATACAAATATTTATTTTAGTCCATTGGGAAAGCCAAGATAAATTGTATCAGGTTTTTATAAGCTGTTATTTCTTGTGGTTCCTGGTTTTTCTCTTGGGGGTGGCCAGGCAGATTTTTTTCTTCATCCCGTTTGTGTTCACCATAGCTGGATCTGAGTCCATCGCTTCTGGGTATAACGTGTGGTTCAGATCTAAACCTTCCCTCCACTTTCTTATTTTAAGTAGAGAACAAATTCCGATAAGATCTATTTTTGATGGTTTAATTTTAAAATTATATTTCAGTCAAATTAAAATCGCATATAAACATAAGTAAATTGTCTATGTAGAGCAGTACAAGGGAGTTGGAAGCAAAGTCAAAGCTATACAGTAAACTGTTCTGGAAGAAAGTAGATACCTCAGCTTCCTAATTTAATAATTTATGCTGTTCTTAATCAAATTTATATTCCAATTTAAAAATAGCACCTGATAACCTATCATCACAAGATGTATTAAAGGTCCTTCTTAATGCCAGTGAATTTACTCATGTTAACAAATATTTACTGAAGGCCTACTGAGTGATGGGTACTGAGCTAGGTACTAGAGACAATGCAGTGAATAAGACAAGATACCTGCATTTATGGTATTTATGTTCCCATTGGCCAATCCTAGACATAGGAACACAGTTGTTTATATAAACAAAATATAATGACACAGAATTACATACTGTAGAGGGAATGAAGAAAGGAAAAAGGAAGGGAGGGAAGGAAAGAAAGAGGAAAGGAAGGAATGCAGTTTGCAAAGGTATTTAGGTGATTATTTGGCATGAAGTGGTCAGTTCAACTTCAAATGAACACTTACTGTGCTCTCTGAGGGAGGATGAGCCTCCCTTCTTCTCTTCAAGTATCCTAGGATTACCCAGCAGCTAACTGGTGGGTGGAGCCTGCCCCAACTCTTAGCTTTGCAGAGTACCATAGAACTCTTTCTCTACTAATTTATTTGGTTTTGGCCATCACATTTACAAACAAACAGTAATAAAACAAACCCACTTGTAAAGAGCAAGTTCAACAGAAAGGGCAGTGGCGGGGGTGGGGGTGCTGATGGTAATGCGTTCTCCCATTTTGCTTAATTTCTATTCATTTGTAACATTCCACGTGGAATTTTACTCTTCCAAGCAAGCACCACTGCTTCATTCTTACCTCTCTCTTTAAATGTATTAAAAGTAAAGTAATTTATTTAAAGTTCTAGTTTTCTTATCAAAATAGCCTCACTTCTAAGGATTGCCTCATCACTTCCAGTTATTGTGTTTTGAGGAGTATTCCCCATAAATTTCACATTACATGCAGAACTCATATGATATGAGTAATAGGAGAAATATATTTCTGATTCTTCATTCCTAGTAAAAAAGAACCAAGTTGAGGATGAAATGTTACTCCTGGATTCTTGAGTTCTTTATTTTGTTTTAATCACTTGAAGTCTTTTAAATGAGTTGAACATTGCTAGTTATATACAATTACAATCTAACAACCAGTGGTATATGTAAACTTTTTTAAACTGCATGCAATATTAGGAAAATTCATTTACAGACATGGAAATTAAACAAAGATGTTAACATCAATTTTCCTAACATCAGTTTATACTTCAATTGCAGCCCTTCATATGTATGGGGCCAGGGTTTTGGAAGGCATTCTGCTGTAGCCTTTTCAGTTGCCCTTTTGACAACTTATGGCCAAAGAGAGAAGAAGTTGGGACCAGAGGATTTGACAACACTCAGTGTGTCCTCAGAACTGAGAGAGTAGTTCTTCTATGATAATCATGAAAGCAGAAAACATAGTGCTGATAGCAATTTTCATTTCAAAAATACAATTATTTTTCTATTTGGGAATCAGAGCAAACTAAGTAACAAATAGTGCTGATATTACTACAATAACCTATAGGTAGAAAGAGAAATTTGGGGATTGTGGAAAATCTCACTTAGAAAATAATTTGCTGATTGGTTTGAGGAAAAAAGATGTGAAAATAACACAGGATGACCAAAAACATTTAGTAAATCTAGGCAACAATTTGAGGTAAAAGAAACAAGATGGCAAGAGAAACAAAATGAATTAAAGTTGTTTTTATTTTTTCTGACTGATGGTTCCAGAAGGTTTCTGGAATAAGCGTACGTGGGTTAGAAAGTAATCTAGGAATGCAACATTACTCTAGCGTCTAGTTTAGAAAATTCTTTGAAGAAGGGAAGAAAAAAAGGCTACAGTGTGAGCTAACGAAAGAGTCAACAACAGTGCAGTCAAGAAATGGTCATTCAGCTGTTCAAATCTGAGAGGCCCCTTCCCATATCCTGTGTGGAGCTATGTCCTGGTGCTGGGAAGAAGATGATGCTTTGCTCTAGGGAATATTTATCCAACCTTAGACTGTGTCTGGGAAATGAACTAATAATGTGGATTGGAATCCAAAAAAAGCAACAAAACTTAGCAGAAACTCACACTTCTAGATCTCCCTTGACCTTGAAAAGTTGCTCAGGACTTTCCAGAATCTGTACTTAAGCTGTACACTCAGTGTTTCATAGAGGTCACAGAGAACTTTTTTGTGTATTAATATAACTCTGTCATAGGAGTATTTATGTTTAGTGTTTCTGAAATTGTCCAGAGTTCTGGGAAATAGGAATATATACCTAGATCTGTTCTTGAAATACCAACTCAGGTGTTATAACGGTAACCTAGATAACAGCTTATGATCTTTTTCAGATAACTACTAATAGGATTTTTTTAGGAAAATAAAATAAATAAAAATAAATGGTTTTCATTTGCTCCTGAGTTAGCTGTACCTTAAAGCAATGGCTCATACTTCAGCAGTGGTCTACACATGACGTTAGCACAGGTAACTTCCTGGAACGTTAAAACTTGGCTTTCTTATGATCCAATGCTGCTGCCTTCTGTAGTCAGTCAGTCAGGAAAGGGAAAATTAGGGTCATTCCACATATATTCATATTCCCTGCAGTGCCAGTACTATAGTTCAATACGGCCATTTCATATTCTTTTGAAGATTTGAAATCAGGGGAATTTATATCACAGAAATACAACCAATTTAGAAATAGACTTGAAATTGATCTGCCTGGGATCAAATTCCAACTCCATTACATCCAGCTATTGTAGTGGATGGTCTTGAGCAATGTTCTTAAATTTACAATGGCACAGTTTCCTCATTTTTAATATGCAGCTAATAATGGTTCCACCTTCAAATAAATGCATAAATGCATAAACAAGATTTAGATGAGAACCTGGCACATAGTAAAGAATATTACCTGCTATTTATTATTACATAATTTTTGTTAATAAAAGGTCATCAGCCATTCTCCACTGGTAATTCCTCATTGACCACCATCCTTAGTAGGTGGGCTTCTTGGAATATTGCCCAGCCCATGTCTCTTCTCTGTCTCTCCCCTCTCCTCTCAACTTTACATTGTTTTTCCAAAATTCTTGTTAATATATTTTTTCCTGTTTCTTCCAAGTCATGCTATTAGGGTCTCATATTCCATATTCTAAGTATTTTCTTGAATAAAGTTCTCTCTCTAAAAATTTTGATGACAACTAAGATATTACTTTTTTAGCCAAGCACATAATCATATTTGTAAAGTAAATTTTTATTATGCTTTATAAGTAGGTCAAAATACTTTAGGTCCCAACACATGTGTAGGTGCAATTCAGCCAGCCTACTGAGTTATCCTCCTCTATCATGACATTAGCTAGATAGTTTCTATGTGGCATTAGGCAGATATGAAGCAGAAGCCTGTTCTTAATTCGTACTCTAAATACACATAAACATCTGATGCTACATAGAGATGGCAATTTCCAGTTACATAATCATTAATCATTTATTTTAATTAAGACGTATTGAATGCCTACTCTGTACATGGCTTTCTGTTACATGTAAAATTTAGTTAATGCAAAGATGATAGATCCTTTAGGAACATACACTATTTTGAGAGAGTTACATAAATGTCTAAATAATTGTAATATAGGCATAATGATGTCAGGCAAAGATTGTAGGAGAGAAGAATATAAATTCTGGTAGGGTAGAGTCTGTTAGCGCTGTCCATAAAAGATGAGCATTGGAGGCTATAAAGGCTTTAGATAAATTAACGTGTAGATATGAAACATGACTTCCAGAAAGGTTGAACAAAGGCATGGAGGTAAGAAAGCACAGAAAAATAAATTTGGGTTGTTGTGAGTGTGCATTTTTTGACAGGCGATTCGTTTGTATAATATCAGGTTCCAGAAGTAGATTAGAATAATTTCATAGGTTTGGAGAAAAGTTGATGGTTAGAACTTGGTTCTGAATACAATGAGAAATCAGCAAAAGATTCTGAGTAGGAAAATTATAAGATCAGACAGGATAACTCTCTACGTGATAGAGACAGAAAACAAAAAACATTGCAGAGATAGTTACAGGTGTCCCTTTCATAGTAGCCACTGAATAAATATTCATCAAAGTTTTAGTCAGTGAGGTATGTGCTGGTGGAGCATCTGTGCTGAGGTGTAGACATGAAGATAGATGCCAAAATGAGAAACACAGCACACAAAATTGCTTTTAGATTTTAATCAAAAATATCCCACCCAATTGTGATTAAAACTAAAATTCTTGGGTTTTATAATAACAGCATCTATGTCAGATTTTCTTACCAAGATTCTTTCAATGTCTTTTAAAGGTCCCATATTTTACCAAGCTACCCCGCTAACAAGTTAGCTTGCCATAGTTTCTTGGATAGTTGCAGAAGACGAGACCCCTGGGTGAAAGACGAGAGAGAGACAGTTTATCACAGCAGAGCACGCAGCATAAGTATCATGTTTGCAATAGTGTTTTGATCCCCATTTCCCACAAGTGACGAAAAGAGGCCTGTTGGACCCTGAGCATGCAGTGGTTGTATTACAGGACAGGAACCTTGTGCTTAAGGATCCCCAATTTTTTATGCTGGGCAATAAGCATGCCCGCCTATTGCTCTTGAGGGAGATACTATATTCATCTTTTCAAAATTGTAAACACGACCAAGCTTTTCTCTGGAGAAAACCCTGTCTGTTTTTCAAGGCTGGTTGCTACATACACATTCTTGGAAGATAGTCTTGAAGAAAGGTAGTTTGTACCTCTGTTCACAGGATGTGCACAAAGGTGAGAGTCTCACATAGAATCAAGCATTGTTTTGTCTCAAATTTGTCAGGTCTTAGTAAGTTACTTAAATGTATTTAATACCTGCTTCACCCAAGTACCATTTGTTAGGAAGTAGGAGTGGAGGTCTCAGGGGAATATAGTACAGTCCCTGGTTTCAAAGAGCTGAAAGTCTTAGTGAAGGAGAGAGAGGAAACTATTCCCCCATAGTGGAAACTGACAGTCATAATTATACTCATACAGATATAGGTAAAATGCCCTCTGAAGAAACAGAAGGATTCTCATTGGAGGACTATTAAATCACATGGATGTACCAGTATTGATTGTTAACACTTGGATTTAGCTCTATAGCAAAAATAACTCCAATAAATTAAATCCAACCCGAGAAAAAAAATCTAGGACCATCTGGGAGAGATAGGGATACTAATAGTTGGAATTAGGATTTTTGCTATAAGGTACCCGCTTTAGGATATGGGAAACGTGTGTTATTAGGTTAAAGTAAATCAAATATATCTTTTATTGTCCTAAATACATAGTTATTTTCTAAATATACACTAAATTTAAAAGTGTTTTACTTTTCTTAGAGTTATTTAGAGCATTGCACGACTAACTAGCTATTCCTTATGATACGCTAATGAGCCATTACTAATCACCAGGTGGCAATTAAAAACAGTGAGGGAGACTGTGAAAACGAAATAGATATTCTAGAATATGCTCCAGAACCTAATCCTTTTAGCCATGGTTCAAAGTCATACTAATACATTGGGACTTAGAAAATCTTAGAGTGAAAATTATGCCTGTAATATTAAAAAAATTGAGATGTTATTTATTATGTAGTGGTTATTTGTGGGACGGAACGCTTTGACCCATTATAGTATATAAGCAAGGAAAAAAAATTCTAAGATGACATATATTGGCCGTAGTAATTCATTTCAGCCAATGCAAATCACAAAAGAAAATTTTATAGTTTTGTTTTCTCTTTACAAATTACTTCACTGGTTTAATTAATCTGGGTCCCTTCCTAAATATGTATGGTAAACTAAAATGAATAGCTGAAACTAAATCACTTATAAACTTGGTTTTAAATAAAAAGTTAAGATGTTAAAATGTCATAGACTAAATAATAAAATAGTCTATTAACCTACTTAGCCTACCATCATATTTTTTACACATTAGACTTCTGTTTTCAGAAATAAATACATAATTCTTCATAGTTCTTAAAATTACCTCTGACTCCTGATACAGAATTTTTGCTTCTGAGAGCTGAGCTTGCCTTGTCTGTCATAGGCCTAGCAAACAGACAAACAGAAATGTATTTATTTAGTGTGGGCATTGATTTGTTATGCTTGTGATTTTTTTTCAATCAAGCTTCATTATTGATGTCACAAAGGTTAGGTACAGTTTCATGTCATGTTGGCACCAAAATCTCTCTGAGGCTCATGACAATTAGCATATATATAAAGTTGACTTTATTTTTTAAAATAAAAGACAGTAATAAAACACTTTTACAAGTCATATGTAAAACTCTGAACATTTGCAAATAACAGATAACATGTATATCCTAATAATACTTTCATAACCAATTTACAAGTATAATGTCTGCATAAAAGAGAATGCCATTAAAGCAGCAAATATAAATTTATTCTATATTTTGATGGTTAAGAATCCACTTAGAAAGTATTTGATTGGCATATGGGTTGTGAAACTCTCAAGGTCATTAGATGAGGAGGAAGTAATGAATAGTATTTCTGCTTTGTAGGATATTTGCTTGTTTTGCTTCTCTCAAGTCAGGTTTAAGAATTTCATCATTGTGAATGGCTCAAAATGTCCATCTAAGTCCTGATAGTAGCTGTAGATAGATCACAGAACTGAAATGAGTTGCCTGGTTGATGTGTATCAGTAATGAGTATGCTAGTGGGGCTTTGGATCATTAAAAAAATAATTAAATAAAGCATGAAAATAAATAAAATAAAACTAGCCTTGGGAAAAACAATAAATTATCACTTTGTAATCGCCAAATGATATGCTTTAATGAGAACAGCAGGCAGGAGGTGGTAAACAAACCATTAAATTGTGAATAGACCAGTCAGCACATGGTATAGTGGTACCACACACAAAAGAACAATAACTTACTCGGTTGTCTCTTTTATTCAATACTCTGTAATGTCTAAATCAAAGTTTCCTAATGCATTTTTAAAAATGCAAGTTATAAAAATCTGCAGTAGAGTTCTGGATCAGTAAGCACTGTCAGGATAGATTATAATTCTGCACAATCTCTGCTGTAACAATATCATGATGAATGGAGAATGACACTGGCTGCCCATTTATCTCCTAAGATTACTGCTCTGATGATATTGATTCTTTCCTGGGCTTCTTAGGCTCAAAATTATAGCTCAGGTACTCAGATATCTGTTTTGTAAAGTATGTTCTTAATATGGTCCAATGTTTTCCTCTTTGGCTAAGATGTACTGGTCATTAGGTAGCAAAAAATTAAATTGTTTCCTATTAGAACATGTGAGGGTTTTCACAATTAAAATATATTAATTTTGCTTCATTTGTAGAATAAATTACAATTCTTAAATTGTGTTTATACTTTATTTTTTTCAATGGACATTATTGATCATATGCTTACAGTGCAATAAACATTGATGCACAGGATATTTAAAAATACCTAAATTAGATTCACTCATTTCAAAAAGCTCAGAAACTCTTAGGAAGTCAGGAAGGAGAAATAATAAATTATAATATTCGATGAAATTATGAAGTTTGAATAAGGTGTCATATAACCAAACAGTATAAAAACATCTAACTAGAAACCAGAAACTAATAACAAAGCTTTGATGAACAGAGATGAATTTACAGAAGGATAATACAAATTTGGACTAGTTTTGAAGTTTTCCAGCCGGAGAAAGATACAAATAATATTCCAGGTATGTGATATAAAGGTATAGAATTATTCGTAATATTTGGAAATGACCTTTAGTTCTACGTGGCAGGACGATATTTGAGAAAGACAAGGGAGGTGAGAAGAGAGGCAGAGAGAGAGGGAGTGGAAGAGCAGGTACGGAAAGAAGAGGAAGGAGAGAAAGAGTTTTAAGTCAACGTCAGATTATGAAAAGCCTTAAGATGTTTCTGGTTTGTTTGGTTTTCTTTAACCTGGAGGTTGAGGAGTCACTTAATGAGCACTGAAGAAAAATGTAAACCAGGGTGAGGGAGTAAGGCCACTGTTGTAACGGTTCTAATTATTGCTTGCAGTGCAGTTGCAGGTTGAACCACTGCAAAGCCCATGGAAATTGAAGCAAGGGAATGGATTTTGGCGTGGCTTTAGCAGTGGATGAAGAAGTAAGGAGCCTACTTTTTCCTGATTGTACTTTCCTGAGACTGGGAAAAGGGTGATTTTTAGATCAGATAATGCTTGTTTTCCATCTTTTCCGTGTAGCAATTTAACGACCATGCTCTAGGTTCCTACATTCAACAAAGCCCAGTGCTAGGGAGTGTACTGTAATTAAAACCCCCATTTCATGTGCTATTTTTTTCTGGCATTAAAACATAGACGTCTATTAAAACACATCCTCTAAAAGGTATGGATTTCTAACTAGTGTTTGTAGAGGCATCTAGTCTTCTGTATTTAGCAGTTTACTCCTTTGGGACCTGTTATTGAAGCCAAGAACTTAATCTCATGAAAAAGGACTGTGTGTTGTTCCACTAGCGTTCATGCAGTTCTAACTGAAATGACAAGAGTGAAGGCCATTAAAAAATAATGTTTGAAATCGATCAGAGGTAATGAAATTGCATTGGCCCAAGTATTAATCAATTTTAATAATTGTGTGTTACAGTGGTCTTGCAATAAAACGGCTGTTATCTTCAATTCAGCTCACTTATGCTATGTCTAGATGATTGTAACACAATTGGTTGAAAAGTGTAGCTATTTTCAACACCTGTGCTATAAACAGTTTTATTGTTGACCCATTTTGTTCTTTGCACATTCCAAACAAAACCTGAGTTGTCTAATTGGTTGATAAAACTGTTCAAACCAATTCTTGTTTTATTGTTATATAGATATAATTTTAAAAGTTAGTTTTACAATAGCAAAGACTTGGAACCAACCCAAATGCCCATCAATGATAGACCGGACAGGGAAAATGTGGCACATATACACCATGGAATACTATGCAGCCATTAAAAATTGGTGAGTTCACATCCTTTGTAAGGACATGGATGAACCTGGAAACCATCATTCTCGGCAAACTGACACAAGAACAGAAAATCAAACACCGCATGTTCTCACTCATAGGTGGGTGTTGAACAATGAGAACACACGGACACAGGGAGGGGAGCATCACACACTGAGGTCTGTTGGGGGGGAATAGGGGAGGGACAGCGGGGTTGGGGAGTTGGGGAGGGATAACATGGGGAGAAATGCCAGATATAGGTGATGGGGAGGAAGGCAGCAAACCACATTGCCATGTATGTACCTATGCAACAATCCTGCATGTTCTTCACATGTACCCCAAAACCTGAAACGCAATAAAATATATAAAAAAATAATTTTAAAAAAGTTAGTTTTCAAATAGAACAAGACTAATTTGGGCTAATAAGAAATCAATCATCCAACAGATCGTGTCTTGATTCATAAGTCTTTCATGAAGCTACTTGTGGATTCATTGAACGAATTATTGATAAAGTCATGGACAGCCCTTCTTGTTTCTCTGATGAGTCCTTCTTTCAGTATCTACCTTTTAAGTGGTATCCTACAGTCTCGTGAAATGTTATTAAAAATTAAAATCTTCTAGTTTAGGTTAATATTTTCTCTGATCCTGACTGAAGATAAGTAATAGCGTTGAATCTCTTTACATAACAACAAGGAATAGAAATTTACTTTGTGCTTGTTTGAGGGTCTGGCCAAATGGCCATACAGATCTGGGGGTGTGTTAGTGATGGTTGGGTCATCACTGATTACACACTTGCCACCTGACCTGTCTTAGGTTCTTTGCCTCAGGCTTTAACAAACAATGGCCATATATGCAACGGATTAAACATTCAAGCTTGCTTTACCGTTGTCCTTGGCTACCTCTTGGCCTGCAAAGTGGAGGATGAAATGTTTCATAACCAGAGCATGGACAGGGAGAAAAGCAGAAACTTACTTTGGCGCCCTCCTCTGGACAGGAAAGATACAACACTTTTATTGCTGGCTGTGGTTGCGGCCCTTGAAGAATGTTCCTCCTGATTCAAGCTGCCTCAGGTAAGAGAGCTGAGGAACACCCCCTTTTATGAAGCCAGCTGGAAATAATTGTTGCTCTTACGGAAAGAGTCCAGGAGGTTCCAACAGCCAGTTGTTCATCCACATCACACTTTTGTTTACAGATTTGTGCCAACAGGCGTCTACTACTTTTGTTAGTACCCTGGGCATCCCCCTTATGCAGGTCCTCATTCCACAAAGCACTGAGCCAAAACACCCCCAGATTCAAGATGGGCATCTCCATGTGTTCCCTCTGGCCACAGGTTGGTTTACTTTGTAATGTAACTGAAATGCATTTTTTTTTTCCTTCGTTTTCTTTCTCAGAATAGAGGCCAGTATTGGGGGCAGATTTTGTATAGGAGACAGGACAAGCTTCTACTGCTTTTCACTGGGTTCCTTCTCGTATCTGTGATCTCTGCATTTCTTTTTCTTTCCCGTCCTGTCCGTACTGCCACCATGGTGACACATTGCAGTATTAAAAGGAAATAATGAAAATAATTACGCTGTCCTGAGTTGGTAGTTGATTAAACTCGGCTTAGTAGGGTATGGTTAGGGGAGCTAGACAGTGAATAGATGGAACTCACCTTGTGAATCCCACTTTTACAGAGGATTTTCTTTTCCTGGTTATAAATACGCCCCTGCCTACACTGAAGTAAACTTTTGTTCATGATTGCCTCAGGATGGAAATAGAGGGCTTTTCTGCATACTGGTTGATTTCAACTGGGCAACCAAAATCAACAGTGATAAGGATATATGTCGAGTTTATTTATGCACTGGAAGCATTTTATTGTATGGATACCCAGTGCAACTCCCCAATTTCATGTGGCTGTGAACAAAGCATTGGTTTTGGCTTTGGACTTGTTTTTCTTTTAAATGTTCCTGAAAGGTGCATTGAGACATAAAATATTAAGTATATTCACGTTTATGAACAGGTATAATGAGACATTAATTATTAAATGCCAAAGAAAGTTGACTAGAGGGCTTCAAGAAGAAAACCAATTGACCTATCATTAGGCAAGAAAGGGAGCTGTGAGCAGCACTACCCGAGAACTGTTAGAATTTATCACCTAGTATTTATAACTTAGGTTATAAACGGGGGGTTCCTGTTGAAGATGGCTTGCTTCCATTTGCGGTTTTGCTTGAGGCAGCCTTCACTTTATTGTCTCCTTCCAAGCTCCCCCCACCTTCTGCCCTCATCTGACCTCCTCACGGCCCTCACTTACTGCATTTTCCAGTTAGAGGAAAAATTTATATGAACGTTGTCTTAATCTGTTTTGTTCAGCCATAACAGAATGCCACAGGCTGAGTAATTTATAAACAATAGAAATGTATTTATCATGGTTCTCAAGGCTGAGAAGTCCAAGATCAAGGAGCTGGCATCTAATAAGGACCTTCTTGCTTCATTATTTTATATCAGAAGATGGACAGGCAAGAGAATGTCAGCAAGAGAAAGGCAAAAGGGAGCCAAACTCATCTTTTTAGAATTAACCCACTCCTATGGTAATGAACCCATTTTCGTGATAATGACGTTAATCCACTTATGAGGGTAAAGTCCTATGGCCTAATCACCTCTTAAAAGTCCTACCTGTTAATACAGTTACAATGGCAATTAACGTGCAACATGAGTTTTGGAGGGGACATTCAAGCCATAGCAGGTATCTTTAGAAAATTACATTTTAAAATTTTCAAATAGGAAGTACAAAATCACTTGGAAAAGTTCTTAAACCAAGAGAAGCCATTAGAACGTGGAGATTTTTGTTGATTAGGAAGTGCTCAGACTTTTGAACTAAGCAATGACTAATGCAGTTCAGGACAGGGAGGATGGTATTGCTAATAGAGAGTTGGGCAACGGTCCCAAGTCATGATTTCTGTCATGAAAACGTTTTAACTCCCCGGTACTTGGCATAGTGCCTGTCTACACTAGTGCTTGGGTGCTATGCCGCAATAAAAATTTGGCAATGTTCCTGATATACTCATTGTCCCATATTAACTTCAGAAAAATTTCCAAATTCCTAATTGTGGCTTCAGGATATGACCTGGCTCCTCTCTTTCTGACTTCTCTTTCTGCTGTGCCTCCAGCTGGGCTTCCTATAGTTGTTCAGATGCACCCTACTGTTTACTTTCCATGTGTCCTTGGCTTAAACAACTGCCTCTGCCTTACATGCCCTTGTCTGTATCTCCGGTGAATACATGTTTCCCTTTCAAGAGACAACGTAGGTATTTCCTCCACTGTGAAACATTTGAAAGCCCTTCCCAATCTTCTATCAAACACAACTGACCATGTTAAATTTTGTACTCTGACAGTGTATTAGCACTGGGCACTTCAGCATTCTTGATTATCAGTTTTGTTTTCTTCAACCATATTATGTTTCTTAAGAACAAAACTATATGTGACTCAGTTATTGTTTTTTTCCATTTTGTCTAAAAATGTAGTATATTTACTCATAAAGGGATAGTTTTTTCCTCCTAAGAAAGAGAAAAGAACATCAGAGCAGCCATCTACGATACTTTCTAAATCAGATTGCAGACTTCTGTTGTTTTTGCCAATCCTTGGTGTTTGTGTCTGTGTGGTAAAGTGGATTCTCTAACTTGGTTCCACTTCATTTAAATATTTGACTTCCCCTGTGTGTAGGGATCTCTGCCACCTTTCATAAGAGTATTGAAGTTATTTGGGCATGATCAAATTCTACAATTTAACATATAATTTGGCAAACTAATAATTGCAGTTTTAAGTTTCAAGTAACAGAAAGTTCATTTAACATTGGCTGAGACAAATAAGATGTTTGGAGTTAGGTGGTCACTGTCGTGGGTTCAGCTGATCACTGATGACATTAGAAACCCATGCACATTGTGACACTGTTTGCCAATTTCAACATCTTGGTTTTCATCCTTACACTTTTTACATCAGGGCCATTAGAAAGCCACTGCAGATCTAGGCATCTAAGCAGGAAGGAGAGAGGAAAGGCAACTCTGGCCATATTAATCACTTTTATCAGGAAGATAAATCTTTTCCAGAATCTTTCAACAGGCTTTCATTTTACATTTGCCGTATTTTTGTCTCATAGCCTTTCCTAGCTGACTTTTCAAACTTCTTTATGCAATTCAGCAAGAAGGAAAAGAGGTAGGAAATAGTTATGTGTTAAACAAGAATGTGTGCCACATATGAGTAGGGGATTAAGAAAAGTGCTTAAATTATTATCATACATGATAGAATAAGAATATATCATATGACAAATTCTAGCACAGCAAAATGGATGTTTCAAGAAAGAGATATAAGTATTTGGAGAGAGTATTATGTTTCAAAGAAACTTTGTAATATCCTCTTACATGGAACTTAAAGGTTAATAGAATTTCAATAGGCAGAAATGGGAATAGACAATATATTGGAGTAGAGAGATGAGCACTGAAGTTTTCTGTTTAGGAACGATCAATCTAGTGAGCAGTTTTCAAACATGGGTGATGTGAATCAGAGAAATAATAGGGAGAAGTAGACAGTATAGAGTAGCACTCTCTAATGGAACTTTCTTTTTTTTTTTTTTTTGAGACAGAGTTTCACTCATGTTACCCAGGCTGGAGTGCAATGGCGCGATCTCGGCTCACCGCAACCTCCGCCTCCTGGGTTCAGGCAGTTCTCCTGCCTCAGCCTCCTGAGTAGCTGGGATTACAGGCACGCACCACCATGCCCAGCTAATTTTTTGTATTTTTAGTAGAGACGGAGTTTCACCGTGTTGACCAGGATGGTCTCGATCTCTTGACCTCGTGATCCACCTGCCTCGGCCTCCCAAAGTGCTGGGATTACAGGCGTGAGCCACCGTGCCTGGCCTCTAATGGAACTTTCTATGGTGATGGAAGTGTTCCATATCTGCATTGTTCAGTATGGCAGCCACTAGCCATATGTGGCTACTGAGCAGTTGAAATAGGGCTATTGTGAAGGGAACACTGAATTTTAGATTTTCCTTATTTTCAATTTAATTGAAATGAAATTGCTGGTTCAATCACAATTTAACTACCTGGTGACTGGTGGTTACCATATTGGATGGTTCAGGGTGAAACATTGTAAGTTAAGTTTGGTTTTTACTCTGAGGAAGTTTCAGAAGCTACTGGAGGGTGTTAAGCAAAGGAGTGACATGAGCCAATTTAAGTTTTTACAAGATCACCCTACTACTTGGTTGAAAATAGCACTAAATGGGAGAGGGCAGGAAGCTTATTGCAGATGATAGATGGTGGTGGCTTATACCAGGATGGTATAAATTGGAGTGTCACAAAGAGATTGGATCCTTTATGTGTTTTGAAGGTCAAATGAACAGAATTCTCTGATTGATTAGCTATGGAATGTGAGAGAAAATGAGTGATAAAGAATACTTCTGCATTTTTTTTGGGCCTAAATGAATAAAATAGTATACAGTTTATTAAATGAGATGAGAAAGATTTAAAGAGGCATCTATTTTGTATAAGAACAGAAGCTGGTATCTGGCACCTAACAATTTTGGGATGCCTTCTAGACATCTACGAACATACGTTAAGTGCAGAGTTCAGCAGAGTCTATTTTGGAGATAAAAGTTTTAGAATTGTCAGCATATGAGTGGTGTTTAAAGTCATGAGACTAGTGGAGATTACCAAAGAGTAAGTGTAAATGGAAGAGAGATGAGACATAAGGACTGACTGAGTCTTGAGGCATTCCAACAGTTTAATGAGGCAGAACCCGCAAAGGAGACTTGTGAAGAACTACTACTGAATTTACAGGAACTCCAAAACAGCCAAAATTTTGGAATTCCGAGAGTATGTAGTGTTCAACTTTGTCAAAATGCCCTTGCTATATAAAACAATGAGATCTGGCAATTGGCTTTTGGATTTAGCAAAGAAGTAATTGGTGATTGCAACAAGAAAAGTTTCTGGGGAGTAGGAAGGCAAAAGCCTCATGGGAGTGGATTCAAGAGAGACTAGAAAAGAGGAATTGGAGATGGGAAGAACAGATAAAACAGGTGATTGACTTAGGATAAAAAGTATTATATCTAATAAATTCTGATTGTGCAGAATACGGGCTTTAATTTGATAGAGATATAAGGGAAAAGGTACATTTTAAAGCAGACATAACTCCTTTTATTGGTTCTGGGATCAGCTGAGCTGTCTCACTGCACACAGTATTGGCAATTTCACTGATGTAGAGCTATCTTGTTAACTTTATCAGCCCATCAAACTGGCATTTCAAAAGTAACTGAACAATTTCATTTTTAAAATTCAATCTTAGTTCTAAGATATGTTAAAGGAAAATATGTATATTTCAAATGAACACATGTAGCTTATTTTCTGAGAAAAGGTGTAAGAAGTATATCATGATGGAGAGTTGTATTGTGCCCCCAAAAAACCCAAATAACAAACAAACAAAATAAACAAAACTTTTTCCTCCACTATTATGCTGAGCAGGTCATCAAGGAAAATGTGTTTAATACATAAATTAATGATTAATGAGGTTTTTTGAAGTTGACAGATAAATACGTAAATATTTGCAAGCGAAATCTCAAAGATTGTCCAGATTTATCAAAACCAAAAAGGATTAAATAATTTTCCCAAGGGCATTCAACTTTTTCAAAGTAGACTTTCTTTTTTAGAATGTTTTTTAGAATGTTTAGTAACATTCTAAAAAAAAGCCTTGTTAAAGTATCATGACAAACGTTACTACTATAAAATATGTTAATATTCAGTTAATGTGGGTCTGAGAGATGAAGAAAGAGCGTACTTGTGTGAATCTGCTGTAATCACCCTGAGGAACCAGGCCGTTGTTTTGAGCTTGGCCTCTCTTGAATCAAATCTCAAGAAATGTTAGTCTGTTAGCAACTGCTCTGGGACACCATTCACAGGTGGGCTCTTGTTATAAACAGATCCCTGGACATCATGACATGTCATTCGGAAAAAGGTGAATACAGTATTTATCCTTTTACTTCATTGTCTCCTTCCACCCTGCAAAGCGAAGCATTTTAGTTTAGGTCATAGATTACATCCCGGCCTGTGGTACATTGGATGAGTTAGAAGTGCTTTGGGAATCTCTTCTTCTCCTCTAAGGTATCCCTGTGGTAATTTCCAAAGATGAAGTTTACATAGTAAATCCATGAATAGCAGAAATATTTACTTTCAGGACTGACATGGGACACCTCTGGGCATTATAAACGGTTTACTTGGTTCACAGGAGGGCTCCTGCAGATGTGTCAAGGGCAGACATTTTCCAGTTATGATGTTGACCATAGTATTAATAGAATCTGAAGAGGAAGAAATGGCTCCTGCAATTCTTTCAGTTAAACTCTCAGCTTAATTGTACATTTTGTGACCTTTTTCTGGAAATATTATTATTAAGTAACCTTTACATTGTTATATTTATACTGACTACACTCAAATTTAATAATTTCAGTTAACATTATTTACTGTTCATACTGTTTTCAATATATAATAAATATTATTAATAGCTGGGCATGGTGGTGAGCGCCTATATTCCCAACTAATCAGGATACCGAGGCAGAAGGATTGCTTGAGCTCAGGAGTTTGAGGCCAGCCTGGACAACATAGCAAGCACTGTCTCAAAATAAATAAATGAATAAATATTATGAAAGACATGTAATATAAAAATCATGGAAATAAAAATACAAAATATTAATAGATGTGGTATAGTGTAGTTATAGTTCATTGATTTCCATTCTGTATACTTATATGAGTTTTTGTTTGCTGCTGAGTATATTTGCATTTATAATTACAAAACCCAAAATAGAAATATATTTTGTGTGAACCATACACATCTGTGATCTATCATCTCTTGGCTAAGTAATATAGAAGATTGTCAAGATTTCTCTCCTGGAAGAATTACAGTGTTACTGGAAAGCAAAATATAAATAAATACTGGAGTATCTTGGAGAATAGTTTAGGAAATTAATGCTATTAACTATATTTTATTTGAAAGTGATTTTAATGTGAAGAAAGTGCTTGTGATTAAAATTAATTTCAATCTTTCTTTAGAAAGAAAGATGTAGTGTTAAACATAAAGGTTCTTGAATTCTTAGATACTTGAACTGCATGGTTGTCTAATCTTTCAAGATTTGGAACAAATGATTTAATTTTCAATAAAGATTAGCTACATCAAAGAACCATAGGACCATTTGATTAGCATCATTTCTTCAATTTACCATTTTTTTCTCTTTGTGTTTTTAGTAGGCAATCCTATGGCCTGCTGAGATTTCATTTATTTCATTTCATTCTGTATTCTCATCATTGCACAGAAGATTGGAAAAATGTCCAGCTCTATTGTTTCAGTTCACTTGGAAATTGAGCAATAGGTATAAGGGAATACAAAGAGAAATGTATTTTCAATATCAAGATTTAGGTATGAGTGAATTTCACAAAAGGAATTGTTATAAGTCTCCAGTGCATTCTTTTCATTTCAGATTCTTTATGATCTATATAGATTCATAGGATCATAGGATGTTAGGACTAGAAGAGACTGTAAATGCCATCAAATTCAATATTTTTACTTTGCTTTTTACATTGATTAAATTTTATTTTTATTTAAAATATTTAACTCACAAAAATTTATATATTCAAGATGTAAAACATGATGATTTGGTCTATGTATACATTGTGTACTAATTCCCTTTTTTTTTTTTTTTTTTTTGAGACAGAGTCCCATTCTGTCACCCAGGCTGGAGTGCAGTGGCATGATATTGTCTCACTGCAATCCCTGCCTCACAGATTCAAGCGATACTCATGCCTCAGTCCCCAGGGCTGCTGGGACTACAGGTGTGTGCCACCATGACCAGCTATATTTTTTATATTTTCAATAGAGACAGGGGTTTGCCATGTTGGCCAGGCTGGTCATGAATTCCTGACTTCAAATGATCTGCCTGTCTTGGCTTCTCAAATTTCTGAGATAACAGGTGTGAGCCACCTTGTCCTGCTACCATGTCAAATTAATTAACACATCCATTGCTACCCATAGTTACCATTGTGTGTGTGTGTGTGTGTGTATGTGTGTGTGTATGTGTGTTGAGAACACTTAAAATCTGATTTCTTATCAAATTTCAAGTAAACCATACATTATTAACTATAGTCACTATGGTATACATTAGTCATCATGGTGTATATTAGATCCCTGGAACTTATTAACCTTATAACTAAAAACTTTGTAGTCTTTGACCAACATCTCCCCATTCCGCACCCCCATCCAGTCTTTGGCAATGACCATTCTGTATTCTGCTTTTATGAGTTTGATTTGGTAGATTCTACATAAAAGTGTTATTGTCTGTGTTTGGGTTATTTCACTTAGCATAAAGATTTTCAGATTAATATATGCTATTACAAATTGCAGGATTTCCTTCTTTTTAAGGCAGAATAATATATCATTGTATATCTATAAATATGTATATGTACATGTATTACATTTTCTTCATTCATCCTTTGATAGACATTTAGATTGTTCCCATATCTTGGCAACTGTAAGTAATGCTGCACTGACATGAAAGTATAGATATCTCTTTGAGATACTGATTTTAATTTCTTTCAAAGTATTCCCAGAATGAGGATTGTTAGTTCATATAGTAGTGCTTTTTTAACTTTTCAAGGAACTTCTATACTCTTTCCATCATGATTGTACCAATGTACATTCGCAACAATAGTGCATTTTCTCCACATCCTGGCCGACACTTGTCTCTTGTCTTTATGATAATAGCTATCTTATCAGCTGTGGCATGATATCTCATTGTAGGTTGGATATGCATTTTCTCAGTGATTAGTGATGTTATGTACCTTTTCATATACTTCCTGGCCTTTTTAATGTCTTCTTTGGAGAAATCTCTGCTAAGGTCTTCTGCCATTTTAAAAATCACATTGTTTGTTTTCTCATATTGGGTTGTATAAGTTCTTTAAAAATGTTGGATACTAACTTCTTATCAGATATAAGGTTTACAAATACATTTTTCCCATTCTGTGGGTTGCCTTTTCATTTTGTTGATTGTTTCCTTGCTATGAAGAGACTTTTTAGTTTTATATAGTTCCACTCGTTTATTTTTGCTTTTGTTGCCTAAGGTTTTGGTCTCATATCCAAAAGGTAATTGTCAATACCAATGCCACAGAACTTTTTCCTTATGTTTTCTTCTAGGAATTTATGATTACAGGTCCCATCTCGAAATTTTTTTATCTATTTTGAGTTGAATTTGATATGTGGTGTGAGACAAGGGTCCAATGTCAATTATTTTGCCTGTACACACCCAACTTTCCCAATACCATATATTGAAGAAATTTTCCTTTCTGTATTGTATATTCTTGGCACCCTTGTCAAATTAGTTGATCTGGAAGCCAGTCAGAGGGTCAGATAGAATTATGTATTTGTTCCTCTTTAAGCCATCTAATTTGACACATATATATGTCTATTTGTGGGTTCTATTATGTTTCATTGGTATATATGTCTGTTTTTATTCCAGTACCACACTACTTTGATTGCTGTAGCTTTATAATATAGTTTGAAATAAGGACATGTGATACCTCCAGCATTGTTCTATTTTCTCAAGATTATATTGGCTATTCACTGTCTTTTTGATTCCATAAAAATTTAGGATTGGCTTTTCTATTTCTGTGACAAATGCCATTGGAATTTTGATAGGGATTTCATTGAATCTGTTTATCACTTTGGGTAGTACGGACATTTTAACAATATCAGTTCTTCTAATTCATGTACATAGTCTATCTTTCCATTTATTTGTGTCTTTTCAATTTCATTTATCATTGTTTTATAGTTTTGCTTGAACAGCTATTTCACCTCTTTCGTTATTTCTAAGTATTTTTATTCTATTTGATGTTACTTTCAGTGGGCTTATTTTCTTAATTTTTTAATAGCTTGCTGTTAGTGTATAGAAATACCAGCTTATTTTTGCCAGTTGATTTTTGAATGCTTTTACCTCAGGAAGATGTAACTGAACTTAAGAAAAATTAAAAGATTTCTCCAAAATCAACTAGTTGGCATCATTTTTAAGTACATAATGAAAATTGCTAATTCTCCAGATAATCATCTATCTGGCCTCTGACTAGTGGTTTTCTGGGTGTTTCTATAGTTATGTACGCAATTAAGTTTGGAGCTACCTGTCCACACACACACGTTTGCAGTGACTATGTCTTCCATGTGTGCATGGCTTGTCTACAATTATGGTTTATTTGCTTCTTTTATTCTGATGGTGTCTTGGCGTCTTATCTTGTAATATATGCTCAAGTGCCATGCGAGACATCAATAAAGAAACTGAGCTCCCTTGGAGAATGATGTTAGACAAAGAACTTCAAGGTAACTTGTAGCCAAAGCTTAACCTGTACCTGCAACTTTTGTTTTCCAACTGCAGAATTATTTGTTCACATTTCTATTGTATTTCCTGGAAGTGTGATGATACTAGCCGACATAATCCATACATTTACTTCACCATGAGTCCATTGACTACCCAGCTTTTTTGGGGCTCCTTTTTCATGACTGTTTTGTAGCTTAAAAATGGACAATAGTTGCAGTGTTTTGATCCTATGTGCCTGGTATTCTGTGTACACAATCCCTAATTCTCAACCCCTACACCTAAATATTATTTTTTTCAATAGATAGCATTAAAAGACAGGTTGAGTAAGAAATACAGCAGGGTACAGATGCTGTCTCCATTTTTAATAGTTAATAAAGCTCTTTTGAAGACTAGGGGTGAGGCTGAAGCATTAAGTAAGGGAGATAAAGTATGACGATACTGAGCAGGGAATAACTTAAAATTCAAGACTATTATCACTTTTCTTAGACGTTTTCCCACCACCTTCACTCTGAGACCATGAATACTTGTCTATTTACTTTGTCTTGGCTCCAAGATACTTGATCTTTTAAAAATGCCTTTACACTTTATCAGAATAATAAAGCATAAATCAATTTAACTAAAGTAATAATTATATAAACATAGTTCAAGTTTTGATGTTTTTTATTTTCTTATTGTAGAGATATAATTGTTTCCTTATATTGTTTATAGCTATTTATTAACAAATAGATGGCTCCTGTCCTACTACTAATGCACATAATGTTTTATTCAAAAATAACATCCCTCAACAGTTTAAATGTTTATGCTTAAAATCCCTGTAAGTATTCCAGAGTACAGATTTCCCCATGGGGAGGAATGAGTTAATTCTTGGTATATGTGAAGAATTCTAATAGAGCATCATCGTTACCTGTGAGAGGTTTATTTCAAAATCATTTAATATACTTGGCAAGAAAATTGATAATTCATTGTGCTGGGAAGATGAATGAAGGCGTATATTTCTTCGTATAGTAATAAAAAAAATCCTTGAGTTTCCTTTGCTAATATCCCTAAGCTCCTCTCAAAAAATGATATGCACACAAAAACATACAAACACAGATTTGTAGAGTAAGCATGTATAAATAACCAACACTATAAAGCTTACAGGACTTTTCGCTGGCATGTGAAAATTTTTAATAAACGCCACCAAGTTAATCAAATAAAGTGATTAAGAATTACTGATGAAAAAAATCAGTCCAAAAGAAAGATGTTGATTTCAAAACCTAAATTCAAATTGTAACAAGAAGCCCATAGAAATATAGTGCAGATTGTGGAGATAATACTACTTTCAGAGCAGAGCAGGTGATCCTAAGATACTATGAATATTAACTGGAAGATAGAGAAAGCTAATGTCAGAGATAGGTAGGTGTCTTGATAAGAAATCTGAGATCAAGAAAATAAGTATGTATTTAGCAAAAAACACTGAAAAAATTGGAATTTGTTCTAAGAGCAGAATTTTAGGAATCAGACAGAATATCAGTTGTAGAGGAAAAAGTTTAGAATAAGCCTTGAGAAGCTCATTATAGCAAATTAAATATCAGAATCGGAACCCTGACACAGAAGACAAGTGTAAATTATATGCAGACCCAGAGTTCAAGTGTTACGGGGAGAAGAAATAGGAGAATGGGCAAAAGTTTAGGTGACTGAAAAGCACATCTTTTAGTTTGTGAGCCTATTCCTTAGGGTGTAGAGAGGGAAGATGAGGTGAGAGAGGGAGGCAGAGTATTTGGGGGGCCCGTGCTTCTGGTTTCTGAAGAAGCCAAAGTTATGTCATTGCAGTCCAAGAGAACAAAGAAGGCTGGGAAAACACAAACACTAAAGCTGAGACAGGATTTAAGTCAGGCTGTGGGGCCAAGAGTTTGGAGTTGACTTGAGGGAGACTGGAAGCTCTGAAGCAGTTTATCACTGTCTCATAGATATTTGATGTCACTGCGTCTAGCTTAAATGGTCATTGGACATCTCTAAATAAAATGGATAAAGCTCAACTACTGCAGTGTTTTAAGATAAAGCAGAAACGACTCCAGTGCTTTAAACTTTCTCCAAGGACGGGTAAAAGTGGCACTGAGACCAGGCAGCAGGCAAGTTGTCTTAGGTATAGGTTGAAGGACTGATGAGAGGACAGCGAGGCCAATGAGAGGGTCACGGAAACTATATATTTGTTCCTTTTTAAGCCATTTAATATCACAGACATTGTGATGCAAATTTTTATAAGCATGCTTGAAGAGAAAAATCAAAATCCAGCTGTTTTTTTTTTTTTCTTTCTGAAGATGTTAAATGGGATTTTCACAGTAATGAGGCTGTTCTTCAAAAATGACCTCATACTTTAAAATCTGCTACCAATTGAAGGCTTGATTGATGTAGGGCAACACTATTTAGCAGATTTCTACTTTCTGAAGAGTCTAGTGTGATTACCATCTTTGGCTATTAAGAGGTAACAGTGACCTTGTATTTGCATAAGTCAATAAAAATTACGATATTTATTTGAAATGATTCACCAAATAAGGCTTTGGTTTTAAAAATAACTCTTGGCAAGCATTGGTGGGCAAAAATAAATGTCTGTGTTATAGAATTCCCTTCATAAACTTCCAGTTAAGCTTTTGTTCTGGGAACTTAATGATGGAATTCGTTGAAATTGACCCTTTACAAGATGACAAGTAGTACTAAATATCTGTATTATAAAATTTAGTAGTCTTAAGCTTCTTTCTTTCTTTTATACTAAAGAAAAATATTTCTGATTGCACAATAATGATCTCCCACTATGGAAAACTTGGAAAATGCATAAATACAGAAAATAAAAGATATCTTCATTAGTTCTACTATAGTTAACACATTGATTGATATGTTTCCTTTGTACAAGTATGTATAATTTTTAAAAATGTTTCACCCACATATATTTTAAACAGTTTATTTAACCTAACTTCATATCATTAGAATTTCATAACACATTGTTTCTAATTATGTTTGTACTTATGCTTAGTAATTATTATTTATTTATTTATTTATTTTTTTATTTTTTTTTTTTTGAGATGGAGTTTCGCTCTTGTTACCCAGGCTGGAGTGCAATGGCGCGATCTCGGCTCACCGCAACCTCCGCCTCCTGGGTTCAGGCAATTCTCCTGCCTCAGCCTCCTCAGTAGCTGGGATTACAGGCACGCACCACCATGCCCAGCTAATTTTTTGTATTTTTGGTAGAGACGGGGTTTCACCATGTTGACCAGGATGGTCTCGATCTCTTGACCTCGTGATCCACCCGCCTCGGCCTCCCAAAGTGCTGGGATTACAGGCTTGAGCCACCGCGCCCGGCCCTAGTAATTATTATTTATAATGGGTGGATGCTATACTATAAAATGACATGCCATAATTTATTTAATCCATCCTTATTTTTGTGCATGCAAATTATCACTTTTTCTAACCCTATAGATAATCTTTATATAGATAATCTTGTACATAAAATATATTTCATATTCAGATTTTTTAATTACATTCCTACAAGTGGAATTAATATGAGAGGAGATTGACTCAAATTTTAAATCTCCTGATACAAAAAATGTCAAACACCATCTTCCAAAAGAACGTTTTTACCACATTATTAATTTCGCTCCATTAGAAAATAATTCTACCTCTTCAAAGGCTGACCATGGGGTGGGGTTGAGGGATCAGATCCCGAGGACTTCAAATTGGATGCAGATACTGAAAGGAGTTTCAAAGCAGAGGATGGAGTGAGAAGCAAAGGCCAGAAAGGAAAGGAAATCCAAGAGAACACTGAGATTCAATAAATCAAAAAAGAGAATGCAAAAGATGACCACTGTGACTGTTCCAGAAGACTGAATACAGAGACACGTAGACTGAGAAAATTTATCAAGCAGTAAATGAATGCTGAGAAGAATTAATATAACCTATAGGCAATCTCCTAGAGATAAAGATCCACAACTTGTTGTCCAAAACTCTTGGGGGCAGGTACGCTAACATTCACATGTTTTGGATTATTTTTAGACTAACATCTTATAGTAATATAATTCATAGTACCGCAATAGGATTTGGTACAAGCAATAAAATATTAATATTTGTTTAACTAAACATTTGACCCTTGATGGGATGCCTTTAGATTAATGTCAGTAATGATGAGATTTTTGCCACCAAATGAGTTTGCTGCAAACTTACTAAAAATCGCTTTGCTTTACAGAGTATTTATGTTTATTATTATTTTTTTAGAGATGGCTTATCTCTATATTGCTTAGGCTGAACTCAAGCTCCTGGGTTCAACTGATCCTCCTGCCTCAGCCTCCTGAGTAGCTGACACTATAGGCACACATCACCATGCCCAGCTACAAAATATTTTTGAATGTAGAAAATACAGAAAAAAAATTGTGAATATATACTGCTATCGGCAGTTTGCTTTTAGATCTATGGTACGTGAGCAGGTGAATTTCACTAAAAAGCTAGAAAAAAAATCATCCTTTATATATATATAAATAATAATGTTTTATATCTGTTTTACTTTGTTTATTTTACAAATATTTTTTCAAGGGTTGTAAAAATTATGTATTTTAAATGTATTTTGTTAAAAGAAGTGAAATATGTTTTCTTTGAATTTTTCTCTCCAATGATATATTAAAAACAAATACAAACCTCACCCTCTGACACTCAGGAATATTTTGTTTGAAAAATATCCTGGTGGAAATTAGATTTTTTAAGCAAATATTTTGATTAAATATTTGGAAAACATAAACTATGATATTATCCTCAGATTTATTCATTTCCTTGAGAATTACTGCTTCTCTTTCCCTTTTCAATTCATCCTTGTTTTGGAAATCATAAGAAAATAAAATGTGGCATTAGATATTTATACCTGAAAAAATTGATGCATTGGAAAAAAGAAGTTTGTTTTCTTTCTACTTGGTAATTTGTATTGTGGAAATATTCTTTTCTTTTTGTTCATACAATTTTATATTTCTTAGAAATGCAGAAGTCATTATTAACATATAGGAATGATGGGAACATACATTTCTAAGCCTAGAAGAGGTAATTTATTTCCTATGTCTCTGCTGTTCAAATAGATAGTTCTCTATCAACATTATTCTCAAATGCTATATAGATGATGATTCATATATCTTCCCCTAGTATTATCTTCTTATATCTTATTGTTTATATTCAGATAATTTTGTTCAACTTCTAGCCTAACTCATTCTTTCTTTAATTTAAATTTATTACTCTAACCCTTTCTTTGGTTGAAACAAAGACTGGGTGCTTATCATCAAATGATATTTCTTCTTATATTTGAAGATTGCATTAGTCTTCAACTTTCATTTCTCTACAGTAAAAAGCATTTATTAAAAAATATGCATTGCAGATTAGTTTCATGCCCTTTGTAGTTGGGTCAAAGGCAAAACACAAAACTCTAACAAAGGAGTAACAACTGATAAAAATTGTAATAATTTACCATTCAGTCAACTAATATTTATAGAGGGCTAGTTGGGTGGTGAGGCAGTAGGGTAATGGATAAAAAAGGATTGAATTAAATGGCATGAGTAGATTGGAAAGGAGCCTGTCTCTGAGGGGCTTAGAGTCTACAGAAGAGATAATACAGATAAACAAAGGGACTTAAATTCAGTCAGACAAACCTAGCTTAGATTTTAGCTCTATCTGTAATCTGTATTAGGACTTTAGGCACTTGACTAAAGCCCTCAGTGCCTAGTTTCTGAGTGAAAATTGTGGCCATCTGTTAGAATATTTGTAAAGATTAAATTAAATGCTGCATTTCGTGTACCTAACTCAGTTCTGGACCTCAATAAAAGGTATACGTTACAATGATAACAGTTCATTAAAAGAAATACTGAGAACCCATTAGATGTCAGGTATTCATGTGGGACTAGAAAATGTGCCATATACATGAGATCAGACCTCTGTCCTCAGATTGCTTATAGTCTACCGGGTATGACAATTATGCAGTACAACATACTGTGCAAAGTCCATGATAAAGGCAAGACAGTGTACTATAGATGCAGACAAAAGGGACACATTAACACCACCTTGAGGGGTCACAATTAGTTGTCTCAATTGACTGAGATTAAAAAAATAATAATTTGGGATTAACTAAGCAAAGAAGGCAGGTAAAGAGTGTTCAGCACAGAGTTAAAATTACATACATACCATGTACATACCATGGGGGGATGTGCAAGAGCAAGTGATTGCTGTGAACTAAAACATTACACTTGGCTGGAGCATGAGTTTAACAAAGGGAGTGACATAAGGGAGAATGGTGAGATAGACAGGGGCCTGGCTGCAAAAGGGAATGCCAGCCATGTAAAGAAGTTTGGGGCCAGGGGTGGTGGCTCACGCCTGTAATCCCAGCCCTTTAGGAGGCTGAGGTGGGTGGATCACAAGGTCTGGAGTTCAAGATCAGCCTGGCCAAGATAGTAAAACCCCGCCTCTACTAAAAATCTAAAAATTAGCCAAGGGTGTTGGCCGGCCTCTGTTAATCCCAGCTACTTGGGAGACTGAGGCAGAGAAAGAATTGCTAGAAACTGGGAGGCAGAGGTTGAAGTGAGACGACATCGCACCACTGCCCTCCAGCCTAAGCGACAGAGCAAGACTCCATCTCAAAAAAAAAAAAAAAATAGTTTGGACTACATAGAAAAGTCAATGGACAGTTACTGAAGTGTTTTTGCAGAAGAAAACAGAGGAAAGATATGGAGCAGATAAGCATATAGGTGAAGTGACACAAGTTGAGCATGTTCTCGTCTGATATCTTACCCTTTGCCTTGGCAGTAAATCATTTAAGATGGGGCACAGAGGGGACAAGGAATTATAGGGTAGGTAAGTTTCCCCAGAGTGGAGAATTTTCAAAAATAACTCCAGTGAGGTTTTAATTCACTATGGGATTGTAGAAAGATTTCAAAACATCATGGAGGATAAAGGAGTCCATAAACATGTAATATGGTAGATATGGATGCACCCCAGATTCCTTTTCAAGGAGACAATCACTGCTAAACCACGGGGAGTATGTTCAGCACAGTATGGCTTCCTGTTGTTAGCTCAATCAAAGTCTGCTGTAGGTACAGAAAGTCACCTCTCAAATAACCATCTTGCTTCTCCTTGATTCTGGGGAACCCATGCTACAAATTGTTTTATCAATCTGAGAATGTTCATAGCTCCTTTTTTTTTTTTTTTTCAGCAGTTCTCAACAGGTCAAGTTTAGATGCCAGTTATGGGTACCACTGTTGCAGTCTAGGGTGGAGGTCTGTCAGCCAGGTGGAGTAGAAATACAACTGAATCAAGAGAAATTCAAGTCATGGATATGTAGTCTACGTGGTCATAGAGGAGAATGTGAAGACGGGTTTTAAAATAGACAGTAGAGGGCCAGATGATTTCATTAACTAGGAATAAAGGCATCAGGAGCAAAACTTGACTGGAATATCCAGTATAAACTCAGCTAAAAATATGAAAGACATATTACAATGTAGAAATAGATACATTCCGTAAGAAGGTACAGCAAAACTGCGATGGTGTTTAGAGAATATCAGTTTAGATTGGGTAGCAGGCATGCTTATACAGATTGATCTGAGACTACAGTGTTGAGGGTATTTATTCTAGTTTATCTCCTCCCTGGATTCTCAGAGCCTTACCAATCAATTAAATAAACTAATTTTGAGCTAAATGTTTCATAGCTTAATGTGTTCTGCTTTCAGAGAATGTTCATTATGTAACAGGGGACTTCATCTTTTTATTCAAATGATCTAGTTATTTTAAGCAGTGTCAGAGTGGACGAAGATGTAATTTAGAAGGCCAGGAGAATCTTCAACATCCCTCACAGAACATTTATATGTCACAGTTTTCTCTGAAGATGTAAATGCATAGCATAAATGAAAAACACCCTAAGTGTTTGCATTCTTGTCTTCAGGATTATTAGTTAGGGAGCTCCTTAAGTCTTATTCATTCTTAAACTACCCTGACCTCATGCCCAGCACAATGGATGACACATTTTAAGCTCTCAGTATATGTTTGAAAAAATAACATTTTGTAGCTGTGGCAATGTATTTAGTCTAGTACAATTCGTGTCCTCATTGAATAAATTTGACCATTTTCCTTTGTGCATCTAAGTCTGAGAAATTTTCTAAAGTGAATTAAACAATATGGCAAATGCCATTGTTAAATTTAAGATGCATTTGATTAATGTCATTTATAATTATGTGGAATCTTGGAATCAATCATGTTTTATTTTCAAATGTGCTTTTGCTCATCTATAGTACCACCCTGACTTTTAACATTTACTGAGATGTTACTAGGTGTTCCACTATATATTTTATCTTAATCCTCTCAACAACCTTATGAAGTAGTAACATTATCTTGATTTTACAAATGAGAAACCAAAGGTACAGGGCTGTGAAGTAATTTGCTTGAAACTCCTCAAGAGCAGGACTCAGATTTAAACCCGTGAATCTGCATCCACAGCCCATCCTATTCCCAACCACCCTTTATTGCCCCAATTCTTTTTTTAAAACACAGTTTAAATAATTTCTCCTAGATTTATTGTACTGCACCCTATGTCAGGTAACATTTGCAGTTCTATCTCATTCAGTATTTTATAGAGACAAGTTGGTTCTACGACTGAGTCTTCATTCTATAAGGATGATAAATCTTCCATTAATATTTGATTCCTACATGATTTTGGCTGCTTGAAATGTATTTTAACTTGTCAAACTCTATTTGAAGAGGGATATGAATAACTGTCATTAGTATATCTTTTCATTTGTGCTGTAGGATATTTTTGGGCTTTTCTGTCCCATTGTAGCTTTTTAAATAATGCATGATTATGTATATATTGAAAAGTATTTGTTTTAAAATATATATGTACATTGGATAATTTAATTCTTCTTTCTACAGGAAATAATATTGGCCTTGGAGCATAGGGTATTTGACTACAAAATTCTGATGCTTGACATCACCACAATATATTATTTGACTTTGGGCAAGGTACTTGCCTCAACCTCTTCATTTGCAAATCGTAATACTTCCCATGAAGGGGTATAGCAAGAATTGAATAACTGTTCACATGTTCGTACATACATACACACCCACTCATTGGTAAGTACCTAAGAGTGTCCATCTTGCAGTTCTTGCACAATATGCTTCTCCACATTTTAGTGCACCTTCATATTCAGCTGTGTTAATTCATGCAAAGATAAATTGCAATGAAATATGCTAGCCAAAGCAGTGGCTATTTCCTTTGATTCTAAAAACCAGTTCTGTCCTCTGAAGTATTTTAAATTGGGATGCTTTGTGTGACTTCTGAGAGGAGGCTGGTGGAAAGCTGCTAGCTCTGCTCTATACCGGCTATCAAGAGTTGACAAAAACAGAACGACTTGTTTGGCATCTCAATATAATTTAAATATTGAAAGTGCCAGTAATCTAATTGTTTATGTTAGCAAAACAAAAGAACAGAAAATTAATCTAGCATCACATTTAAAAGTCACCTTTGTAGAGAAGCTAGTATAGAATAAGAGAAGTACTTTTAAAGTGGGTAAATATACTTTATGGAAAATAATTCATTAAATATTAAAATCACTGTTAACAAAACATTGTCTGGCACATGGAAGGCGCTCCACAGGGATTTGGGGAATAAATGTATTCTCAGTTAAGTTTACATTCTCAGTGTAAAACATTAAATAAATGTTTTTATTTAATGATGTAGAAGCTGCAGCAATGGTTACCTTCTTACCCAATGACGTATAATCAGTAAATAATGGACCTAGGATTTGACTGTCGTTTATTTAACCTCAAAGCTGGTGTTCCCTCCACTTCATCATGCTGGTTTGCTGTATGTAATACATTATTGTAGAAACAATATTGATGTTTTTCTATCTTCGTGAAAATTTGAATGAAAGGAAGTTGTTTTAAATTTCCATTAGGAGAAATTGAGCAAAACCATAAAGGAAGACTTTTTAAAAGAACTTAAAATAATTTAAAAGGATAATAAAAATATTCAGGCTATTTTTTTTAGATTATTCTGTTTCATTTTCTCTTGAGTTACTAAAAAAGGCAGTAAAACAGTATCCTTGAATGGTGTAAACCAAAAATCTGTCAGCATGCCATTATATTATAAGCTAGAATCAATTTTAAATTCCAGCTCCATGGAATTTTAAAGTGCGCAGAGTTGAAATGGAGAAATGGCAAAGGCTATTGGGAGTGCTTAGGTTATTGCTTTCTCATAATTTAAATATATTAGTTTTACAAAGTCTCCAATTTAATACTGATTGGAGAATAGGAATTGATTATAGAAAATGGTCATTCATCAATGGTTATTTCTAACAATATATGAGTCAAGTTGAGTTTTGTGCTTATTTTTATTCTGATTGCAAAATTAATACATTCAAAAGTGTAAAACATTTTATATTAAGAAAATAGAAAGAAAAAGAGTGAAACTTTCTTATGATTGCATAATCCAGAGATAGCCACTTTTAGTACCTTTGAATATTTCCTGTGTTTATTCTCACTAAGTATATTCCCCACATGCAGGATCATGCTATATAGAGAATTTTGTGTTACTTATTTCAGTCATTTTTTTCTTCATATTTTTGGAGAGCTCTCCAGATTTATTCTCTAAATCCCTGATCTTATTTTTCTTTTCCTGTGCCAGTTCTTGTGTTTAATGCCTCCAATGCTGATTTTGATTTTGCCATTGGATTTTCAGATTTCTGGTAATTTTAACTCATTTAGACAAGCATTCTTTGAATCTCAGCCTGTTGCTTCTTCATCTCATACAAGATTACAGCATTTCAAAGAGACCTTGGAATCCTGTATATTTTCGATAAAGGTTTCAAATTCCTCTTTACTTCCTAGTAACATCTTTTTTTTTTTCCTCAGAAACATTCCCTTTTTTTCTTCACCACCATGTTCCTTTCCTTGATTTGATGTATTACTTTTTCACATGTATCAAATGTTAAATATTTAATTGCATCCTTGGATAGAGAAGGATTTGGTGGAGAGGGGTGGAGTTCCTAGCACTTGCTAATAGGCAGGATAATTTTCCTTACTCCCCTTAGTCTTCATTTAGGTGGTGGTGAGGTTTTACCATGTTTTAATGGCTCACAGAGATCAATGTTTCTAGACCTTTTAATCTTCAGTGCCCATTGGCTTGGTATCACTTCCTTTAGCTCTCTGACTTTTTAATTTTGTAGGTTGCTCTTATTCTTCCAATTAGATTTAGATAAATTTCTTTTTCCCAGTGATGTACATAGCAGTAGCACTCAATAAACATAAACCCACAAACATATCTGTGTTAAGGACGTTGAACAGGTTCCCTACAGAATTAACAGAAATGGTTTTCTCTATTTCTATTGGCCTGACGAGCAATGGATGAAACTTATTGGAAAGGAAGTGTATTATTTTTCTTATTTCATTGGACCTTTCTTAAGCCTAGATTAATGAATTTGGGCTCGAATAGTTTTTGTTTGCTTGTTTTTTGTTTTTTGTTTTTTTTTGTTTTTACCTGAATTAAAAGATTGCCCAAGGAATGAATAAAATATCTGGGGACACACACACACACACACACACACACACACACACCCCACACACACACACACACACACACAGAGAATGTGACTTGTTTTTTGTTTTGTTTTTACCTGAATTAAAAAATTAAAAGATTGCCCAAGGAATGAATAAAATATCTGGGAGGACACACACACACACACACACGCACGCACGCACACACACACACACACACAGAGAATGTAACTTGAGAGAGGTCTGAACCCCCGGGGGTGTTCCAGGACGGACATGAGCGGCTGGCTGGCCTCCGCCGATCGCCTGCCCCCTGGCCCGCCATGGCCCGGCGCGGCCCACTGTGACTTCCTCGGCCGCTCCCCTTGCCTGCTGCCCGGACGCTGGTTCGGGGTCCTCCTCAGGTGCCTCAGTGCCCGCTGAACCCAGCAGCAGCCAGGACGCGGGACAGATGCACTGGGGGTCGCTGGTTACGATACGGCCATGTCGTCTCCTCGCCGGAGATAACACGCGAGACCTTTCTTGCAAACCAAAGAGACTCACCTTCCAAAGATAAAAAAGGAGCCTGAGGAGCTGCTGCAGGAGGCCGAGCCTGAAGAGGAGCCGCCCCGCTCCCGCGCCCCCCGCCATCAGGAGCTCCGGGCCCTGGGCCTGGTCGGGCGCCCCCCGCGGCCAGGAGGAGGAGGAGCCGGGACTGGTCCAGGGTGACCCGGGCGACGGCGCCGCTGAGGACCCGGAACCGGAAGCTGTCACAGCTCGAGTCAGGGAGGTGGAGGGGGCAGCCAAGAAGCCACAGGAGCTGCAGAACGAGGTAGAGAAGCAGGTGCCTGTGAGTCCGCCTCCGGGCAGTGGTGGCCTGTGGTCGCGTCCCCTGGGGAGGCGCAGTGCCCCTGGGGAGGCGCAGTGCCCCTGGGGAGGCGCAGTGCCCCTGGGGAGGCGCAGTGCCCCTGGGGAGGCGCAGTGCGGGCTGTGCTGCAGCGAGGAGCTGCAAGCTCGCTCTCGTGGCCGTGGTTCCGTCAGCTGTGGGACCATAGCGTGTGCCAAATGTAGTGGCCATCCCTAAGGGTTTGCATGGATACAGTTCTCAGACCAACAGTCAATGAGGACTTCCCTGGCCTTAGATGAGTCCCTGTTTAGGGGAGGGCAAATCAAGGTGATCCCAAAACGGACCAACGGAGCATGAATCGGCACAACTGACCGGGGTTTTCCACGAGCCCGCTGCCGCGCGCAGACCACCGCCTACAACAGTTCCCGCTCTTGGTTCTGCAGTGGTTTTAGCAGCAGGCCCCGGGGGCGCGTGTACAGGGACCCGGCTAGAGCAACATTATGGTATTCCCATTCCTAAAAAAAGTATCTTAGGAGGACAGAGGGGAAAAAAAGAGGAAAGAAGGAAAAAAATAAATAAATAGAAAGAATTGCAAAAATAAATGCTTTCTATTAATTTTACACAAAATTATTATTTTGGTAATAAGAATTTACTGTCCCTTATAATAATTATACTATTTAAAGTTTTTAGTAATCGACGTCCTAAAAGGATTCTTCCTACCACTTCAAATAATTTTGAAGCTGTTTGAAATGTACTCTCTTTTGACGAATATTAATAAACCCTTTCTTTACCATTTCAGACAAATAGCTAGAATCAAGTACTGCTAACTCCTGTGGATGTGGAAATTGTTTTCCATGTTTTTGCAGCACACAAATTAGATTATATAATTATCAGTTGTAGAAAATCTGACGCATACTGTATTTAGTTATAAGTATGATTTGTGATTCCTACAGAGTAGTAAAAAATCTCATCAGCTGACATCTCCCTATTGGCCTATAATTGTAAATTTTCTTGAATTTTAAATTTGGTCCATGTGTGTCTGTTGACTTTTAAATAATCTTCTTGATACAAAAGAAATTCAATTCCACCAAAATTTATTTTAGGTAAGTAGTAGATCACGAAGTGAGTCTCTGGGTTACAAAGGCACAAGAGAAGGACTGTGGGAAATAATGGAAAATAATTTGAAATAAGCATCAAATATGCACACTCCTCCTTTTTTCACAACTTGTATAGAAAAATGAATAAATATTAGTATTGTGCTTCTCTGAGTTTTATAGTCTGAGTTTTCCCCTGTCTGCCCTCTGGTGGGACTACTAATAACTAACTGGCAAGCTAAAATAATTAACAGTAGAGAATGCATTAAAATATTGTAGATAAATCAGAGATGAGATTAGATTCACAGAATATTACTTTTATCTTGCTTCACAAAGCAGGGCATATAACATATATTACTAATGGTGTACTAGAGGAACTAGATTGTGAAAAATGAGTGGCTTCAATTACATGAACTAAAAAGAAAAATGAAGCTGAAAGTTACTATTTTACTTCATCATGTGTATATGTTTTTCCCTGTAATTATTTGACAAAATAGTGATAGGAAAACCAATTACGTGACTGTTTTGCCCTCCATATGTGAAATTGCTGGTTTGACTTTTCTCTTTGAAAAAGGGAAGATTTTTTTTTTTTACTACCTTTAATTAAATTATGATTTACCAACATCATACAGATACTCTTCTTCCAAGATCTGAAATGGCCCAGCTATTTTAATGAAAAAAGTGCATATGATGTAAATGGCTTAATTTTAATGTAGTCCCCAAATTATCTGCATTTGTGCAAATCTTTCTGGGTAAAAGCACTGATTTTGTCCATGTTATTCTTTTAGGAAAAGTCCAACTAAGGTCTTTTGAAGTAAATCTGTAGTTAAGAGAAGCAAACATAATTTTTAAAAAATAATTTCAAATTTATTTTAGATTCAAGGGATACACGTGCAGGTTTGTTACACAGGTATATTGCATGATGCTGAAGTTTGGAGTGCCTGTCACCCAGGTAGTGTGCCTGGTACTCAATAGGTAGTTTTTCAAATATTGCCATCCTCCTTTGCTCCCCTTTCTAGTAGGCCCCAGTGTTTATTGTTGCCATCTTTATGTCCATCTGTATCCAATATTTAGCTCTCACTTGTAAGTGAGAACATTCAGTACTTGGTTCTCTATTCCTGCATTAATTCACTTAGTGATAATGACCTCTAGCTGCATCCATGTTGCTACACAGAACATGGTTTTGTTATTTTTTATGGCTGTGTAGTATTCCATGACATATTATGTGCCACATTTTCTTCATCCAGTCTACCACTGATGGGCACCCAGGTTGATTACAAGTATTTGCTATTGTGAATAGTGCTGCAGTGAACATGTGAGTGCATATGTCTTTTTGGTAGAACAGTTTATTTTTTGGGGGGGTATATACCCAATAATGGGATTACTCAGTTGAATGATAGTTCTGTTATGTTCTTTGAGAAATCTTCAAACTGCTTTCCATAGTGACAGAACTAATTTATATTCCCATCAATAGTATATAAACATTCCTTTTTCTCTGCAGCCTCATCAGCATCTGTTGTTTCTTGACTTTTTAATAATAGCCATTCTGACTGTTATGAAATGGTATCTCACTGTGGTTTTGATTTGCATTTCTCTGGTGATTAATAATTTAATTTTTTAAACATTTTTGTTGGCTGCTTGTATGTCTTCTTTTGAGAAGTGTCACATCTTTGACCTATTTTTTAATGGGGTTATTTGTTTTTTGCTGTTGAAATGTTCAAGTTCCTTATAGACTCTGGATATTAGATCTTTGTGGGATGCATAAAATGTGACTGTTTTTTCCAATTGTCTAAGTTGTCTGTTTACTTTGTTGATAGTTTATTTTGCTGTGCAAAAGTTCTTTAGTTTAATTAGGTCAATTTTTCCAATTTTTGTTTTTGATGTAGTTACTTTGGAGGACTTGTTCATAATTTTTTCCCAAAGCCCATGTCCAGAGTGGTGTTTCCTGGGTTTTCTGCTAGGATTCTTATAGTTTAAATCTCTAATTCATCTTAGTTTTTTGATACTGTGAAAACGTGGGGGTCCACTTTTATTCTTCTGCATATGGCTAGCCAGCTATCCCAGCACCATTTATTAAATAGGGAGTCCTTTCCCCATTGCTTATTTTAATTACTTTTTCAAAGGCCAAGTGGCCGTAGGTGTACAGTTTTGTTTCTGGGTTCTCTATTCGGTTCCATTGGTCTATGTGTCTCTTTTTGTACCAGTACCAGCTGTTTTGTTTGCTGTAGCCTTATAGGGTTGTTTCAAATCAGGTAATGTACACATCTGTCCCCCTTTTTAAAAAAATATTTGTTTCCTTTTTTTTACTTAGGATTTCTTTAACTATTCAGGCTCTGTTTTAGTTCCATATGAATTTTAGAATATGTTTTTCTAATTCCGTGAAAAATGATGCTTTTAGTTTGATAGGAATAACATTGAATCTATAGATTGTTTTGGGCAGTATGAGCATTTTACTTATATTGATTTTTTTCTATCCATGAACATACAGTGTTTTTCCATTTTTGTGCATGCCATCTATGATTTATTTCAGCAGTGTTTGTAGTTTTCCTTGCAGACATCTCTCGCATCCTTGGTTAGATATATTTCATTTTATCATTGTGCCTGTTATAAATGGGATAAACAAACCTGTTTTAAAATGTTAGTAAAGCATAGATATTTTACATTTAAATTATTAAAATATGTTTGTGATTGTAAACTTTTACTAAAATAAGAAAAATGAAACTATGATCAACTCATTATTTCATAAACTGAGGTCTATTTTAATATCAGAAAGGAAATATATTCTCAAATTTTAGGAATTGCTCATAATTTTATTAAACGCTTTATTAAAATTCACTTCTCCTAATCAAGATTTTGGTGTCTTTCTAATACTAACCGTATTATGTAAGTAACCAACACTATGTGTTTTTCTAAGAAATAATATTTTCTTCCCATTTATACAAAACCCTTTGGTTAGTTGCCATGACAGCAGGATGTCATATATTTGAGGAAAATTCATGACATACTTTTGGTTTATAATTATTTTCCTTCTTTTAGTAGTCATATTAAATGTTAGAGTTTTTGTTCCTGCCACTTAAAACATAGTTATAAAAATGTCTATCAGCAGCATCAAAGTAGTGGCTTGAACCTGAACAGATTCAATTCATCATTAGAGAAAACCATTTCCTCTTTATGGAATTGGATTAATGCAGTATGGTACTTAAAATCTTGGACTCCAGAAAGCCACCTGCTTCTGCTGAGGTAGTCAGACAAAGACTCTTGGAAGCATGCCAGGTTTGTGCAGTGTTCAAACCCATTGCTTACGTGTTTGACAGTAACATCTGGTAGCAACAGATGCTGAATTCTAGAGAGCCATAATTATTTTGAGAGAAGTAGAAGTTGTCTTACACAGTTATTATCATGCTACTACCTCAGGTATTAGAAAGAGGCAATCATTTTGTACTTCCCTAGCAGCATATGTTTTCTCAATTTTGCAGACGAAATTTCTAGATCACGTACAGCATGAGATTAAGAATAATTCTATGTTTGTAAGCAATAGGTTTCAAAAGAACATAAAGGGTAGGATGAAAATGTTTCGTTGCCTCCATATGCCTGTCTAAAAGTCATTGAGGTAGGTGCCAAAAATTCACTGTCAGCCTATTACAAACAAAAGTTGATGGCAATACCTGTCTTGGTTTCACACTCTATCCTAGAGCCGGTCATAAATAAGACTGTCAGATTTCGTACCAATGAAAATGTTTTTTTTAGCTTTATCTCAGCTGTTAAGAATTCCCCGTTTTCACTTGTCTCTCAGACAGATTATTATTAAAAAGGATGTGACAGGTACCAGTACATCTATATGTTGTTTGTCTTTTGGAGCAATATCTTATATGGTGAGTGTACCCACAAAAACCGTTTTTTGATCACATTTACTTCCAGAAATCAGAAACTGACCTTTATACTTTGGTACCATAGCCAGTTCAGATAGCCTATTTTAATTTACATTCATTTGTCATAGTTCCATACATGGGACATAAAGATTTTTAAGGGACATAAAGATTATCAGGGTAGGCATTTTCAGGTACAAATTGTACCTCCTTTCTGCTGCTCACTCGGAAATTCTGAATACAAAGCTACCATTCATTGATGTATATTTTCTTTGTTTCATCAAATATTAACGATAGCCTACAATATATAAGGCATTCTGGGAGGTGTCAAATACACAGTAATGAATGAAATGGGTATAATTGCTGCCCTCCTGTAGTCTACAGATTAGTCATAGGATTTATGAATTCAAATGCCTTCAGGGCCAAGCAGATAAAGTTGATGAGTACAGCTGTGAATATAAACCTAGAAATAGTGCTGGGGGTTGTAGCTAAAGGAGAGCAACTGTTCTGCTGGATGAAATTCAAATTCAAAATTTGTTTAAACCATGAATCATACTTGCAAAAATAAAAAGACACACCCGCATTCTGAGCACTTTATTTGTCTGGCTCTCCCCCTATGAGATGGAGCTTCTGGTAATGTATCAGAGAAGGGATGTCCCAGAGAATGTGAGATCTGTGTCTGCATTTACAAGCTGTTTTTCTCACTTAGCACGTATCATATGATCAACAAATGGGCAAGCAGGCACCTTGGAGAAGCTAGCTATGGAAGCCAGAATTAGTTGTCAAGCTCTTATTCACAGAGCAACCACATGTGACTGGCTGAGTAGAGAGCCTACCTTAGGCACTCATGGGTCTACCTCTGACTAGTGTTCATGTTGGTTACACTGGACTGCTGTCTGCTCAGATCACATTCAGCAATTCTGGCTGATATACTGGTTTGCTTTATTAGTAGTGACTTTTATTCAATTAACATCTGATTTATTACCCTATAAACTGGGAATTGTCTTTTAATTCATAGCAAATAGTTTGTTTTCTAAAGGGTGAACTGTCATGAACTTTCTTTAATGTGAATGTAGGTCAGACTATCTGTGGGCCAAGAGTCTCCAAACTGTTCAGCTGAGCATCATAACGAAATATAACAACAATGAAAAAAAAAACATAATGATTTGACTACACACCATACATACATACATGCACATATACACATACTACTTGACTTTATGGAAATTTTAAAACTTATGTAAAAATAGAAATTTTTAAATGAATGAAATGTCATCAAAGGCTATGGATTAAATAATATTAATAATAAAATAAATCATAGCACCAACTAAAAATTGTAAATGCCAACATTTATTTGAGGGCCTGTTACCTTCTAGATACATCATCAGTGAAGGAAACATAGTAATTATTAAGTGTATTTTCTAACTTATTCTAGTATAAAATAAAACTGTTAGTGTCTAGTAATGCCATTCATTTTTACTGTTTAGCAGATTAAAAGTAATGTCTTTCTTGTAGTTTGTATTTATTTTTAGTAGTTGATATTAATTGGATAATGCCTAGTCTTCAAGTATAAGTTGGATATCTTTGATTAATGGTTTATGAGTAGGGTTATACTGTGGAATGTTATCAGCAGTAATTCCAAACTTTGAAAATAAAATTTGGCACAATCAAGTAATAAAGATATCTAGGTTTCTGTAAGAAAATAGCAACATTTGGTCATGTTTCTAAGATTGTAGATCTAGTTATTTGCCCTTGTCCCTAATAGGCCACCCCATGGTAAATTAACCTAATACAAACTTGTTCTATAGTATGAACATCAAAATATTGTGAATAAAAAGTTAGACATCGTTTGATTGTTTCGTTCTGCAATGGTCCATGAAAAATCAGGACTATGATACTTATACTAAAGTATAAGTGTGTATATTGGCACATAATTCCTAGGGAAGATGAAAGAGAACTGGCACATGAAAAATATTACATAGAAGTGAAATAGGGATCTGGTAGTGATGTGGAAATATTACATGGATATTTAACAATTGCTACATTATGTAAAATTCTAATGTATCAAATGAGTGTGGTGGCTCATGCCTGTAATTGCAACACTGAGTAGAGGTCAGGAGTTGGAGACCAACCTGGCCGACATGGTGAAACCCTGTCTCTATTAAAAATACAAAAAAATTAGCTGGGTGTGGTTGCAGGCATCTGTAATCCCAGCTACTTAGGAGGCTGAAGCAGGAGAATTGCTTGAACCTGGGAGGTGGAGGATGCAGTGAGCCAAGATCATGCCGTTGCACTCCAGCCTGGATGACACAGTGAGACTCTGTCTCAAAAAAATTTTGGATGTATTTAAATACGTCCCTAATAGAAAGTACCCAGGGAAGCCATGAGACTTTATTATAAAATAGAAAAATTACACATTCATAAGTAGCAAATAGCTTCTAAAGTAGAGCTGTACACATATCTTTTATATTTTCATATTTCTTATTTTTTTTCTATTTTTATTATTTGAGAATGTGTATGTCTTAGAAGCAGGAAGTATACAATTTACCTCTTCAAAATCTACCTCTAAAATTTCTCCTGCTGAATTGCTCCAAACCTTAAAGGTTTACATGTTTCAAACGGTGTCTAGCTTCCCCAGCCAAATGGAGGGAGAAATAGCTTGCTCTTCCCAATCTCTAGCTGCTGTTGCTTTTCTGTACTGTGTCACGTCAGTGTCAAAGATGGGATTCCCCATCTAACAAATGATTTTCTGTGATGCATCAGCTTGATTCCATGAAAGGACACTTGCACTGTCTCAGTGGGAGGTTGCCCTGTGCATGAGTCTGAAGGGATGCAGCTCTTCACATACAGTTTTTTAGTTCACATATGGAACCTTGTCTGTGGGTCCCATTCTACTGTAGGGACACTGAGTGGACACTGGGTCAGCACTGATCTAACTTTTCCCACATTATAAACCCCAATCTACTATTACTGAGGAGATTTTAGGATTCAAGTAAATTTAAGTTTTAAACAGTTTAAACAGAAACAACTTTATGCTGTATTGAAAGAAGAGATCGCCATTCATTATGTAATACCAAAACAGTAAAGTAAGGAATTGCTGTATTAGTCTGGCTCAGTCTGACTGAGCAAGGCAAACTTCTAGTGTCATTTAGTTTATTGGCATGTAGATTACTGACCTGGGGGTGGGTTGACCAAGACCTTGAAAGCTTTTTCACTAGAGTGAGTATACGGCTGATTTCCTGTGTTTCAAAGAGTGAGGCTGTCATTGATTGGTTGGTTTTCAGAGGCTGTTCAAGGAAGGGAGCTGTCATTAACTGATTAACAACCAGTTCTGAAACTGTAAAGCAATTAGACTTTTTCTAAACATGTGGGGATTTAAAAAATTCTCATCTTTTTCCCCAACTAATGGAACTAGCCATTTGATTTATAGAAATTCTTTTGAGGGGATTTGCCCAGAGTTTACTTAAAGTGACTCCTTCTTTGAAGTAGCATCCAGTGTGACTTAATTTTCCAACTGATGGTTTCTAGTTGATTTCAACATGCATCTACTTATATTTTCATACCCGAGGCTTCCTTTAATGATTTCAAGGAGCTTTTCTGGTATCTTTATCACTAGTAAAAAATCCTATAAAAACTATATATTATTTCTATTGCATTATCCTATTGGACTATGAAGATTGAAACCATTAATTGTAAGCACAATAATATGGTAAATCATCTGTCTACCCAAAAAAGATAAACCTTAATTCTTATAGAGGCAACATACCATTGCAGTTAAGAGCATATATTTTGAAGGACAGATTATCTGTCACCTACTTGACAGGTAACCTTGAGAAATTTTTTAATCTCTCTTTCCTTATCTGTAAAATGGAAGCAAAATATTTCCTTTGTTATTGGGTTGTTATTAGGATTAAATAAATTACTATCTGCAAAATGTTTAGGACAATGCTAGTACATAGTGCTATGTAAGAACAGTGTGTGTATGCTTGCTTGCTTTTATTAATATTATAGATTTTTAAAGCCATTTTACTTCTGGATAGTTGAGAAGATAGGAAAAAAGCTTTTGAATCTGTCATCATGTTTGCTATATTTTTCTTACTTCTGAGGAATAGTGATGGATGTCTTTGGCACCTAAACTGTGAAGAATTAAGAATATAGGTAAACAAAATATAGCAGAGGGATCAAAATCTCAAATGTCTATTTACCTTGGATGAAAGTCACTGTTTGAGGATTTGTAACATAGTAGTCTTTACTATGTTACTTTACTTTTACATCATAGTAATGTCTTTACTCTATAACCCTGCTATTTAAAAAAAAATAAAATAATTTGAAAATGAATAAGAGCAAGCTTTAATTAAATATAAAGGGAGAAAAATGTCAGAAACAAGAGTTGAAGTTATGTGAAAAAGTGAGAAGGAGTCCCTCAGATTTTGTTCTCATGGCAATATTACAAATTGACTACCTTCAAATGACCTTGAAGATTTTAAAAAGCCCATCTCAGTTAGTGGTCCTCCACTCTAGCTGCATGTAACAAACCCCTGGAGAGGTGACCAAACATAGGATGTCTGAGCCCCACCTCAGATCACTGGGGCAGTGGGGTCTGGGCATCAGCAGTTAGCAGGAGTGTTTCAGAGCTCTCTAGAAGAATATTAAATGCAACTGAGGCTGAGAACTGCTGAAATATTCCAGGTATTTCTTGGCTAGTGAGTACCTGTTTTGTGTAACAGCTGCAGCGATTGACCCTTTGACACTTTCTTCATTAGGTGTAACTTGTTTGTCTAAACTTTGACACTGATGCTGTCAGACTCAAAGTGACAAAAACCAAGCTGGCTAGCAAACCAAAGCTACAGAGCCTTCACCACAGCACAACTAGTTCAGGAAACTTCTCGTAATAAAGGAATGGGAGAATAAGGTTAATGACATTTTTTATATTAGGAGTTAATTCACGGTACTTTAAGTGCGTAGTGGGGTTTTCTTCTCCTTTTTCTTATTAGTGATCTTTTCTATTTGCTTTATGCTATGTCTTGAATACTGCTATGTATGTCACATGTGATTATTAGTCATCCTGTTTTAATAAATAGTTTATATTTCCCTAGATATATATGACTATTACATTTAGAATATGTAGCCAGTGTTCTCCAATAACTGGGCATTGGAATCATCTCAGAGGCTTTTAAAAGAGACAGATCTTTGGGCCTCATCCAAACCTATTGAATTAAAACTTGGGAGTTGTAAGACAAGCATTGCAATTTTTTTTAAGAAGCTTCCCACATAACGGAAATGTCCAGCCATGTTTGAGAGTCACCTGTGCAAGAGATGCAGATAAAGCACTGAAAAAAAGACAAAAACAAAAACAATAACATGCTAAGAGAAAAAGAAAACAAGTAGATCTTAAAAGGTAGCAACCATTTTGAGGAAACAGTAAAATAAATTCTTATAGAAGAAGTGTAATGTCTGTTTGAAGATGTTTATTTACAAAGTAGTAGGTAAAATTGAAGTCTGTGAATATTTAAGGAGGTGGAGTAAATATGCCTTTGAGGTGACTGTTAGACTACGGGTTCTTGTTTTCAAATTTAATTGGTTGTGAGGGAGAAGTGAATACTTATTCTTCTACATCTGAAGCTATCCAAGAGCCTGAGTAAAATACTGAAGAGAATCGTGGATTTAAATTGAGACTGTAATGCTTTTGATCCATGTTAGATTTCATGTTCTTTATTCTCAGACAAATCTTTAGATAAATAGCTCTGCTACCTCAGTGAAGATAGTATTATTAATGTTTTGCATGAGTGAAGTTCATTATTCAAAGATGAAATATGTGATTAGTGTATATTGAATTACTTATAATGTGATCAATGATTGATCATGCTTATTATTTCCTACAATGCTTTTTTATATGAACACTGTGATGAAATCATACTCCACACAGCTTTGAAAGGTATTAAAAAAAAAAAGATATTCTGCAATTTGGTGTAGTAAACTAATGTATCTTTTATTTTTATGTTATTTTAAAGTAACATTTAATGATGAAATATTGATTCGTTAAATATTATTCTTTATTGAATTACTAAATTTGTGGTAGAAAAAGTAGTAGATTGCCTATCCTTCAAAAATGCTGACCAGAGGACTTTAGAAACTAGGTCACCTAGCAATAACAACTTAGAACTTCTCATGGGATTGAGGGTATCACACATAGTTTTATACAGCTGCCCTACAGAAAAGTGGGGAAGAGGTACCTCTAGACCTATTGTGTTCCATTAAGAAACAGCTGATTTAAATTAGTTAACCTGTGGTATCTCGTCTACCTGGGTTCAGTACAAAAGAGCTAATCAAGTCAGGTCCAACACATTCTCTTATCTCCGTGATGAAGTTTCTTTGTGTAACAAAGCCACTGCCAGTAAGTGTCACATTCAGCCTCTGCCTCTATTTCTTTCTCTTCATTTTTAAAAAAGGAAAGAAATCCAGCAAATGCTGTCAAATTACCTGTCTTCTTTCAGTCTCTTAGAAAAATTGGAAAAAAATTTGTATGTATTAGTTAAAAAAATCATTAAGATACTTTTAAGCTAAAGTTATAAAAATGAGCAGACTTTTATTAACCTTCACGATGCCTACCTCCAGTTGCCCCTGTGAATGATATCACCAGAATAGTAAAAGTTTCTCTAAATGTACGTAAAATACAGCATGAACTGTAGACAGCAGCATTGTGTAGTTGTAAAAGCTGGAATTTTTAATTAAATCTGAGTTGAAATATTGTCTATTTCTATTTTATATATCTTTCAATTCTCAAAACATCAGTTTTATCATTTGAAAAATGTAAAGAATAATACCAGTCAGAGTTGCTATCATTAACACATATAACATTTGTAAACAACTTGACATACAGTAAGCATTAGGCAATAAATAGACATTATTTATGTTTTAATTGTGTGTGTCTGTAAAATTAACAAGTAAACAACTCTGAATTAGCCTCCTTATTAGGAAAGGTCCTAAGCTTGATTTGGACATCCTTTCTTTCAACCACATTTAAACAGTAATGCCATAGGATCAGCTTGCTGTCACTTACCACGTATAGAGCCACCAAAGCTAGTTGAGGATGAAGAGGAACAAGAAACCATGTCATTAACTGGGATTTCCCAATTGATTGTCATCTCCCCATGTTTAACTAGAAAGTCATCACAGAGAACAGTTTCTATTTTTTTTGGGATAGATGTAATTCAGTGCAATGCCACATGGTGATTAACAGCTTCCTAAATAATTCACAGGACTGAAGTTGATCAACATGCAGAATTCATTTCCTATATGAATTGGTGAATGGGCTATTCACTTAACTTATCAAAATCTGACTTTCCTGAAAAATTACAATTAACAATTCATTCTAATACTCCACCCACTAAAACCAAAGGAGTTCTAGAAAAGACTTACATAACTTTTAAAGACTTTTGTTAAAGAACTTTGTAGAAGAAACATATTCTTCCTTTAACCAAATCCTAGTTTTTGAGGAGTTTTCTTTAGATATGTAACAGAATCTAGGTGGAATCATTTATTTCTTCAGTCACCGAACATTTGTTTTGTGTCTACTATGTGTAAGGTACACTCAGAGTCCAGCTGAATCCTATTCAACGTTCTATGTCACAGTGTTTTAGGCACACGTCAGTAGGGTTACTGATTTTCTGGCCTCATTTGGCAAGCAGAGAGACCACTTTTGTTTCAGAATAAGGGCAGTTTTCACTTCAGGTAGGAACAGCAAGAACACTGTGGTTTTTAATAACCCATTTAGCACAAGCGTTACACTATTTTGAATTGGTAGCCCAACAAGCAAAGCAACCATCAGGTGCCCAAAGCTTGATGGCACAGTGCATTGTTGAGGCAAAGGGATGCATTGGACCTGTTTGAAAACTGAGAAACAGAACTTTGGATTCCAGCTTACTTCAAAATGTTTACTCCAAAAGTAGTTTTATAATGAGGACATATCAGAAGAAAAATAAGTGAAGTAAAAATAAAGATGATATATTTGGCTTTATGAAGTATTTTGATAATTTTAAGAAAGCAAATCACACTATTAATTTTTTGTCTTCTGAAATCCAATGTTTAAAATATAAATATCAATAGCAATGTCTTTTTGCAGTGAAGTTTCTTCTGCCAAGAAAAAGGAGCAAAGAGAATTTCTAATCAGGAAAAATAGAGTTCTTGAAATTGTCAGAAAATATGAATAAAATTAAATGTTTGAAAGTATCATGATTTGATAATGAATAGACATGTTGGAATGGTACAACACTGAAAAATTGTATACTCATTGAAAACAGATTGTAAAAAGAAAATTTACTAAAATTTCGCAGTTAGCCATTTTCTACTTCTGAATATATGTTAATTATAATGAACACATGATAAAGTTAAGTCATTAGTGAATTTTTACATGATTTTATGAGTTTTAGAAATCAAATAAAGAGATAAAAAGTATATTAAGAATTCACTTTGTATTATAACAAAACTTATAAATTCAGACTGATTTTTTAGCCTAATAAAGATGGATGAGTAAATCATTTTAGATTAATGTGTTCTCAATTTTATTTTCAGATATGCAATTAGCTACAAGAACAATGAAAAATCAGCCAATCATATCTGTAAGATTCTCACAAAAGTGTAAAAAAGAAATCTTAAAGGAAAGTCTTGGGTTTGATTGATATCAAAACTATAAGGACCAACTTAACCAGAGTTACAGAAGTATATTTGCAGCAAAAAGCAGTGAATTTGAGTAATGTGTGTGTCTGAGCTTATAAAGATGCTGAATTGAAGCTTTATTAGAATTGTGGTCCAGTGTGAGAAAGAAGGGTTAGGAGTTTTGTTTTATACATGCACACCCGTCATAATGTATATCTTCGAATTTAGCCTTCATGAGATTTTTGACAGGAAGTGAAATAATTTTGTAATCTCTCTAATATTTTCATCATTTTTAGTGGCCAATTTATGCAATGCCTCTGGGATAACACCAACAAGTTTCCAGAATCTTTTATAGGTAGTTCAAAGCTGTTGCATAAAGGAGTATTTTTGGTTTCTTGAAACTACTTGGGACTATATTTGAAATAATGAATTAGTACCATACCTAAGTAGTTTTTTTTTTTTTTTAAGATTATTGAAGTAATGAAAGATGTAGCAAATGATTATCTTTTTATCTCTATTTTAATTAATTAATTAATTAATTAATTTAGAGACAAAGTCTCACTCCGCTGCCCAGGATGCAGTGCAGTGGCTTGATCTCAGCTCACTGAAGCCTCTGCTTCCCAGCTTCAAGCAATTCTCCTGTCTCAGCCTTCCTGGTGGCTGAGATTACAGTGTGTGCTACTATTCCCAGGTAACTTTTTTTCTTTTTTTTTTCAGTAGAGATGAGGTTTTGTCATGCTGGCCAGGCTGGCCTCAAACTCCTGACCTCAAATGACCCACCCACCTCAGCCCCAAAGTGCTGGGATTATAGTTGTGAGCCACCATGCCTGGATGCAAGTTATTGTCTTGAAATTAAAGTGTTATTCACTTGCACATATGTCAGTAGTACAGGGGTAGATTTGATTACATAATAAATTGTTACCAATATTAGCTACCAACTTTGAACTGATCTTTCATTTAAATTTGTTTTACAAGGGGCTAAATATAGCAATTGTTCATAAAAGGCTTACAAGGAAAATTTTACAAAAATATATATGTATTTTTGCTTATAAAAGTATAAGTAATACTTAACTGTTCATCTGTTAGAAATAATGATTAATTCAAAATATTCATAACAAAGATAAATAATTATAATCTTGAATAGCCTCTAAGAGTTTCAAAGTTAAAACACTTTAACCATTTAAGGAGAGATCAAATTTTTTGAAAAATAATTTATGCCAATTTGGAAGTTATTTTTTTTCCTATATTTTACCAGGAGTAACATTTCATTTTAATGAGTTTTCCTATGTGTATTCTCCATGGCTTTTACGGTAATGATTTCGGCATCACAAATCTGATGAGTCCAGGTTCTTGTCTGCAAGCTACAGAAGCCAACTTAGGCTAACTTATCAAAACAACAACAAAAACAAACATTTGCTGGACATACAATAAGTAGTTCGTGAAATCAATGTGAAGACTGCAAGATGACAAAAAAAAACATTGAAAGTTGGTTAAGGAGGAAATATAAGCTAGGATAAGGGCTAAGAGATGGCCACACAAACTATTTTACTAGGATATCACTGCTGACTATGCCAGGAATGCTGTAGAACCCTCATGGCAATGCCATAGATAATTACCTAAATAGCTCCATGTTGTTATACCATTGCCTCAAGACCAAAATTCCCAGGAGGGAGCAGGGTAGAAGTCAGGGTAGAGGATCCAGGTAGTTATCATACCTCTTCGGCTTCAGTAGTAGATATAGAGTCTGTTTTCCACCAAAACTTAATCAGAAACAAACCCCCCGACCCTAAGAATTATGCTAAGATGTTAGACAACAACAATGTACATCATATAGCACTTACTTTTTTTTTTTTTTTTTTTGGTTTACCCAAACTCCTATAGCAAGTAAAGAGCACTGATTTATATTCTTCTTATAGTCTAATCATATATTTTATTGTCCTATCATAAAGAAAGACAATTAATGACTTAGCAGTCTGGCTGTCAATCAATTATTGCAGTCATTCTGATGGTGTCTGGTATACGTGCTGGTGATAACTGTCTAACAACTGAAGCAGTTTACAACACCGTTCTCATAACCTGGACATCTAATAACATTTTTAACAGTTTTTTTACACAGTCATATCTGGGTGTGACTTTCTTTCAGAAACCTTTCTGTCTTCTCTTTTATCACAGTTAGAACAATTGGAATTTTACCCTGTCATCTCCTAAGCTTTTACTATTCAGGGCTTTTACTATTCAGGACTGTTAGATAGTTTTTGCTGCTGTTGAAGGCCTTATATTAATGAAAAGGTCATAATCTTCAAACAGATTTGGTTGAAAATATAAACTGAGTTTTGGGTAGAAGGCTATTAAATTTCTCCTTTTTGTAACAGGGAATTAGCATGATATTTCCTATCCCCATCAGTTAAATGCCTTGACCTTTCCTTTTCCCATGAGAGCCCACATTTTATCCATAACGTTGTGTATACCTTCCCCCTCCTCTAGTATATTAAAAATTTACACTGCACTAGATTGTATTGCCTATATAGATATCCACAATAATACAAACTGCAGGTTGAAATCATTTCAATACGTTTAACGTTCAATAAATAATGCTTAAGGGGCAGTGCTGTGGAGTGGATGTGGAGATATCATTTGCCATGTTTATGAAAGAATACCAGAGGTTTATATTTTCTTCAGCTTTGACTGATTGCTTCTCCTTCTTGTACATAGCTAATACAAATTATTTGTGCCTCTTGAGTATGCAACATGAAACTAAAGTTTCACTACATCCTGATACTGTCGCAAACTCTCTAAGTGATCCTTACCAGGAACCGGCACTCAAAGGGAAAGTTAATATTCCAGGATATTCAAAGAGGTTTATTTGATTTCATTTTCAAGGGAAATTTTGTCAAAGTAAAGCTAGAAGACAGGTGTATCTTGAAATTTGTTTGTTCATATAAATTTGTATGCTTGATCCTTTTTTGTCTTTTCTCTCTTTAGGCAAACAGATACCTGTATATTATTTAAATAATTTGAATCAAATATTTGTGTTTTAACTTTTAGAACATTTTCTGACCACATATATATAAGCTTTATTTATTTATTTACTTTAGGTGCCTACTATATATGGCATTTCTCCCTTGTTAAGCATGCAAATATTGTTGACATATGAAGAAAGTCTAGATAAAGTTATATAGCATGGAACTAATCATTTCTTTCTTTTCTCTGAACTTGAAAAATTGTATCTTTGACAAATAATCTCTCTGATTCTATCATCATGATATATATTGTTTCTGAAAGTGTCTTAGTGAGTCAGTCTGTACTTAGTTCAAAGAGGCAAGCAAATTTTTATGTTATGCTTCAGGTTTATATGAAATGAAGGTGATGTTGCAAGACTAGAGGATAGTTGCAGAATAGGTTTGAAAGACTGAAAAAAATCGACCAGTTTTCCGCTTTAAAAAGCTTTCCCCTGACACAAAGGCAAAGTTCAGAATGATTATGTGTGTTCTTTCTACCTCCAGATTGCATAAACTTACTGAAAAACATCCGTATGCTTTTTAAATGATGAATGGCACGTGATTATGAGATATTTAGAAGAGTTATGAAGTAGTTGTTTGCAAATGTAGTTTCTGATTTTGCCTCCAGAGGCTCAATTGTTTATGGTATTCCCTAGTTTAAATGAAAAAGAGGTACATGTATTAAGATTTTTAGGTAGTTTAAATCAATAAAAAAATATGGAAATTTAACGTGAACTGAAATTGGTATACTTAAACAGAAGCAAATAAATATGAAGATGTAGAGGAAACAGGAATAAGGATAACAGTGAAAATCATAATATTCTACCTATGAAGAGTGTTAAGAGTAGGGTAGATGCCAATTTGTGTTTCATTATTTACCTATTACCTAACTGTTCATATATGACTAGCATAAAAAGACCTATGGGTCTATAGTCCTGATATTTTTTCATTTCCTATTCTATTGTAAATTGATTTACTTTTCAATTCATCTGTTTGGACCCATGTGGTAGAGCTACATAGTTCTCTTTCTGTGCTTCATTGCATCTTTTGGTTCGTACAAGCCTTGGGTGAGTACCAGAGGGACAGCTGCTCATACACTGGGGAAGAAAATTCAATGATTCATGAGCATACGCAGGAAAGAGCAAAGACTGTTAGTTCTTGATGACAGTCTGCAAGATTCCGTTCTCAATGATGCAGAAATTTTAATGTGAAATAGGTTCTAATCTTGGCATTTTGCCAGGAATATCTAGTTGTATTGAAGTGCATAAAGCAAACACTGCACAGATTTGGATGCTTATGCAGGAAGCTAAAAATGTGATTGCATACCCTACCATGAATGATAATATTTTCTTTTTAAATTAATTTTAAGAAGAAATAATAAGTTCAATTCCAAGACATTTTAAAAATAGCCTTTTTTTGTTTTTTTATTGACAAAATAAATACATGTGCAATAAATAAAACAATATAGCGATCAAAGAATAACAAGGAAAAGGAATGACTAACCCATTAACAATATATAAATATGTATATGTGCATATGTTTATATATGCAGATAATAAATGTGTAATGTATTACATACATAAACTTATATTCTGCAGTCTAGAGTGAGCATCTTCTCATCACATTTTATTCTAGTTTCGTCAGTATTCTCTGCCCATTCTTTCCCTCAACTAATACAAATAAGGAATTGAAGGAAAGAAGCTGGGAAACTGAATTGAAAATAATTTAACTTCTTTTAAGGGATGAAGGTATTGATTTTACTATTTATAACATTTTCAAGTTATTTAAGAAGTTCAAAAACTGATACATGTTACTTAACCAAGTACATATTGCAAAATGGCTTGTATATAATGAACAGTAAGTTTGAATAATATTGGTTTCTTTGGATAAAAAAACCTTAACTGGGAAGAGTTATACACATGATGTGGAAGTTAGGTTATATGGCAAATTTGTAAACTGTGTTGATGAAATGAAAAAAGCAAATATTTTTCAATGATAACTGTAAGAGCTAAAAGATTTGGGGGCGGCTCTCAGGAAAGACTTTGAAAACCACAATGAGCATTCTCAAATTTGTATTCTGAGTCTCTGCACCAACTCCTGATGACTTACTCCCTGAACTACAACCAAATGTAACAGAAAACAAAACATTAGAAGCAGACAAATTGTAGAGAAAGGTAAATGGATGCCCTATATGTTTGAATAAGCTGTGCTTTCTTATTAGAACTGTTTTCTGCCACACCCCTTGCTATGTATGCCTTCAGCAGGTGTTTATTACACACCACTTTGGGACACGCAGTTCTGTAGACACAGGTGATGCAGTGGTGATTATGCTAAATCTATCCACGTGGCACTTACATTTGACTTCTAATCTATTATTACTCAATTCATGCACTCTTCTCTCTATGAAGACTTTCTCAACACCTAAGCCCAAACAATCTCTCCCTATGCTTCCATAGTACTTCTAAGAATGACCAATTGTCGTCCTCCTAATGTGCAATGTTTTAAAGTTATTCTTGTTTACTAGACAATGAACTTCTTGAAAGCAGATTTTTCTGGATTAGTCTTTCAATCTCAATGCCTCACAGGATTCCTGGCCCCAGATGAATTCTTGATAAATGCTTATATAATGAATGGGTAAATCAATCAATAAATAACAATAAGTGAATCAATAGAGTATCTTCAACAGAACAAACTAAAATTTTAAAAATTAATATTCTAAAATTTAAGGTTCAAAGAAGTTATAATTAAAAGTTAATAAAATCGCTGAGTTGCACTTATATTTGTGTATCAAATCTTGGAATTTGGGAAAAAAATATAATGATGGTAAGATCATAAAACATTCATGTAAATTTCCTAAGAAGTTGTTTACCTTCCCCTCTTCAAAAAGGGCTTCTGTAGATTAATGACCTTAGTGTGTGGTGCTAAGTGTATTGTATAATCTTTTTCAGATGTGGAAGTGTTTATCACGGAAGGCCCTGCGCATCTCCTGCCATAGGATGCAGGTCTCTTGCTGACTCACTTTTCATGCATCTCTCTCTCTGCCTGATACTCTTCCCAAACACAGAGATACCTCAGATTCCAGAGGCGTGCTTAGCATCTTTTATTGCCTCCCAGTACCCTTCACTCTGATTGATCCACCCTCTTCCTCTCATTGTTATTTGCTTATATCTTTCTGTTTATTCTCCTTCTTTTGGGAATAAATACGTGGACTTTGGCACCAGCCTCACATTGGTTCTCCTGCTACCATTTGCTGACTTCTTCAATATCACCATCTTCAGCATATAATGGAATCCACTTTTTTTTTCTTTTTTAACTCTTCTAAAGTCTTACAAAAAAAAACTTAGTATATATACATACTTGAATTGTTATATGCTCTTACGTTTTACCATCATTTCCTTCAGAGTCATGACTTAGAAAATCTTACTCCTTGAATATAACTTTCTCAGTATCATTCCCCATCTTTTCCCAATTCAATTGCACATAAACTTATTATACAAACACACAAACAAAACAACACAAAACTACTTTTATTCTGACTTGTGCTTCTGATTCTCAACCCATTTCCTTTGCATTCCAAAATTTCTCACTCTCTCTCCATTTTTTCCCATTCATTCTTTGCCCTCCTCAAACTGTCTTTTACCTCTATTACAGAGATAAAACAATCACAAATAACACTAGCTGCCTTTCTGTTAGAATATCTAATGGATATATTTCTGTCTTGATTCTACTGTCTCTCAGTAGCATTTAACACTCTTGGCAATTATTTCCTTATTAAGAAACCATATCCTTTTGGACTTGCAAAACACCACACATTTTTAGTTTTCTCATTGTTGGCCATTTATTCTTAGAATTTACTGACATCATATCCCCTCCTTTACCACTGGAACCGAAAAGATTCTCTATCCATAGATTGCTTCACATATTTCCATGGATTTATCCACATCTTTCTACTGATTACTCCAGTATTTATATACCTGCCCTTGTTCTCCTCAGAATCGGGTTCCGTTGACCTCTCTAACCCTCATAGCATGTCACACTTTGCATATCTCAAATGGAAACCTTATATTTTTCCTCACAATGTCATAATCCTCAACCGGTCTTACTTTTGTTAATATATGCGATCACTTTCCATCCAGCTACTCAGCCCCTAACTGACATCTAATCAATCATTTAATTTTTTGGTTAGTTTTGCTAAACGTGGCTTGAATATGCTGCTTTATATCCATATTTTATTTCACTTCCTGATCCAGGACATTTAAGTTCTCTCTAGTGCTAATCTTCCCATCAGATCTTCCTGCCTCCATTCTTATATCCGTCTAATCCAGGGGTCTGTAGACTTTTTCTGTAAACAGATGGTAAACATTTTAGACTGTGTGAACCATACATTGTCTTTATTGCAACCACTCAATTCAGCCATTCATTGTAGCAGGAATGCAATCACAGACAATACATAAAATAATGGGTGTCACTGTGTTCCAATAAAACTTTATTTACAAAAAAAGATGGTGAGCTCATGGCATGCTACAGCTAGAGTGAGCTCTCTCAATACAAATATTATGTTACTCCTCTGCCTAACACCCACCCTGAATGACATCCAACTACACATAAAAGGAAATCCAAATGTGCGGCTTTCAAAGCAGTGCTTGATTTGCCTCTTTCTTTCCTTTCTCATTTTATCTGAGGTCTCATAATTTTCAATCACCATTCTCCTTTATGTTTCTTAAGCATGGGTAGTACTCAGGACCTGTTACATAATTTGCAAAGTCCAGTGGAAAATGAAAATGTGAGTTTCCTCATGTAAAAACTATTAAGAATAGTAAAATGGCAATGGATCATTAAGCACAGAACTTTTCTGTGTAGCATAAGTTACACATCTATGAATCCTGAATTTCCACCCTGTAATCTTTGAATACATGTTCTTAAACCCTGAAAAATACCCTCCATTTTTCATGATGCTCTTCCTCATCTTTTAAGATTCAGTTGAAAAACAGCATTTTCTCAGGCAAGCCTTTCCAACTTGCCTAAAGCAGAGCCTCCCTTTATATCCATGTCTTATTCCTTTATTTTTTATTACAGAATGTTTTTCATTTTTTGCAGCAGCAGTTGCCATTACTGGAAATTATATATTATTTGAACTATAGAGTAAATTGTGATAACATAATAATAATCACTGATACACGTATTAATGACCCAAAACAAATAAGCATGGATTTATAATGAAAACTAACTATGATGGGTAGTGAAAATAATTCTGAGCAACTACTACAATTTTTTTCCAAACCACATTTTTACTTTGTTATTATCTTTGCTATATATGGAGGAAACAAGTTTTGGGGGACTAAATAAATCAGTTGTGTTGAGAAACCATTGATAAATAAGTTAAATTAATTAATTATTTTTAATGTTAATTATTTTTGAAAGAATCTGTGGCAGTCTAAAAATGAAAACAAATACATTTAAAGAGAACTCAAAATAAAGCCCACCTTAAGGAATCAAAAAGTCTTCACTTTTAGGAACTAAAACTAGGCTACTTATAATAAGTGCAAAATTTTACATATAGATAACCTAGTTTATGTAAATGTTTCTTAGATAAAAGGAAGCATATGCATTCTTCCATAGAAGACTTTTGTGGCATGTTAGCATGAGCAATGCTCAAAAGAGTCCTTTTATAGGATACAGTGTGACTCCCTGGACAATAAGGTCTAATATAGCAAGCACTATGTTCAGATTTAAAATTTAAATACTTTAAAAATAATTGTTCACATGTACTGTCGTAATCAAAAGCATGAAAATACTATACAAAATTATAAACTTTTCATATTCAATTCAAATTATTTCTGTAATTTCAGTCAGAGGCTGAGATATGGATATCTTTTTTGTTTTTATTTTTCTCTTTGTTCTAATGGTTCAGCTTATTAGAAAACTTAAAAAAATGAATTCAGGCCCATTTTTTTCTTCATTCCAACATGAGCGTACATTATGGACAGTTTGCATTACTTATTGAATTATTAAAAATATGTGGTAGGATATCAGACCCACACAAAATCTTTGTTATTTTGCTATCAACATTTAAGGGCTAGAATTGTAGTGTTGTCCTCAAATAAGATCAAATATTTTAGTATATTCCTGAGAAACAATAGTTATTGGAGGAAGAGCAAAACAGGATTTTTTTGTAACTGTGTAGATATTTTTTTAATGTGAATCATCCAGGTTAATTTCACTATTGAAATATATTACCACCCAAACTCAAGTCAATTGAATTTACAGGAGTCAAGTTGACATTTTAGCTGATCTTTATGATTAAATTGAATCATCTACTGAAGGTTTTTAGAATAATAAAGTTTTAAATAGATATATTTTTAAGAATATTGGAGACATGCTTTTTCAAACGTTTACTTCAAACATAAACTTTTTAGTGGTTTTTGTCACCAGTATTAAATATTTTTGGAGTTGTTATTCCAATATTTTTCTCAGTTTTGAGTATTTATATATGAGAGAAAAATATATTTCTAGAGTTTGGATAGCTAGGTTTAAGTTCTAGTTCTGCTACTTACTAGCTGCCACTATAGGAAGATAATTTAGCGTCTGTTAATCTCAGTTTTTTATGTGTTAGAGTCCATGACTACATAACTAAGAGGGTAGTTGTAAGAACTTGTAAGGTTGTGTGTGTGTGTCTCTCTCTCTCTCTATATATATATGTATATATATATACATAAATAATCTGTTGACATATACAAATGATAATGTTATTTTTGATGATATGTGAACATAATTATTTTGTAAGACCGTAGAAACTGGCTGAAAAATTTTGTTTCTGGTTCAGTGTGATATTCTCATTTTTTAGTTCTTTTTTCCAGTTCTGAGTTTTTATTCCTTTTTATTTTTTCTTTATTGCCTTTTGCATCCTGTCCGTGATTCATCCCTTGTCATTTTCTGTACTTCCAGTTTTGAAATCTCCCAGAGTATATCATTATATAGGTTCAACCAGACTTTGATGATAGCTATTTTGTTGGATGAGGGCTATTCTATTGATTTGTTACATGTTGCATAGGAATAGATACCTGGAGACACATATTTGTTAACTTTCTGATATAGCTTGCAGTTTCAGGTGGTGGTTTATACAATTTAGCATCATTTTAAACTCTCTGGTTGAGAATATTTCAAAGCATATCTTTGATATAAGTGAGTTCTACACATTTTATTCCTTTATGTTTAACTTTTTACAAGCTGTTTGGGTTTCACTTTAATGGAATTGTTTGAATAAGCCTACTTGGTTGACAACTTTTAACTCCTTTTAGATTTCGTATGATATTACTCTGTTTTTCATTAAGTAACTGACATGCAATTTCTGTTATATAAAGTGCTTGAAATGAATTCATAATTCCCAAACTATATTTCTCTTTTCCTCTTGAACCAAAAAAAAAAAAACATTTTAGAATAACAATTGTAAAATCATACCATTTCTTCTGTTAATTTTCTTTATTTCTGCTTTATTACATGAAAATAAATTGATGGTTTGCAGAAGAATTTCCTGTTGAAATTTTCAAAATAAAATAAATGCTATCTAATATATATAGATATATATGAATTTATTTCAAGTCCTTTATATAACAAAAATTGTTAGTGGTTAAGAAAAATGGAGCAATGGAGTATGTCATCTAAATGGAGTTAAAATTTATATACAAAGACATATATAGTATTTGTACACATATGTAGTATTTGCCTAGAAGATAGATGTTTAATATCTATTTGCCACTTCAATAGTTTATTATCTATATTCCATGACTCTATTATCCTATAAGTGTATTCAAAACATTACTAAGGATTTACATGGACATTCATATAAAAGAGTACTCATTGGGACATTGTTTATGATAGAGAAAAATTGAAAACCAAAATAAACATCCCATATTAGGAAATAATTAAATCATGGAAATTCATAACCCTAAATGTGATGTTGCCATTAAAGCATGTATTTATTGGTACATGTGTATAATGTCCTATAAAGAATAGAATGATATAAAGGGCTAAAAGAATACAAAATTGTATATTCAGTATGATACAAGTGTGAAAAATATATATAAGAGATTAAAATGAAATATACTAAAATGCTAGTATTGGCTGCCATCAGAGTTATAATACAATTGAATTTAGACTTTTTTTCTCATGCACATTTTTGCCCAGTTTCCATAAGGAATATAAGAGTTTAAAATAGAACAAATATTATTTTTGAAGTATAATATGTAGTCAAAATAGTTTTCCTTTGTATTTCTTATATGGTGTCATACCTTTACAATTTTCATACCCTTAAGAATTCATACATCTCAGGTTTATAAATTAGGTCAGGTACTATTATTCTGCATTTCTCTTATACTTCCTTAGTATGTCACAAACTTATATTACAGAGAAGCAGTGTATACTGGAGGTCGAATAGAAATTTAAGTCTCCTGTCATTTTTTACCATTGCCTTCTAAATGCAGTTGTGTATATAATATATTAATTGTATTTCAGTCATCTAAACAGACAAAATGTATCATTAGAAACAGTACCAATGGGTATATGGGACATTGGTAATATGGAAAGTTAGATATTTGTTCATTACTTATTCATTCTTCTAAGAAACATGTATTGAAACTCTTCTGCCTAGCTACTGTGTTGCAGGCAAAAAGCAGAGTTGTTATTTCTTCTGACTACATTAGATCTTTTCATTATTTTACTAATGTATCAAAATATTCCTTCTTGTTGTTTTATTTTCTTCCTACTCTATATTTATTGAATATGGGTATTACGTCACAGTTTATCTTTTAAAGGAAGTATGATAAATTGTATAACCCTATTAATTTAGAGACAACTTTTTGTAAGTAATTGTTTTTCTTGAAAGCTATTTTAAAAACAGGCTCCACATGATCTAGAAAATATGAATTTCATAGGAAGTTAACTGTTTTTAGTAGATCTTCATGTATTCTTTCATTTAAAATTTATTTATTATGAAACTGTTGTGGCTCTGGCACTATCGTAGGTGGTGAATGGCGTGCAAAATGGAAGTTATTTCTCTGCTCAAGAACCTTAAGTCTAGTGGGAGAATGTAAATTTATCAATTAATACAATTTATCTGTATTGTATTTTTTCCTTTTAGATAATAACTTTTAAAAAGATTTTTGTATCACTTAAAAATTGTTATTAATTTCTAGACAGAGAGCAAATATGATGATTCCATGCACGTCTAGAAAAGAATTCTTATGTTCCAGATTTGCCTTGTGGGAGACCACTCTGTTTGCACTGGCTGAAATATTTGAATTGCGTATTTGAAACATGAGTAAGGGGATATATGAAATTTATAACTTTTAAAACAAGATAAAATATTGTAAAATGGCAATATTTCACTGTAGTGAATATTCTTGTCACAGATAACATAACCATCTTGCCTCGAGATGTTGAAACGCACAACGAAACTTATCCTGGTGAATTTTTTTTGTATTTGGCGTGGGAATGGTGCATCCAATTAGTATACTAACAGGAATGCTGACTATATTATTTTGATAATAACTCAGAGAGAAACAAGCAATTTAACTGACCTTAGAATACTAAAGCTCACTCATTTTTCCAGTTTTGTCGTCCTCTCTGCATAGCTAAGAGATTAATAATGGCTTTTAAGTGTGTCTTTTCTGGAAAGAAACGAAACAAAATCATTCATAGGAGACCTATTTACTGTATATTCATACTTCCATCCTTTATATATTAGAAGTGCCAAGTCCAGTAAGGAATTCAGTCAACATGTTGAAGTTCAGAAGCAATAATAAGAAAACATGTGTGCCTCCTTTTTTCTGATTTCTCTTTTAAGAACTCAAAGTCATTGATTAGGTTAAGAATTAGGAAGATAAGCTGCATTAATTGAGAGTGGACTTGAAGATGGCTGATGAGATGCATCTGGTAGTCGCCTCTTCCGTGGAGAGGAATCAAAATAGTGAGTAGATAATTAAGCTTCCAATAGGTTATCTAAAGGAGAATGCTGGAATTCAACAGAGAAGTGACAGGAAGCACAAAAGTCAAGGAAGGAGAGGTAAGCCAGGCAGTCCTTTTGGCTGTGATTGGCTGGAGGACTGGAGAGGGTCCCTAATGCAGTGAAAGTGTAAGTGAGAGACCCCTAGTGGTCCATATTCCTGCTGCAGACACCCGAAATTCTAGCCACAGGAGATCCTCTGGACTCTCATGGGCCATGGACTAATACACAAAGTTGCCCAGAGACCACACAAAGATATTACTCTACAGAGGGAGTTCACACTGCATCCCACAAATCCCTGAGTCCTAAGCAACTGCAGCATGGCACCTTTTTAAGAGTCCAGTCCCCACCAGACTACATTCCACCCTGGAGCTCAACAGCCCCTGCCTCTCCACGTCTCTGTAACCCTATTGACATTTCATGTCTTCAGTTGCCACAACTGGGGTCTAAGCAGGAGCCACTGACAGCAACCCTGCTCCAAAAGCAAAGGGGCATCCATGCATTTTTATATGCCCCCAAGGACAAATCCTACTGCCTGCAACTGCCACTGCTACAGGCCAATGCAAAGCCAAGATGCAAGTAAAGCACATCACCTCCCACTTCCCAGCCGTCTGCCTATGGTTGCTCCCATTAAAAGCAACTCTTCCTGTAGTAGCAGGGCTGCAGTACAGCTGCTGTTGGACCCACCTGAGCATTGTAAAGGGTCCTTAAGGATATCCCCGCCTCTGTATACAACAGCCAACACCTGCTTTCACCACTGGGGGCATAAGGGCAAGTTCATCTGGCCCAGCTTTACCACCCTCAGTACACACGCATACTTTCCAGAGATTCAGGGATTTCCCAGCCTAGTCTACCACCACAGGCACCTGAGCACTCTTCCCAGGGTCTGATGTTGGACCCGCTGAACCTGCCACTCTCATTACAGCTGGTACCTACTCACACATGCTACCTGCAGGTCTGCAAACTGGCTTGCACAGCTTATTGCAGCCACTGCCAACACCAGGGCAGACAGCTAGGGTGCCAGAGTATTGTCCCACCACTACTACTGCCATTCCATGTCACACTTATTGCCCAGGACCTGAGGAACCCACCAATCTGCCCAGACCTGCTGCCATTTTTGGTACTTGAGCAAGCCACCTGGAGATCCCCAGAATTGGCCTGTCTACACCTGCTAAGACCAGTGCCAGTGTTTGCCACCGTGCAGCTCATAGACAGGCAAGCTCAGCCCACTGCTGCTACCACTGGGGCCTGAACACTGGCCACCTCATTCCTAGTTCCTAGCAAAACTTCACCACAGCTTCCACAAACAACCACAACCTAAGCCACCAAGGAAATCACAGGCACTAACGACACTGTGACAGCTGATGAGATCATACAGAGACCACATTACTGCATAAGCCAAGAATCAAAGCCAAATTGACTTACTCAACCAGCACCATAGATAAATCTTTAGGAAAAGGTCCTCCCCTGTGAAAGCTAATCCAAAAATTTAGAAGAATCAATGGTTATACCAGATGGGCATATGTGAGGACGCAGGAAACGTAAAAAAGAAACAAAATATGGCACCTCCAAAGGAACACAGTAATTCTTCAGCAAGAGATCACAAGCAAAAACAAATGTATAAATATCATAAAAAGAAATAAGGATATATTAAAGAAGCTGAGTGATACACAAGAGGATACTAAAAAAATACAAAGAAATCGGAAAAACAACTCAGGATATGAATGAGAAATTTACCAAAGAAATAGATATTATTTAAAATAATCAAACAGAATTTCTGGAAGTGAAGAATTTATTAAAATAAATACAAAATACATTTGAAAACTTTAAAAATAGATTATATCTATTTAATTTATCGTGACAGAATAGATAAAATGTAGTAATACACACAATGGAATACTATTTGGCCATAAAAAAAGAATGAAATCATGTCATTTGCAGCAACATGGATGAATTTTGGTCATTTTATGTGAAATAAGTCAGACTCAGAAGGACAAATTTCCCATGTTCTTACTCCTATGTGGAGAGTTTAAAATGTTAATCTAATTGAGGTTGAGAGTAGAATTATATTTCCCAAAACTTGTGAAGGTTGTTTGAGTGGGAGCTGGGGGGATAAAGAGAAGTTGGTCAAAGGTACAAACATACAATTAGACAGAAAATCTAAGCTGTAATGTTGTATAGCAGGTAGAGTAAGTGTAGTTAGAAACAAAGTCTTTTATATTATACCCCAAATACCATGATTGGATCATTACAGGTTCTATGCATGCAACACACTATCACATGTACCTCACAAATATGTGTAATGCTATGTATCAATAAAAAGCTACAGTGATAATGTAATAATATACCACAGTATAATTATTTTTTGAAGATTTTATATATATATATTGCCATTTGCAACCATGACTTGAGTACTAAATCAGTAGTAAATGTTGTCCAGATCCAACAACTGCTTTGACTATTTTTATTTTATTGGAGACAGAGTCTCTCTCTGTTGCCCAGGCTAGAGTGTAGTGGTGCAATCTCAGCTCACTGCAACCTCTGTCTCCTGGGTTTAAGGGATTCTCCTACCTCAGCCTCCTGAGTAGCTGGGACTACAGACATGTGCCACCATGCCCAGCTAATTTTTTGTATTTTAGTAGAGACGAGGTTTCAAGATGTTAGCCAGGGTGGTCTCGATCTCCTGACTTCACAATCCATCCGCCTTGTCCTCCCAAAGTGCTGGGATTACAGTCATAAGCCACTGTGCCCAGCCTGCTTTGACTATTGAATTATCTTCACAGTCAGTAATAGTAAAATAGTTTCTTGCATAGATAACATATACACACATTCCTGGTTAAGTAACCACTTTGCCAATCCTCAGTCATTATCCAAGTGATAACCCTTGTTGTTCATCAATGGTTAATGTCTTATACCGATATTTAAAAACACTATAGATATCTGAATATAATAATATGTCACACTTTTACTAAATGCCCAGCATTTTGTAAAGAAATATGGAAATTTGAGGAATTGAAATTATTGTCACTCTAGCAGGAAAAATAAGAGAAACATACATGAATAAGACACAAAATTGATTATGACTTATGTTAGAACATATTAGATGGTAAGATACTAATTATAATAGTGAACACAGGAAATGGAAGATTCAGAAGAGTGAAGGAATTTCATTGAAGAAATAAGACAGTGAGTTCTAAATGGCATTTAGTACTTGGATTGAGGCAAAAAAAAATCTACTGAATACTTAGTGAACTTTAATACTGTTTGTTTTTGCTTAAGGAACTTGTTGCTTATGAGTCGGACTTATTTTATGATGTTTAATGTGCTCTTCATTAGGAGTGTTCAAGCAAAGTACCAAAAGTACAGCTTTTCAGTACTCTGTCAAATGTAGATATTCCATACTGGTATCTTTAAATATATTCCAGTGATGCTGGGCGTGGTGGCTGACCTCTGTAATCCCAGGACTTTGGGAGGCCAAGGTGGGTGGATCTCCTGAGCTCAGGAGTTGAAGACAAGCCTGGGCAACATGGTGAAACACAATCTCTACCAAAAATACGAAAAATTATCTGGGCATCTTGGTGTGTGCCTTCAGTCCCAGATACTCAGGAAGCTGAGGTGGGAGAATTGCTTGAGTCTGGGAGGCGGGAGTTGCAGTGACCCAAAGCTGTGCCACTGCACTCCAGCATGAGTGACGGGGTGACCCAAAGCTGTGCCACTGCACTCCAGCATGAGTGACGGGCTGACCCAAAGCTGTGCCACTGCACCCCAGCATGAGTGACGGGGTGACCCAAAGCTGTGCCACTGCACTCCAACATGAGTGATGGGGTGAGACCCCATCTCTAAAAATTTCCAATGAGATTTTTCAAATAGTTTATTTGAGAGGAGTTAGAGTGTTTTAATCTTAAATATGAAGATTTATATAGTCACAATATTATATTTGGTACATGTTTTCCAACTTTCTGGGCCATTTACTGGTGTCCTACATTAGTTGAAATGAAAAATTAGTAATTCTTCTTCATTTTTGTGTTCCCTATTGGTCTGTTTAGCTTTCCTTTTATTAATTACATTCAAACTTCATAGTTGCAAGCACTTTTCTTGGTGAAAGTTACGTCTATCTTTCTGTATTCCATGCTCTCAACATAGTTTGTTGCATTCAGTAAGTGTCTTGAAGTGGACCTCTGCAATTTTCATCTATGAATTTTAAAAGTTTTCTTTGATTTTGACCTATGTCAGAATAATTGTCAATATTTTAATAACAAATTTTAGAATTATATTGTACTTTTCAGTATGATTCCTCATTTTGATTTTTTTTTTTAACTTTGGACCTCCAGTTGTACGTAATTGTAATTTTCTATAGGATATTATTTTATTATTATACCCTCAGTCATCCTTAAAAACTTTAGAACATAAATTTTAGGAAAATTTATGAATGGCAGTAACATACTCCTAATTCTCACAAATATATATAACACAGAAAAAATGTACTATAAAAATGTGGACACATTTGCATGCACCAGTTATTGAACAATCCATAAAATAAATATTTTAAAACTCTTTCTTAGTACTACAAGTTACCCTGTGTTTAATAGGCTCTCCACTTCATTCAATGAGTTCTTGTGCTCATTACCATATACATTGCTAACTAAGCAGCTTTTTATATGCCAAATTTGTTGTTTGGAAGACTTATTCTTAGCTATTGGACATTAGCACATCTTGATAGATGACAGTGATGTATTTGCAGCATTTTCATCTTATTTGAAAAGCAATATTTGTGCAATTATGTGAATATCTAATTGTTTCTTTCATATTACCCTCAATATTTTATGTAAGAACATGAAAATGAAAACATATTGCTGACACAAGAAATAAAGGGCAATTTTCTTGTATGTACTAAAATAGAAGAAAGACAAAAATAAGTATGGCAAACATGATTTTTTTGAGTTTATCTGGATACTTATTAGACATACACACTTGAGTGTTATTAACTATGAAAAAAGAAAAAATAAAAGTTCATATATAAGATGATAATAAATCAATACAGATTATGTTTAAAAACTATGATATAACTCAAGTTTATATAAACATATATGCTATTCATATACGTATATATATATATACACATACACATATGTCTGTTAACAGAACTCCAAACAGAGAACTACATTTAATGCTCAACTCTTGCCCATTAATTTCCTTGTACAGTATTATGAAGCATAGAGTTAAAAGCATTAAGATTCAATGAAGATAAGTTTTAAAATGATATTGAATTTTTTAAATGTATAATTTTTTCTATTCTTTTTTTGTATCATTAAAAATTTCATGACTAGATATTATAGAAATCAATTTTATGAAATTTATACAAATTATATCCAGAAAAAACTTTGTTTGGTGTAGGATGCAATGTTATACAAATGTGCAGAGCTGAAATAATCAATTACCTTTTCACCCACAAAGGAAGAAGAGGTCATGCTTTGTAAATACTTTGACGGGATTTAGTGCGTGGAAGAGAAAACTTTTTAACATCATTTTGCCTTTTATTTTATTATAGTTTTAAAACAGACTTTTAAAAAAGTCCAACATAGCCTCAAGGTCATTGACAATTAAGTACATATTTTCAGTATTAAACAACATTTTTATTGCCCCATGTAGTCTATACCCTAAGATATAATAGATGATTCTATATTTCTCTTATTATTTTTGAAGATAGTCTTCCTTTTAATGACTTTATTCTCTATGTTGGTTTGTATTATTTAAACAGTGTCCTTTGTTTCTTTACATTTTAACTACTTTGCTCTTTAAATTGTTTTCACAATATCTTGGTCATTGTATTTTAAAATTTCCTGTTGTCTTTGTAAATTTCATATAATTTTATATTCTTCATATCACACTCTACTGTGAGTACCTGTATGTAGGTTTTAAAAATTTATTTAGTTTTCATCCGAGGAACATACTGAGCTACTTGCTTTTTCAACAGTTAATTCAGGGATGTAGAATAGTTGAGATGGCATTTGTCTTTCAATTTCAGTTTCAATAGTTCAATTATCTTTTCTGATTTTTAGCCAATAATACATTTCTTTCATATGTTCACTCAATCTGTACTAGTGAATCTAACATTATGTTCTGAACATACAGGGATTATCTTCTTAATATTCAGATGTCATATTGGGAATAGATGCACATAGGCACAAAATTAGATGTAGCAGTGAATCATACAATATCTGCTTTATTTGTAATACATATCTTCAAATTTTATCTTCGGTTGCCATCTTTTTGTATTCAGGCAGTTGTTTATGTGCTAGAAAATATGAATTATGATATGCTATTCATCTGGAAATTGTTTTGAAAAGACCAACATTCTATTTTGATGGTATAAGAGACAATTTTTATAAAGCCCATTTTCATCAGAAGTGGTCGATTTGAATGTGCGCATTTCATACTGAGTGATTTTATGTTTGCCTGGGTAACATAATTGTAAATATATCTTTTGTGGCCAGAGAGCTGTAACTCTTTATTTCCTACTGCCTTGGAAAATGACATTTTTTTTTTGAATTTAGATATCCTTACATTTTAATGAATTGTCTCTTGTCAGACAGATGCATAGTAATCAATTATTATGTGATAATGGCAACATTTGGTTTACTAAATAGAATCAAAATATTTTATGTAACTTTGACTGATAGTTTTATGAATCTTGGAGCAGTCTTTCAAGATGATATATTTTAGGCCCTAGCTCTTTAGTAGCTTTGCATTTAAATCAGACATTGTCAGAGAAGATGTTAGAACACAATTCTGGTAGACAGAATGATGGTCCCCCAGTGATGGCCACATTCTAATCCCTGTAACCTGTGAATATATTACCTTACATGGCAAATGAGATGTTGTACCTGTGATTAAGTTAAGGATTTAGAAAAAGGGAGATTTTTTTTGTTTAATTACTGGGGCGGGCCCCTCTCTGACTCTTTGCCTCTTTCTTTCCCTTGAGAAAATAAAGTCAGAGAGCACCATTTGGTAATGGAAGCAGAGGTCAGAGAGGGAGGGAGAATTTAAAGATGCTACACTGCTGGTTTTGAGGACGGCGTAAGGGGCCAAGAGCCAAGGAATTCAGATGGACCCTAGAAGCACAAAAGTCAAGGAAATGAATTTTCCCATAGAGCTTCCTGAAGAAACTTAGTCCTGCTGAAACTGGTTTTGGTGCCACAAAACCAGTGTTGGATTTCTGACCTCCAGACTATATGATAATAAATTTGTGTTATTTTAAGCTACTAATTTGTAATAAGTTGTTACAGCAGCCATAAGAAAGTAATACAACAATCGTTTATGTATTGGAGAATGAACTGTAGCCCGTGTGAAAGAAAGCGAGGCAAAGTTTAATTATAAAGTAGGCTGAGTTTGTCTCTGGAGTTCCCACTTCTTTTGGATTTTTTTCTAGTAAGAAAGAATGATTTTTTTCCCTCATGCCCTAGCACAGTCATCTTGTCCAAATCTTTTCTCCCCATATGCGCCAGCTTCCCCTGTCTGATTTTCCATACTTCCCCACTATCTCCATTATACCTGTGCCCTACCCCATCGTCATACACGCTATTTATCTGTGATCTCTGTGCTTGTAATTTATAAAGCTGCTCTCTGACCTCTATTTCCCCATGAGAATGTCTCTATTGCTATCAGGCTTCTCATACCTATTCTCTAGCCTACTATTAAGGTCATTCAGAATTGCTTATAGAGAAAATTTTAATTCACATCTACATACAGAAAAGAAGCTTAGAATAAGCAGGGCTTTCTGCTCCTATTCTGAACACTCATCTTATGCCTAGTATAAAATTATTGGAATGAATTTAAAGGATAGGTTGGCAAGAATAACAGTAGTTAGCTATTTGAAGCAACTGATTAAAATTTGTAAGGAAGAAATTGAAATATATATTCAAATTATTGTTACAAAGCTAAAAAATGCAAAATGTAGAAGCAGCATATATTGTATAATATACTCTGACTTTTTATTTCAGATAACAATAAAAACAATAATAGGTCCTAGTTTATCCCAGCCACCCTTCTAAATATTTTCAAATATGCAAATATTTGATCCTTGCAACTCTTCTGTTCTTGTTTAATACCAGAGGAACCTGAAGCACAAATACGTGAGGTGATTTCCCCAATGAGGTAGGATAGTGTCTGTGTGTGTGTGTGTGTGTGTGTGTGCACGCACGCGCATGCATGCAAGAGAGAGAGAGAGTTTGTGTGTGTGTATGTGCATGCTGTAAGCACCTACAAAATAATCTGGAACAAACAGCTTAATTTTCTAGTGTCATAGGTATTGTCTACTAGATTGTTTTCGATTATTTTATATTTAGCTTATATTTTAGATTATTATTTTAGTCTGTTAATAGGCTAAAATATTTATATTAGTCTATTTTATTATTTTAGTCTGTTAATATACTAAAATATTTGTATTTAGTTTCTTAATAGATATAAATACTAATTATGCTGTTGGTTTTAGATTATTTTATTCTTTTAGTCTATTAATAGACTGTGATTAAATTAAAAACTGTGTTAAATTAGAACTATAAAATTAAATTTTAAACTATATTAAAATACCTCATGTGCTACCTATAGTATAAGGGCTGTTTTAGAGCATGGATCAAGAGCCAGATTACCTACATTCAATTAGAGTTCTCACTACTCAGATTCATAGCATTTCTTCCACAGGCAAATCATTTAACCATTCTGCTCCTCAATTGTTTGGAATAATACAGTTTTGTGTCATGGTGCGTTATTAGGAAGATTAGGGGAGTTAATTTATGTAAAGTCCTTTTAAACATTATTTAATACAAAGTAAGTGCTTTGTCAGTGTTAGCTATTATCATTATTATTTTAATAGAAGTAAAGCCATCTCATATATATATATATATATATATATATGCATTTAATAAGAAAAATATATACACATAATTTTGAATGATCATGATCGTTTCTTTCATTTATCCCAAGTGTACATTTGGGTCCTCATTAATCAATGTCAGATAAAATAATAAATTGTGTATTTATGTGTAACAAAATTGACATTGCTTCCAAGTTGAATTATTCTTTGGAATGATCACATGAATTTATTATAGATAGAGTCCAGTTTTCCTCTCCTCTGAAGACAGCCAGGAGACTTACAAGAAATGTTAATGCTGGAAAAACAGTGCTTTAAATCAGTAATTCTTCAACTTTAATATACACCCAAATGATCTAGAGGGTTGGTAAAAACATGGATTGCTAGTCTACATCCACACAGAATCTGATTCAGTAGGACCAGGGAGAATCCCTAGAAATCTGCATTTCTCAGTTTCAACTGAAGATGCTGCTGGTCCTGGGCTTATACTTTGAGGACCAATGCTTTAAATCTTTAAGGTGTATCATGTATCAGAAGCAATTCTTTGGAAGAGACAGAAATGTTTATTTTTTTTAACCTTTAAATAATGTTGAATTAGGCTAGCTCTACAAAAATATCAAGACTATAGATTCAATAGCAGATTGGCTATTGTGATAGAAAGGCTGATTTTCAATGTCACTTGATTAAGTGATTGAAAAGACTTGTGAATTGTTACAGACACTCTTCACCATTGTTTACCAAACTATCCTTTTGCCTAAAAATGTCTACCCTCCATGGTTTTCTAACCAAGCTCCCACTCTAAGAATTATTTTTTGATTACATTTTCTTGAGAGTTTTCTATGATCCACGAGACGTTGTTTTACTTTTCTGACTGCTCCTAACACAAAATCTGCTTCCATTGATAAATCTTCCAAGTTGTAGTTTGATTTGTTAATTTACACATGAATTCCTGCTATAGAATGTGAGCTCTTATTTGTCTTTGTAATTCCAACAACCAGCTCAGTGCCAGGAACGTAAAAGTCACTAAATAAATATTAGGTGAATGAATATCTAAGTAAATAAATGATTCCTAGTAAGTTATGATAAAACTGACCTTTGTTAGAGACAGGAGAGAGAGGGAGAAAAAATAATGACTATCAGAGTGCTCTTTATTAAAACCACTATGAACTATAATTTACTCAAGAAAGGTCATTTCACATCAATGAGATTCTCAAGAAAGAGTAAGTAGCCTATGGAATTTTACTGGTATTTCTTAGAAATTCAAGACACCTGCTTATTTTCTTTCTTTGTACTATGAATATTTTTCTAGTGTTCCCTGTTGCCTGGAAACCTTTAGTTTAAAAGTTGAACTTATAAAACTTTATAGTTATTTGTAGGTTCCATAGACATGGGTTACTTTAGAGAGGCTCGACCTTAGCTACTCTCACTATTATAAGGACTTGGAGAGGACTGCTGGCATTTTAAAGTATATCAATTACATTTTTATTTTTATATTTATCATGGTTTATTTTGTTGCATTTGAATTACTTTATCAGCTACTTTAGCTTGATTTATACTGGTTCAGAATCTCAAGCAACACATTTCAGATTAAGCGGAGATTTGAAAACTATTTCTAACAACCATTGTGTCACATGGTATCATTATGCATAGATTTTTGTTTGCCTTTAAGCACATTCACTGACAGCACTAACTCAGATTTTTAAGCACATTTCAATTTCTGTAATTGTGTTGATGGTTCAGAACAGTTTTTTGAGGCTCATTTAGCAGGCCATAAGGTGTTTGTTTATAGGTGCTGATGGGGAACTAGAAAAAGGCAGTTGTAACCAAAAAATGAAAATATTTGGCTTGCACTTTAACATGCACTGAATGCATTAGAATATATTGATTTAGATAACTGAATTTGGTTAAATTCTGGTTATGTTCTGAGTGTGTATTGGCAATTGAAGGTTTAAGTTTATTTAAATAAAGTCAGAAAAAAATAATATCAATTCTTCTTTCTCTTAACATATAAAAATGTCTAATACAACTACACATTGACTACTTTAATACCATGTAACATAGTTGGAGAGAGATAATATTCTTGTTATAACTGTACACCCAACACCACTTTTATATTGTTCTATGTATTATCTGTTACTATTACAGAATTCCTTTAAAAGTGGGCACACAATTTGTAAGAGAATTTTTAGGGCTTAATCATTGCTAGTGAAATCAAGACTGTTCACAGCCTTGACTGTGATTATCAAGATAATGAAATCCAGAATGAAGTGATCCTTCTGGGAAAGTTCACACTTCAGCTCCCACACACTATATCTCTATTAGTAAGTGATTGGTTTTAAGTGGAAAGGAGATGAACATTTTAAATGTACACAGTTAATTCATGAAATGAGAAAAATGACTTAGAACATTTATTCCAACCACCATTAATTGTTATCATAATCATCATAAATATCATTATTTAATTATGTATAATATAATAATTATCATTGTTATTATTATTCCTAAAGTGCATTATTTGTTATGTTGCAGGCACTTCTCTAAATGCTTTAGTCCTTATAATGGATCTATCAGAAACATGCAATTATTATCATCATTTTATTTACAGATAAGCAATCTGAGCTGTAATGAGGTTAAATAATTTGCCCGAAGTCACATAGGTAATAGATTGAGCTGAACTTGATTTCAAGCCATTGAGCTCTAAAGTTCTGTTAATAACTATGCTATATAGCTGTCTGAGGTTTAGGCAGCTCCATCTTGATATATGGCCAAGCTAACACTTCTACTGTGTTTCACACCTATGACACTTGGAGGCATCCATGTATTTTTAAGACCTTTGTCTATTAGTATTTTGCTGAGGGATAAGGGAAAGCACTAGACCAAAATATTAAATATATCTCCCATCTCCCTGTAACTTGATCTGTTTTTCCTAGTTTTCCCACAGGGTTTAGTTCTGAAACTCCCCAAATCATACATTTGAAAATAGCTAATTTTATATCCCTTGATTTTTTAAATTTTTAAATTTTATATTGACAAATTCTAGTCATATATATTTATGTGGTACAAAGTATATGTAGAGAGTATATAATGACTGAATCAAGCTAATTAATATATACATCAGCTCAAATGCTTATCATTTATTCCTCCTGTGTAACTGAAACTTTGTACCCTTTAATCAGCACCTCCCAGTTCTTCCCATTCTTAAATTCTGATAACCACCATTGTGTGCTTTGCTTCTATGAGTTTAATAGTTTTACATCCCACATGTGAGAACATGTGGTATTTGTCTTTCTGTACCTGGCTTATTTCACTTAGCATAATGTCCTCCAGGTTCATCCATGTTATTGCAAATGACAACATATCCATCTTAAGGCTGAATAGTATTCCTTTAGCATATATACACATATATACAGATGTGCATACATATATATATATATATATATATATATATATATATATATATGACTGCATATATTGACTATTATGAATAATTCTGCAATGACATGACCATGAACATTAAAATGCTGATATGTCTTTGAGACATTTTCTTCATTTGGAAATATACCTAGAATGGGGTTCGTTGGAACACATGATCATTGTATATATAACTTTCTGAGGAACCTCCATACTCTTTTCCATAATAGCTGTACCAATTTACATTGCCACCAACAATGTACAAAGGTTCCATTTCTCCACATCCTCATAAACACTTATCTTCTGTCTTTCGGATAATAACTATTCTGACAGTCGTGAGGGTATATCTCATTATAGTTTTAATTTGTGTTTCCCTGATGATTAATGATAGTGAGCATTTTTTCACATATCTGTTGGCCATCAGTATGTCTTCTTTGGAAAAACATCTATTCAATTCCTTTGTTCATATTTAAGTTGGGCTGTTGTTTTTCTGCTATTGAGTTGTTTAAATGTCTTATATATTTTGGATACTAGCCCTTTACCAAAGGTATGGCTTGAAAATCTTTTCTCCTAATTCATATGGTATCTCTTTTCTCTAATAATTGTTTATTTTTTTGTGCAAAATTGTTTTTTGTTTACTCGTTTTGGTTTTGACACAAGATCTCCCTCTGTCACCCAGGCTGGAGTGCAGTGGCAAGATCATAGCTCACTGCCGCCTTTTCCTCCTAGGCTCAAGCAGCCCTCCTAACTCAGCTTCCTGAGTAGCTCAGACTATAAGTGCATGACATCACAGCCAATTATTTATTATTGTTTAATATTATTATTATTATTGGTAGAAATGAAGTCTTGCTATGTTGCCCAGCTGGGTCTCAAACTTATGACCTCAAGTGATCCTCCTGCCTCAGCCTCCCAAAGTGCTAGGATTATAGAGGTGAGCCAATGCACTTGGCCAAAAGTGTTTTGTTTTTGTTTTTCTTTAGTTTGATGTAATATCATTTGTCTATTTTTGCTTTTGTTACCTGAATTTTTGGAGGGCAAATAAAAAAAAAATCATTGCCTAGACCAATGTCATGTAGCTTCTTCATCTCTCTCTTTTTTTCTAGTATTTTTACAATTACAGGCCTCATATCAATATCTTTTATCCATTTTAGCTGATTTTAATACTATGTGAGATAAGGGTACAACTACTTTTTTTTGCTGTGTATGGATATCCAGTTTTCCCAAAACGATTTATTGAATAAATCATTGTGTGTTCTTGGCACCTTTGTCCAAAATCTGTTTACAATAATGCATGGGTCTATGTCATTGGTTAGTGCGCCTATTTTTATTCTCTTTTATTCTGTTTTAATTACTATAGCTTTGTAATATAGCTTGAAGTGAGGAAATCTTATGTAATGCTCCCAGTTTTGTACCTTTTGCACAAGATTGTCTGGACTATTTGGAAGTTTTTGTGGTTCTCTATGAATTTTAAGATTTTTTCAACTTCTGTGAAATATGTCATTGGAATTTTAATAAAGATGGTATTGAATCTGTGGATTCCTTTGGTATTATGAACATTTAACAATACCAATTCTTCCAATTCATGAGCATGGAATACTATTTCATTTTTTTATTTTCTTCAATTTCCTTCATCAATGCTCTATAGTTTTCAGTATACAGATCTTTTACTTCCTGGTTAGATTTATTCCTAAGTATTTTTTGTAGTTATCGTAATTGGAAATGTTTTCTTGATTTCTTTTTCAGATAGTTCATTTTCTGATAGTTCAGATAGTGAATTTTCTTTCTTTCTCTTGCCTAATTGCTCTGGCATGGGCTTCTAGTACTCTAGTGAATAGATGTGGTGGGAGTGAGCATCCTGTCTTGTTCTTGATCTTAGGAAATAAGCTCTTAACTTTTCTCTGGTGAGTATAATGTTAGTTCTGGGCTTGTCATAAATGGCCTTTATTTTGTTATATAAAATATAACTTCTATATCTAATTTGTTGAGAGTGTTTATCATAAAAGGTTATTGAATTTTGTTAAATTTTTTTTTTTGCATTTAATGAAATGATGGTTTTTGTCCTGCATTCTGTTAATATGGTGTATCACATGTATAGGTTTGTGTATGTTAAACCATCCTTAGATCCCAGAGATAAATTCCACTCGACTATAGTGAATGATCCTTTTAGTGTGCTGTAGAATTCAGTCTGTTAGGATTTCGTTGAGGATATTTACATCTATGCTCACCAATCACATCCCTTGATTTGTGTATTTTCCAAGCTAAGAAGCTTTCTACTTTATAGAGTTTGAGTACTATTATTTTGTACTTTGTTGACAGAGCATGAGACCCAACATATGTCAAACAATTATACTGTATTCATTGTATTTTAGAAAAAACTTCATTTGAAAGTGCTGCTTTGCTCACTGTGTGGCCACCTTCAAAGTAAGAATATGTTTTCCTTTTTTTTCAAGCCCTTCAGCTTTCTGCCTTCACACTGTGTTGCCATCATGCCTATTATTGTTCAATTTTCTGCCATTGTTACTCTTCAAACATCCGTGTTTGCGGTACTATGATTGATGATGCCTCTCCATGTTCTTGGAAGTTCCTTTGACATTCTTTGCTCATAGTTGCCTGTGTGCCCCATTTTCTAAAATTTTCATTGTAGGATAGATGCCATCTGGAATAATGGAGTTTGCATGAGAACGACTTTAATTCTGTTTGATTAATTCTGCTTCAGAGCCTCAGAATTTTTTCCCTTTAATAACAAGCAAGGTTTGAGGTGCTGATTGAGTAGTTAATCTAAGTAAATATAAGACAGGGATATTAAAAATAAGTTAAATCTACAGATAATGAACTAAATTCATTTTATCTAATTGCTTACCTTCCATTGCAGCTTTTAGCAGTGTTATGACTAGTCAGTATATTAATTAAGTTTTTATTTTAACTAAATTACTTTATATCTTGATTTCTTTCCTTCTCCAGAAGTACTGAGGGGTACCGAAATTTTGTCACCAAGATAAAGCAATAACATGAAGTTGGGAAGTCCCATATATGTACAACTGTCCCTAAATAAGTAAAAATAATTAAAGTTGCTTGCTCTTTATAGTGCTTTATAGATTTTCATGGTTAATGCTTTAGATTTTTAACACGCAGTTTACTGCTAGTGTATAGTAGAGAAAGTCTTAGCTTTGGAACATTACTAATTTAGTTTGAATACTGATTGTCATTTCTAGCTTTGTTGCCTTAGATAAGTTACTGAACCTGTGATTCAACGTTTGAATTTTCTCTTGTACAAGGCAAGGATACCACATTCATTACCAACCTTATTCCAGAAACTAAATGAGAAAACACACATTAAGTACCATGCTTAGCAAATAATTGCCCCACCATAAAGAATAGTTTATTGTCATTTAAATTACTATATGAGAAGTTGTATGTTTTGGTTGTTGTTTGAGACTCTTGTTTCTTTTGCCTGTAAGCATTGTGCAGAAAAGAGATAGGAAAATTATTTGCTGCTTCTTGACTCTGGGGAGTGATACTTTCTTTCTGAAACATAGAGTTACTGCCTGTCACATTTTATGCTGGAAAGATGCCCTGATGCAAGGCAGAATGAAAACCTATAAAACAATTCAAAGCTCTATTAAATGGTGTACTTGGGATACTACATACAATTTTTTTTTTTTTTTCCATTCTGGTAAAATGGTGTGACTACTTGATCTTATCTATACAGCTGAAGATGCATATATCATATAACCCAGCAATTCTACTCTTAATTGTATGCCCTAAAGAGACTTGCCTACATATGCACAAGAAGATGTATGCAAAAATGTTCTTAACACTATAATTTATAAAAGAAAAATTTAAATCACCCTAAATAGATGTTGTAATATATTCACACAATTGTGATAAAAATGTATGAAGTACATTGGATGAATATCATAAATATAAAATTGAATTAAAAAAAAAAAAAACCTATGCATCAGGAGTTCAAGATCAGCCTGGCCAGATAGTGAAACCCCATCTCTACTAAAAAAGTACAAAAAAATTAGCCAGGCATGGTGGTCGGCACCTGTAATCCCAGCTACTGGGGAGGCTGAGGCAGAGAATTTCTTGGGCCTTGGAGGTGGGGTTACAGTGAGCTGAGATTGCACCACTACACTCCAGCCTGGGCAACAGAGGGACACTCCTTCCATCTCCAAAGAAAAAAATATATATATGCAGGAGAAAGCATGCATCTTATGCATCATGATATATAAAGTTGTTAAAATATGCAAAGCAGTATTACATAGATATGTGGTATAGATATGTACATATGTATAAAAGCATAAATCCATGCATGGAGATAATTAATATTAAATCCAGAATAGTGGTTATCTTTGATGTAGAGGGAGGATTATGATTGTGGCACTGGTAATGTTTTATTTCTTAAGCTAGTGTTTTTACATAATTATTTTTATATAACTGTATAATTCTTTTTATATGGTTTTATATAATTATATAAGCCTTTTATATCTCTAAAATATTTAATAAAATATTTCAATATGTCAATTATAAATAGGAAAAAAAGCCCTCAAAACTTACAATTCTTTTTCTGTTCTTTATTTTATTTTCATCATTCTCTTAACATTTATATTTTCACATACATATTGCTTTTAATTTAAAAAGGTTAAAATTCTATTTTATATTTACTGGGTGAAATTTCAGTATCAAATTTTGGAAAAGTCATCCAGTATTCACTCCTTGTAACCTAACTTTGCATTTCTTCCAACTTAATTGTTTAACAGCTGGAGGTGTCAGCCTGCAATATTGAATGCCATGACTTTGTAAGGCATCCGTTTAAATATTTGACCATTTGAGTGATGTATGACATATTGTACGTGTTGAAGAGATGAACTCAGGGAACTAAAATGAGGAAAATTACCTTAATTGTAGTGTCAGTCTTCATTATACAGTAATCTTACATATTACCATTTTGGATTCTGAGAGAATTCTCTTCCTCATAGGGCATTTCAGCTGCAACTTTGACCTTTGCTTTGTCACACAGGAATCCCAGGAACCAGTCAAGAACTGATTGCAAAACCTTCATCAGATATTCTTACCCCTTCCTTACAATTATTTCTTGTATTTCTCGTGACTTAAAAACAATGATTGTTTGGCTAATTTAAAAATAAAAACATATAATTTTAAAACAAATGCCCCCTTTTGTTTAAACCATTTTGAAAACAACCAAGATTATAAAGTATTGACTGTCCATGGTTTTAAAATTTTACTTTATAGAAAGAGATTTATACCTAAAGAGTTAAACTGTTTTTTTTTGTTGTTGTTGTTGTTAAATATAACTTGCTTTTACTTTATTACCTTTGAATTCTAACATCCAGTGCCGAAAACTGTCTGGTAAAATGTTTAATACTTGCTTGATTTGTCACTTGGTGGTGGTCATGTGACATTTTTGTCACTGTGGTGAAATTCTCTTAACTGCTTATCTCTGAAAAACTGGTGTTCTTTCCCATCTCTCTTCCGTCTCAGTAGGTGATGTATATTACAGATTCTGTTCAAACTAATTAGCATCTCAAATTTGCCTTTCTCTAGTGCTCAGAGCCCTGGTAATTTTACTTCATGCAATAGGGAAAAAGGAAAAAAAAAAAAAATTTTCCTCAACTTGGGAAAGCAAATAATACAAATAACATAATGAGAAAAGATAATCTTAACAATTCTTTAGTTTACCATTTCATTTTCTATCTTTTATTTTATAACAAATAAAATATAAATTCACAAAGCTAGGTGATTTCAGAGAGCGAGTATTTCTGGTAGACATTTTAGACACTGCAATTGTCAAGGTGCTGACGACTGGATTGCCCCTCGTCTAGAAGAGGGCTTCCTACATTGTGCTGACAGCTCTTTATTGACTTATTCATTAATTCCCACATTTATTTGATCATTCGTTAAGTTCATAAACACTTTATAAACATCTATCATGCTTTTTATAGTTGCTGCCTTGCAGGAAGTAGCAGAAAGGAAATAATCATAGATACAAATAAGTTCATGACCATAGGAAGTGCTGTAACGGAAGCATTGCTAAAATGATTTAGTGATTCAACGGTGTTTATTGCCTGTCTTGGCAGATCCCAACATTTACACTTATTTTGTATTGCTTTTAGTTATATAATGTTTTCTAACTTTTCATTTCTTAATCCCCAATACTGTAAGCTTTAGGCTTGAATATCTGTTTTCCTCAGGCTTTTATTTTTCTTTCCCATAAGTCTTTGATTATGACCAGCACACTGTAGATTGTAGAACCAAGTGCTTCTAAATGATTATTTTATTATGTACAAATATATCTCCCAAATTATATAAAGACTAAAAGTGTTTATTCTTTATTTGAAGGCAAATTTTCTTTAATTCTCTTTAAATATACTAGGCAACTATAACTAATTAATCCTGGTGTGACTATCCCATAAAGATATGTGAGAATGATCTCACCAACAGAATATGGAACCACTCAGATAGCATTGATTGCTGTCCATGTTATGTGCCAAGCACCATTCTGGGCTCTAAGTGCAATGAAGTGACTATAAAAATTAGTAAACGCGCCGGGCGCGGTGGCTCAAGCCTGTAATCCCAGCACTTTGGGAGGCCGAGGTGGGTGGATCACGAGGTCAAGAGATCGAGACCATCCTGGTCAACAGGGTGAAACCCCGTCTCTACTAAAAATACAAAAAATCAGCTGGGCATGGTGGCGCGTGCCTGTAATCCCAGCTACTCAGGAGGCTGAGGCAGGAGAATTGCCTGAACCCAGGAGGCGGAGGTTGCGGTGAGCAGAGATCGCGCCATTGCACTCCAGCCTGGGTAACAAGAGTGAAACTCCATCCCAAAAAAAAAAAAAAAAAAAAAAAAAAAAAAAAAAAAAAAAAAAAAAATTAGTAAACATGATCCTTGCCTGCAAGGAGCAAATAAACACACTGTTATTGTGAATTTGCTCATACTCTGGTAATGCCAGCTCATGTCTTCTCCAGTTTTCCTTTACATATTTTCCCAGGTTAATATATATTTTTTGGTGATCTTAATCCATGAATATGCTCTTAGCCATTTTGAATTACTGCAACAAACTCATTCTAGGTCATCAAGGCTTAATGCTCCACACATCCAAAGCTCTTTTTATTCTGAAATACATGTTGTTGATTATGTCATGAACTCTTTTTCTGTCATTAATTTTGACAGGACAGAACAAGTGCTTTGGTAGGCAGTTTTGACCAATAATAGCTGGCAGCAGTGATAAAGTAATGATGCCCTACCTATCACAAACAAAAGAAAAATGCTATCTAGATTTTAAAATGCAAATTGTATCGTGCCTGACCTGATGTAGCACCTGCTCCTGCAGGGACCCAGACTCTAGGCTGAATGGAGCAATCATCCCCTATTGTCTCTCCCTACACCTGAGCTGGTAGGGCATCCCACCTCCTGGGGGCCCAAGCAGGGAAGTCTTGACCTCCAGTGCCTGAAGTGATGTGACGCACTTCCCCTTGAGGAACTGGAATCTTGGACAATGCATGTAGCTGCACTTTCTGGGGCCAAGCCAATGTAGTTCCCCATGTCCGAGGGAATCAGAGATGTTGTTGTGCTGTGCCATCTCATCCTCCAGGCCAAATAGCTGCAAAAACTTACCTTCCTGGGACTGGACTAGATCTCTGGAGTCCAAGCTGCTGAGGTTCTCTGGCTCCCGAGGAAGTGGGGTCAACACTGTACTGCTCCCTGCCAGCAGGTGCCCAAGCCACAGATATATTTCACCATTCCTTGGCGCTTACTCCTGTTGCACCTAGATTCACAGCCTAGATTCTTGCTGTGTCCTATCACCCCAAGGTCCAAAGCCACCATTGTGTGGTACCCCCATCCCCTGGGGCTTGAGTTGCTGCTGTGCCCTGTTAGCTCTGGGACCAGAACTGTTCTCTAGAACCCCACCCTCCAGAGTACATAGGGGAAAAGCTCAATGGCCTTGGTAATACATGTTTTTATATATCATATAAAAACTTCAGACTACAGAAGCAGAAATACTTGAATAGTGCTACGTAAAAGTAAAAATCTTCTGTATAGAGCAAAGGAAACAACAGAATGAAGCAAAGACCTACAGATTTTGGTGAGATATTTGAAAACCATATATCTGTTAAGGGGTTAATATAAACATTTATAAAGAACTTACACAACTGGATATTAGGAAAATAATAATCCAATTAAAAATGAGCAAACACCTGAAAAATAAGGAAGACAAAATGGCCATGTAAAATGGTAAATAAAAAGGTGCTTAGCATCATTAATTATCAGGGATATGTAAGTCAAAACCACTATGATATATCAACTGACACCTGTTAGGATGCCTGCTGTCTAACAGTCAAGAGATATTAAGTGTTGGAAAGGGTATGAAGAAAAGAGAACCCTCAATGGGAATGTAGCTTGGTGCAGTCATTACGGAAAACAATATGGTACCAGAGGTGAGGCAGCTACCAGGAGAAAATAAAAGGATGTAGGTCAGAGGATAAGAACTAACCAATATGTAGAATGAACAAGTCTAGAAATCTAATGTAAAACACAGGGACTCCGTGGTTAATAACATTGTACTGTATTTGGAATTTCAGCTATACAAGAAGATTTTAGCTGCTCTTACCACAGAAAAGGAGGGAAGACTGATTATGTGAGATGATGAATATGTTAATTTGTTTCACGGTGGTAATCATTTTATTCTTCATATGTGTTCCCTAATATCATGTTGCATACCTCAAATATACACAATAAAATTATTTTTTTTTAAAGTATGATGGCAGATTCAGGCACATTCAAATAGTTGAGGCAATAAAGACTGAATACAATCAAGTAATCAGGAATTGGTAGAAGTGTTGGGCCTTTATGGAGGGCATCACAAATCCATTGTAGAGCAGAGTTGGATCAATATTTTATAACTGGTAACATAGGATATGCTGGCCATGGCAATGTTCTGATTTTGGAAGGAGGAGATTGGTGAGAACAGAGAGGCAGTTGTCAAAAATGATGTTAGGGATTTGTCTCCATGTGGTATCCATAGTACTAACCCCAGAAAGCACCAGCTGAATCATATTTTTGTGTATGGGAGAAATATTTGATGGAAGCAGAGAGGAGAGAAGCTTAACTCTGTCAAGGATGTTAGGAAAGGCTTTGCTAAGCAATAAAGTTTATTTGTATCCAAAAAGATATAGTGTATGGATTTTGGTTTTACTTTATAGCAAGCATTGTTTTGGGGAGATGGTGTATAAGGCTAAACCTCTTATTTAACAAATATTCTCATCGATTTCTTTAAGAAGTTTGTGGAAAACACAAGACTAATTAGATCACACTTAAAATCTTGAGGTAAGATGATTTTTATCTATTTGTAAGAAAATAATGGGTTTAAGAGCATCCCCATGGAAAGATTCTACAGGTGAATTACTTTACATTATTGAGGTATTGTATAATCAGTGATCTCCCAAATAAACACATTTGTTCTCCCCAAAAGGAAATACTTTTAAGGTCCATTCTAAAACTAAAGACTGAAAGTGTCAGTTAGCTATATAATTGATTAATTTATTTGGAAATAAAACTTATTTGGTTTATATATATTTTAATTTCTCTTCTATTGTTCCTAAAATAGGTTAAACAAATATTGCAAACATTTTGGATTTTACTGGAGTGTTCCTGGAAATTGTTGCAAGGGGTGTATTTCATCTTGTGGCAAGAAAAACTTCAGAGAAAAAACAATCTCAGAACTAACATATATTTATTTAAAATAAAGCTAGTTTTCAATGTAGAATTTTACTATTTAACAAAACTACAGCTTTACCATCAGAAAACTAAACTTACCATGTTAGATTTTTAAGATTCAGTGCAATGATTTTTAAAATAAATTAAAATTCTTATGCTATGAATAGTATAAGAATAGTATAAATATAGTATTTCACTCATAAAATCCATTTTGTCATATTATTTCCATAGAAGGTTGGTTTTTTACCTTTTCACATTTTAATAAATTACTACAAGTCTATTTAATGTATTTGTGTCAACATTTTCTAGAAGATTAGCAGCTAAAATTTGGTTCAGAATGTGTAGAGCTTTCAATAATTTGCCTCCTGAGTTTCAAATGGATTGGGCACCAAAGGTAGAAGAAAAAATTGTTAATTAATTTTCTCAGTAGGAAAAATACATTGCATGGATTTTAATTATGACAATAGTCACTACTTTTGAATTGTTTCTGAATTATGGCTAACGATGATGTTAGACAACTATTTCTAGAAACCATTTCTGTTGGCTCCTATCCAATGTATACCCACCAAATAAGTAGTTGTTTTGTTTGTTGAAATGATGCTTTTATGAATGTATTGGGAATTTTTTTATATTGTACTTTAGGTTCTGGGGTACATGTGCAGATCATGCAGGATTGTTGCATAGGTACATACATGGCAATGTGGTTTGCTGCCTCCATCCCCCCGTCACCTACATCTGGCATTTCTCCCCATGTTATCCCTCCCTGACCTCCCCATCCCCCCACTGTCTCTCTCTTGGCCCCCCAAACAGACCCCAGTGTGTGATGCTCCCATCCCTGTGTCCATGTGTTCTCACTGTTCAACACCCGCCTATGAGTGAGAACATGCGGTGTTTGATTTTCTGTTCTTGCGTCAATTTGTTGAGAATGATGGTTTCCAGATTCATCCATGTCCCTACAAAGGACACAAACTCATCTTTTTTTATGCCTGCATAGTATTCCACAGTGTATATGTGCCACATTTTCCTTGTCCAGTATATCATTGATGGACATTTGGGTTGGTTTCAGGTCTTTGCTATTATTCAAGGTAATTTTGAATTGTTTCTAATGATTATGATTAGTTCAAAATTTTAGGTGTAGCCAAATTATAATAAGAAAACTGTACATTTTAGAGTTGAGAGAGACCTTGAAGATTGACTGATTTATACTTTTTTTTTTCAGATGCAAAATGAGGCTAAAAAAGACCAAGAGACTTTTTTCAAATTCACACACTTATCACTGCATTTGAAATAATAAAAGAATACTCTACTTAGATTTTTGATGTTTTAAAAGTCACCTGACTTTTGTACTCTTTATATATTTAAACTACAAAATGTCAGGGATACTTATTTAAGCAAATGTGATAGAACAGGAATTAAATCAAGTGTCAGAAGCCCTACATAGATTCCAGATCTACCAATTATTAGTTGCGTGTTTTTTGTCAAATGATGTACACTCTCTGAGCCTTGGTTTCCTTACTGTAAAATGTGCTCACAGAAGTACTTTAGGTAAAAGATATAATGATACATATGAAGGTTTTCATTTTAGAGCGTGTATCTCAAGAAGAATAAACTATTCCTCTATATGTATTCTTGTGCGTGTGTAGTGGTCAGGGAACTGAAAAAACAGCCATTCCAAAAGAGCCGACTTTCAGGCCCCCAAAATGGTCTCTGTGAATATCCTACATTGACTGATTACATATTGTTACAGCCCCTTTCTATAAAATAGAGGGGAGATAAGAAATAGTTTCACCTTTTTTTCTCTTCTCTTTCACAGTATACTCTCCCTACCCCCATCCTTACCCCACTTCACATCCCTCTACCTGCTTCAAGTGTTAGAGGCAAAGTCTCCAAAAGGACTTAATTTAAAAAAAAAAAAAAAAAAAAAAAAAAAAAAAAAAAAAGCTCTACTAGTCACTGCTTTGTTTTAGAGCAGTTTTAGTTCTTTTGCTATTTTATTAATACACTACTTTGAATTTCAAAATAGAACAGGTATTTTTATGGCTCTGTTATTAGCAGATAGAAAGCACTGGACATTAAGCAAAAATTTATTTAAAATACAAAAGTTAGACAAAAATGTATAAAAACATTAGTTGCTATTTCATGAAATTTAATTTGGCTAAACATAATACCATTAGGACTTTTAACAGACAAAAATAGGTAATTTGTGTGCAGAGTGCTAACAGCCCTTTCCTGGAGCATAGAAATTACATGTATATTTTCAAGTGACTGAAAAACATATCCTATATGTACGTATGTTGGTGTGTGAAAACTCAAATGCAGAAGGTCATTGTAAAGAACTTTGTTAAAATATTGTGCCTAAATTTAATACCTCATGCTATGGAAGCAGATGTGATATATTTTTTTTAAATGCTCTCATTTTTTATATAATTCTTATAAATATGCAGGTGACCAAGTTAATTCCACTAAGGCTTTTAATTAAATGATTTTTACATTGTAACCAAAGTTAACAGGTTGAATGAAATTTTGCTTGTGGCATCTGTTGCCATTTTTAGTAGGTGATTAGTCATTTTCTTTTTTCTGCAAGTATTTGACAGAAACTAAAACAGTGATGAATCAGAGTTTCAAGCTGTTGCTCACCTAATCCCTACCAAAAAGGAGAGCCTGGAAATCGTCCCAACAAATCTAAGAACTAGATTCTGAAAATGCCTTAAGGGGCTTGACAGAAGTATTTAGCAATGTGAAAATTACAGCAATCTGTCACATCAACTTTTAATGAAAGGTAGGCTATATGGAAACATAGATATAATGTGGTAAGAAAAACCCAAGTGAAAATCTTTATAATATATGAAAACATATTTGCATCTATAAATATTGAGTTGTTATTGGGTTAACTTTTATTGAGGAAGACTCCTTAATGATCAGGAATTTATTATGCAGATTAGATGAGGCACTTTTTAAATTCATGGCATTAATAATTATGGCTCAATTGATGTGCATTCACAATGTCATTATTGTATTAATATATACATTTAAGATTCTTGTTTTATTCAAGTTGTTAAGACTTCTTTTTCTATTTAAGAAACCACATCCTTGTAATTCCGAATTAGTTATAATATTGAGTATGAAATCATTTAATAATGAAGATTTTCCCCCAAACATGTTAATATGAGCAAGAAATTCAATATTTAAGAAGCTTATACAAGAGTCATGCCATTTTATAAAAGTTATAGTTGGCTGAAGTCACCATTTAATCATTGTAGTATTATTCCATTAATTCTTGAGCTAAATGGAACTTTAGCTTAATTTTTAATTATTTCTCTCTCTTTCCTGTCTTTCCTCCAAGAGGTATAATTTTTATAAATATGCACGTGACCAAGTTAATTCCACATGGAACTATCATTTATGCCAGTAATGGTAGTTTATTTGGATGATAACTGAAAGAGCAAGAGACTAATAATGTCTACTTTCCAATCATGTTTTAAATTCATTTAAAAATATTTTGGGGAACCTACTTATGCCAAGTATTGCTCAAGGTGCTAGAGGGAGGGGGAATGAATAAAACAATCCTCTGATTTTACAACACTTACAGTCTAGACGGAAAAGGCAGACAATAAGCAAATAAATGATTTAATGTATCATATATTGGATGATGAAAAGGTAGGAACAAACAAGTTATGTAAAAAACCAGCCATTTTTTATGGCACATATACACCATGGAATACTATGCAGCCATAAAAAATGATGAGTTCGTGTCCTTTGTAGGCACATGGATGTATCTGGAAACCATCATTCTCAACTAATTGACACAAGAACAGAAAATCAAACATCGCATATCTCACTCATAGACGGGTATTGAACAATGAGAACACATGGACAGAGGGAGGGGAGCATCACACACTGGGGTCTGTTAGGGGGCCACTAGGGGAGGGACAGCAGAGGGTGGGGAGGTGGGGGAGGGTTAACATGGGGAGAAATGCCAAATATAGGTGACGGAGGATTGGAGGCAACAAACTACATTGCCATGTATGTACCTATGCAACAATCCTGCATGATCTGCACATGTACCCCAGAATATAAAGTACAATTATATATATGTATATATATATATAATTGGAAGGAGTGACGCAAGCCGACTGGCAGCATTGAGTGCCCAAAGAGTACCACTCTAGAGAACCATATATATATATATATATATATATCTCCCAGCTGTTTTGAGATGGATAAGGTGGTGAGGAGGGGGAGCTGGATAATTGTTTATATAGGATGATATGTAAAGGTAGATATATAAACCCGAAAGAAGGAATAGATCTACAGACCTGAAAGAAGATATGGAAGGGAGGACATGAGCCATGGGAATAACTGTTTGAAAAGTGTTTCAGGCAATACCCCGAGATGGGAGCATATGTGATGTATGTAAAGAATAGCAAGGGGGTCTGAAGGTGATCAATTCAAAGAGGTGAAAAAGAACAGATTGCATATGCATTTTGAGTTAGTCTTTAGATCTATGCTAAAAGGTCATCTATAAGGAGGACATTTATATATCCTCCTGTACTGGCATAAATTATTGTTCCATGTTGAATTTATTGTTATGGGCCTGAAGGCTTTCATGGAGTTTTAAGCTAACAATGACTGTATCTTCAATGGTATCCTTCCAGACACTCATGATGTCTCTATCAGGGTTCTCTTCTATAGCACTGGCAATTCTTTCCATAAAGTACCTCGTGTAATGAGCTTTAAAGATCCTTATGACCCCCTGATCTAGAGACTGAATTAAGATGTTATGTGTGGGGGCAAGTAGATTACTTTAATGCCTTTGTTAAACCTATGGGGTTTGGGTGGCCAGGGGCATTGTTCAATATTAAATAATCGTTAAAAGATTGTCCCTTACTGGCAAGATACTTCTGACTTCACAAAGTGTTGATAGAACCTATCCAGAAAAAACAGTCCTCATCATTCAGGCCTTCATTTTGTATGATCAAAAAGCTGGTATTTATCTTTTCCTTCAAGGCCTGGGGGTTAGAAACTTTATAGAGGAAAGTCCTGATCATAAACCGGATTGTATTTGCACTAAACCCTACAGTTAGCTTATTTCTTGCTGCCTTAAATCCTGGTGCAGACCTCTGTTTAGTCAATGTCCTTTGTAGCATTGTTTTCCTGATGGGGCACTTTCATTGGTCCTAAAAACCTCTTTAGGCAGATCTCCTTTCTCCAGGCATCTTCCTAGTGATATCTGGAAGCTCTTCCAGACAGCAGAAAGTGCTTCTCCTGTTGTCTTGATATTTCGTAAGTCAAATCTCTTTCTAAAATGATTAAACCATCCTTAGGTGACATTAAATTCTTCACCTTTAGATTATGCAGCATCCTTTTGCTTTAAGTTTTCATACACTGACTTGCATTTCCTCAAATTCTATTAGTCTACAGATAGGCCTTTATAGAGTAATCTTGCACCCACATAAAAGCTGCATTTTTAATACGAGGTAAAAATGTATTTCACAAAAAGTACAAGGTTTTTTGCACCTGCTGTCAAAGCTGCAGTAATGGCTTCACAAATTTCCTTTTCCTCTTTAACTATGGTCCTTACACTGGATTCATTTGTCTTGAAATGGCAAGCAGCCGCCGCTGCAGACCTCCATCTGTGGTACATATCAAGTAATCCAGCTTTTTTGTGTAATGTCATGTATTTTCTCTCTTGTTGGGAGCACTTTTGGCATCACTAGTGGCACTTTTTATGGGTCATGGTATTGTTCCAGGTTTATGGTATTGCACTAAAAAATTGCACTGAAAAATAGGTGAGAACCATAAGGGGTCATTTCTTACTGCAATATGCAATTTACTGGAAAGAGAAAGTGCTCACACTGAGATGAGTAGCATTATACTACATTTTAAGTGGATATTTTCAACACTTATACCCCTCTGCAATAGCAACAGGAGGTGACTATAACATTTACAGTAATAAAATATGTACTGCAATTAATTTTATGCAGCTATTGTTTAAGTCTGCATATGTCTGAATTTGTTTATATCTCTCTCAACTGTAAATGGACCCATGTAGAGTCTGTAAGCTTTTGTTTCCGTACGTTTCAATAAATTAAAACTCTTCATAATTGTTTTCTGTATGCTTTATGATAGTAAATGATAAAATAGACTATTATCTACATATTTTATACATTCACAACATAGTGTTTTTTCTATATTTCTAGACTATGCAATTAGTCTGCAAGGTTTTTCAGATTGTCACAAATCTCCAAAATTTTTCCCAATATTTTTAATGAAAAAGAATCTGTATTTGAGGGGCCACACCCATTTCAAGTCTGTGTTGCTCAAGGGTCAACGGTATATGTGGTTGAGAACTTTAAGGCACAAGAAAAAGAACTGATTTTTTGTAAGGTTATTCAACCTTTAATTAGTAATAAGCAATTAATTATTAAGATTTGTTGATCAACTCCTGTACTTTAGGCATTCTTGCTAACATCAGAAACAGATACAGACCAAACTACCTGACATCAGAAGCAGACTGACAAAAATATGAGTCAGGTGGTTTATTTGGGAGGTGATCTCAGAAAGCTCTTATAGAGAGATATGGAATTGAGAGTAAAGGCAGGAAGCCAACAAGAATGCAATATTGAGAAAATTACCACTGAGGGCAACTGAGGGTCAGTCTTCCTGGTGAACTGCAACACAGTGCAGAACAGTGCTTCTTGAATTTTCCATGAGATGTTTGAGGGGAAGTAGAGTACTTTCTAAATATATATATAAACATCAAATCTGTTGTGGAAATTTTTTGATACTTTAACAGATTTAACATAAAATTATCCCGTAAAATTACTCTAAAAGCTTTGAATCCCTTGCTTTTAGTATGTATATTGATTTGATCATAGATTTTAACAAATCATTCTCAGAACATATTTGGAATAACACAGGTGTTGAATATGCTTTAAAGTTGTTCCACAGTACTCACTCCTAGCAAGGACTGTGTACAAAGTTAAATTCAAAATAAATTTTAAATTCTAAGAATTTAGTACCTTTTCTAGTTATAAAATTTTAATTTTATGTTAATTAAAAAAGTGAAGAAAGTCCTTTTTAATGTTTAAAAGTACATTTTTTTCTATTCCTATATATTACTTTATACCACTAAACTTTACCTGGATGAATGTCCATTGTATACATGTACAATATTTTGTGTAATAATTATTTCTTAAAATTTACAACTGAAGCATAAAATTAGATACCTTAGTAACATATGTCTAAATAAATATACAAATATATGAAATATACCTGCGCACGTTAGGGTTTATGCACTCATGTAATTCCATGATATAGTCAGTATCCAAAGCTGGAGCTTCTTACTCACTTTGCCTTGAAATGATAATGTTGAAGGAGGCTTGCAGTGACAAATTACAGACATGCTGTGGGGGGGAATAAAGTTAAACAAAAGGACTTTCCACAGCCTTCTAGGCTGAAGTTTTTGGTTATACTGACAAGAAACCTGACAAGTACTTTCAACATTAAGTACTTTGCAGATTTTTATTTTTATTTTTATTTTTTCATTTTAAGGGCAGATTCCCACCCCCTCCCCCAAACTCTGGGGATTTTTATAACGTCACCATTATTTTTTATGTAAAATAAATAGAGTGAGCTTTGCTAATTAGGTGGTATCCAGGTGCATATCTTAGGCAAACTGATTCATGCACCTCAAAAACAGGACCTATTTTGCTTTATTCAACAGAAGCTCAGAACTCAGATTAGTTGTTATTCGGTACATATTTACATCTGGACATTCCAGACTTAAATTTTAAGAACTGCTTCAACAAATAGTTTTAAGCAAAGCATCATATTAGATGCTATGCAATTATTTTGCCTTTGAAAGGGGATTGTATTCACCAGCAAGATATGTGTTTTTATGTCTGGAGATAAAGGTGGAGGTGGCAGCTGCCAAAAGAGCACAGAGCTTCCTCCAAGGCCTGTTTTGAATGACATTGAAGGCGGAATAGTTCTCGGCTCAAGTGTGGCTGTTCTCTCTGGATTTATGCTTCACCTAGCAGGAGACACACTGAACCGTAGTTAGACATGTCTGAAGGTAGAAAAAGCAGATTATATTCTCAATACCTTTTTTACTCTGCTGTCTTTAGAAGTCACATATAACTCTTGGTGGGAGCATATGTTGCTGCTACTTCTTGATACCATGCTTTATTCCTGTCTAAAATGTTCACACTCTACTAGGTTATAATGTTCTCTTTATATATAATATGTAAATAATATTTGAAAACATCCAAGGGATAAGACTGTGTCTGTGCCTTATGCACTATGATAGAACTGTCTGCTTTGTTAGTATTTGCTAAGTATTTGTTATGTGAATGACTGGATGAATGAAAAATGTGCATTAAGGGCTACAGTGCATACCTGCATGGAGGGAGGGATCAGAATTCACAGGTGCCCCTGGCCTCCCTGTTCAGTTTTAGCTTTACTCCTAGTTTCTCTGTATCTCACATGCTTTTCTCCTTGTGTGTCCAGGAAAACTGATTTGCAGTGTTAAGATAGTATCTTCTTAATCCCTTTCTTTGTGTAGGGGAGAAAAAATCTTTTTTTTTTTTTCTTAGTCCATCTGCAGCAAAGTTGGTATTTCCAGGAGACTGGGAAAAATAATGCAGGTTAACCCAAAAGCAATGCCTAGGCTCAGAAATAAATATTCTTTCAGACTACTGCTTCCAAAAGTCCAAGTGAACATTAGTTCAGCTGGTGTGGCTCTGTCTCTTTCAAAGGCTCTCGATACCCTGCCCAAACTTCCCAAATTCTGTCACTATCAGTTTGTTTGAAACCAGCTGCATTAAGCTGGTTTTACTTTTGTTTAGCTTTGCTTCTTCATTTGTTATTTTAAATGACTCAATGGGCTATGAATGTTTGAAAAGGTTATGCCTCTCTTGGGCCACAACTGTAATCTTGATTTTAGCCTGAGGAATGTTGTTAGTTCCCAACTCAATTTAGAACCATGATGACTGACATTTCTTTTTTTTTTTTTTTTTTTGAACAGAACAATAAACACCTTTATTACATGGGTGAAGAAAGAAAACAAGGATTTATTTGCCTTTCCGGGCCTTGATTTTTCTAAGATAGAACTCCAATTCTTTGCCCTCTAGCACATAGCCATCTGCTCGGCCACACTGTCCCGGCCTTGAAGCGATGCATGCAAGAAGCTTGCCCTGCTGGAACTGCTCCTCCAGGAGACTGCTGATTTTAGCATTCTTTTTCCTTTCGTCGTATTTCTTCTGAATTTTTTTAGATCGTTTTTTGTTTAAAATCTCTTCTTCCTCAGGAGTCAGCTTGGCTCCCTTCTTGCGGCCCAGGGGCAGCGCATAGTGGGACTCGTACCACTGTCGGTACGGAGTGCTGTCGATGAGCACAATGCAATTCTTCACCAGGGTCTTGGTACTGACCAGCTCGTTATTAGACGCATTATAGACAACATCAATGATCCTTGTTTTTCGAGTACAACACTCTGAGCCCCAGGAGAAATTCCCCACGTCCAGCCTCAGGGCACGGTATTTCTTGTTACCACCCCGCACACGGACTGTGTGGATGCGGCGGGGGCCAATCTTGGTGTTGGCAGCCGGGCACCCCAACTCATACTTCCGCTTCTTGTGGTAGGGCTTTCTCTTGCCCCCGGTCTTGCGGCGCTTGTGCCAGTTGTCCCGAGAGATGCCCATGGCTCGGCGCTGGCTCATGACTGACATTTCATAAAACAAATAGGATAAAATCCTTTCACATTAGGTTAGCTAATTTCTTTTTTTTCTTTAAATAACCCTGTTCTTTGTTTCAAGCAAAAAAAAAAAAAAAAAAAAAAAAAAGCCAAAAAAAAAAAAACCTGAAGGGTACAATATAATTAGTATAGCAACAATAAAATTAAAAAACAGGCCGGGTGTGGTGGCTCACAACTGTAGGCCCAGTACTTTGGGAGACCGAGGCAGGCAGATCACGAGGTCAAGAGATTGAGACCATCCTGACTAATATGGTAAAACCCCATCTCTACTAAAAATACAAAAATTAGCTGGGTGTGGTGGTGTGTGCCTGTAGTCCCAGCTACTGGGGAGGCTGAACCAGGCAGGAGACTTGCTTAAACCAGGGAGGTGGAGGTTGCAGGGAGCGGAGATCGTGCCACTGCACTCCAGGCTGGTGACAGAGCAAGACTGTCTCAAAAAATAAATAAATAAATAAAAATAAAAAGACCAGGAGGGCTATTTTTCTGTCATTCATAAAAGGATAAAATTATTTTCATAAATTATAAAAGGAGAATAAAAGGAAACTCACTGCCTGATATTGTGTCTATTCCAAACATGTATATCAATATATCATCTTAGATGTTTCATGATTATCTCCAGATTCAATTTCTAAAATATTTAACTTAATCCCTTTCTCCTTTTTCACTTCCTGTAGCAGTTACTAGAACAACCACGCTTCTAGTAATGGGAGCCAGAATGCTAGGTGCTAAACCTGATTCACATTCAATGAGTCATGAAAGCTAATAACTTCTGTTGCCTTAATGTTTTCTGCTGTGTTTTCTCCTATCATTTTTCTTTCTTATTCCCATGAATGGGGTTTAACATTCCTTACCCAAGTTACCAAGAGAGACTCTTTTCTGCAAACTTTTCTTGACAGTTTCTTTCTAAAACACAAAACAGGTCATGAATCTCAAATGCTTCCATTGCCTGTAAAAGGCCAAATTTAAATTCCAGACTATACTGCACTTATCATGACCTCTTCAACTTGATTTCTTCCCATATCCCTTCATTCCCATCCAACCCACATTATCCTAGTATTTTTCTCCAGACTCTTCTCCATGGTCTTTCCCAGGCTACCTTCTACAAATGCTTTAAAAAGGCACTGATAGCACCTCTTCCATGAAAATCCTTCTCAAACCTCTCATATACTTTCGGTCAGAGTTAGGTCAAATTCTTCTGTGCTCCCATAAACCTCCATTTTTTTCTTTCTCTGATAACATGATAATTTTGCTTTTTAAATTTCTGGGTACCTGTGGAATATAAAATCCCTGAAGGCTGGGACCACATCTTTAACCTAGGTATCTGTGGTGCCTAACCCTTTCCCCAGGCAGATCAGATACGCTCCCTAACATCTGTGGAAAACCACCGTCACAAGAAGAGTAGATATCTGGTTGATGAAAAACATGTCATAGTTGATAAAAATTAAATGCTAATTGTATATATGCTTATACTTCCAGTTACATAAGTCTTCCCACTCCCATCAGTAACTAAAATATGTTCCAGCTATTTAGTGATCTACCATAAGTTTAAGTAATTTGTCCTCTATGGAAAATCATGTTAAGATTATTTTTCATTCTATGATTATAATCACTCAACATATCATGAGTCCCATGGAATAATTATGCTTTTAAGCTTCAGATTGTACATATGAAAAACAGTAAGACACTTTAACTAGGTTTGACAGTAAAAACAAATCATTTCAGACCATACATATTTGTCATGCTACACTGTTGCTCCAAGAACAGAACTTTATTTAGATTTTTTCGAATTCTTCTTTAAATAACCATATCCTTTTAACTTTGTACTCTAATTTCTTTTCATATGCTTTCTACCATCTGTTGTGTGTCTCTTTCTCGCTTAAGCATAATTGCTTTGCCTAGCTAGCTAGTTATTCAATTGAGAGTACTTATTTTGAAAAAAGCAAAAACAAGAAACAAAAACAACTATTGCTATGTTGCTAAAGGGAATGGCAGAGAGGAGGATTTGGAGGAGGTAGTAGAATACACTTGACTTTATCAATGTATTTCCTAACTCTATTTATCACTTAAGATACTATCATGTTTTAAGCACTTCACAAATATTTACTCATTCAGTCCACATCACAACTCTAACAGGGTCATTACTATTTATTTTTTTACACAATAACTGAGGCACAGAAAATTACAGTAGCTTGCCCAATGTGTCAAAGCTGAGGATTTGAAGACAGCCAGTCTGGCTCAAAATTCCATATTCCTAATCCCTCTGCTTTGATGCCTCCTTGGGAAGCTGAATTCTTCATAGGGAAGTGAGGTTTGCAGCTGACCAGCTTCCTTTGTCCACTGAGTATTGGGCTTCATTTCCAAGTGGTAATGGTGGTCTCCAGACAAGGCAGTTCTCCTGACCTTGCTGCAGCCTCCCTCTTCCATTTCCCATCCTCTCTGATCTATGCATCCTTTTTCCTTAGTTTAAGAACAGTTCAGATAGTGAGGTGGGTATGCTCCAGCTGTTTAATGCTGGACAAAGGAGTGGGTTCAAGAATGCTTAACATGCTGCATTGGAATGAAAAAGAAATGTCCCATACAACATGCTAATAGCTTTTCTACTGATCCAAGAGAAAGTGATTTTAGCATACTTGGCTAACTAGACTCAAAGAGCATGAAGATTCAATGCTCTGTTTTTATGTTGCTTGATCTCCTGCTGGGAGGTGGTGCTTTCCAGAGAGCATCAGCTGTGGTGATATGGAGAGGAACTGGCAGTGGCTTGGGCCCTAAAACTCCCGAGAGTATATGCCCATTATCTTCAGCTACCAGGGTGGGTAGGGAAGGACCATCATGTGGGGCTGGGCTAGGCATGTCTGAGCTCAGACTCTCCTTGGGCAGGTCTTGCTGTGGCTGCTGCGGGGGATGGAGGTGGGGTTCGCAGGTCAATGAAGTTATGTACCTAGGAGGATTATGGCTGGCTCTGCTGAGTCATTCAGGTTGTCAGGGAAGTGGGGGAAGGCTGGCAGTTAAGCCTTTATCTAGTTCCTACACAAACCAAAGGACCAGTCAAACTCCCACTGTGCCCTCCTGCCACTGACAGCCCCAAGTCTGTTTCCAGACAGTGGGTGAGATAGACTTGAGAATTTGCCCCAGGCTGCTCCAACTGCCAAAGAAAAGGGCTTGGTTCTTCCCACACCTGTGGAGTCTGCACACTCGATTCACATCCTCCCCTTAGTTCTGGCCAGGAGGCTTCTCCACCTGTTCAAATACTGTTAGAAAGTTCAGCTGGAGATTTACTTCTCCCTGTGGTGTTTCCTGCCCCTCTCACCCTGCTCCTCTGGCCACCCTCCTGATGGACGCCTGTGATGGAATGGCCTGCTTTGGGACCCAGCGAGCTCCCAGGGCCTCTGTTCCTTCCTCAATCCCTGTATTTTACTCGGCTCTCTAAATTAACTCAGCTCCAGGTGAAGTCAGAAACTTCTCCAATAAACAGACCTTCAGTTTCTCCAGTGGGGATGTATATTTGGGAGAGGAAGCTCTCCCTTTCCCGCTTCTGCAGTTGGGTCACTCATAGTATTTAAGGTGTCTCCTGGGTCCTACAGGAGCAGTTTGCTTCCTTCAGAGGTTCTGTGAGTCATTCTTTGGATTGCTGGTTTGTTCTTGCAGTCAATCTAGAGCTAAAATTCACAATGCAAGTCGCCTCCCCCTGCTCCATGTATCTGAGTAGGAGCTGCAATCCAGTGCTGCACCCTGTCTGCCATGATGATCTCTCATAAATAAAATTGATAGACCATTAGCAAGATTAACCAAGAAAAGAATAGAGAAAATCCAAATAACCTCATTAATAAACGAAACAGGAAATATTACAACTGCCACCACAGAAATACAAAAGATCATTTAAGGCTACTATGAATAACTTTATGCACATAAACTAGAAAACCTAGAAAGAGATGGATAAATTCCTGGAAAAATACAACCCTCCTAGCTTACATCAGGAGTAATTCAATACCCTGAATGGACAGTAACAGGCAGTGAGATTGAAAGGGTAATTTAAAAATTATCAACAGAAAAAAAGGCCAGGACTAGAAGGACTGACAGCAAAATTCTACCACATTCAAAGAATAATTCGTACCAATATTTTGACAGTATACCACAAGATTGAGAAAGAAGGTACCCTCCTTAATTCAGTCTATGAAGCCAGCATCACTCTAATACCAAAACCAGGAAGTGACATAACCAAAAGAGAAAACTACAGACCAATATGGGCATAGATGCTAAAATCCTTAACAAAATGGTAGCTAACCAAATCCAACAACATATAAAAGAGATAATCTACCATGATCAAATCATACCAGAGATACAGAAATGGTTTAACATACACAAGTCAATAAATGTGATACACCTCATAAACAGAATGAAAAACAAAAATCACATGATCACCTCAATAGATATAGAAAAGAGCATTTGAGAATATCCAGCATCTCTCTATGACTAAAACTCTGCAAAATTGGCATACAAGGGACATACCATAATGTAATAAAAATCATCTATGACAAACACACAGCCAACATAATACTGAGTGGGGAAAAGTTGAAAGCTGAAAGCATTCCCTCTGAGAACTGGAACAAGACAAAGATGCTCACTCTTACCACTCCTCTTCGACATAGTGCTGGAATTCCTAGCTGGAGCAATCAGACAAGAGAAAGAAATGAACGGCATCCAAATCAGTAAAGAGGAAATCAAACTTTCGGTGTTTGCGGATGATGTGATTGTTTACCTTGAAAACCCCAAGGACTCCTCTAGAAACCTCCTAGAACTGATGTAAGAATTCAGCAAAATTTCCAGATACAAGATTAATGTACACAAATCAGTAGCTCTTCTGTGCACCAACAGCAACCAAGTGGAGAATTAAATCTAGATTTCAACCTGTTTTACAATAGCTGTAAATAAATAAAATACTTAGAGATATCCCTAACCAAGGAGTCCTCTATGAGGAAAACTATAAAACACTGCTGAAACAAATTATAGATGACACAAACAAATGGAAACACAGCCCATGCTCATGGATGGGTGGAATCAATATTGTAAAAATGACCATACTGCCAAAAGCAGTCTGCAAATTCAGTGAAGTCCCCATCAAAATACCACCATCATTCTTCACAGAATTAGAAAAAACAATTCTAAAATTCATATGGAACCAAAAAAGTACCCACATAGCCAAAGCAAGACTAAGCAAAAAGAACAAATCTAGAGATATCACACTACTTGATTTTAAACTATACTATAAGGCCATAGTTACCAATACAGCATGATACTGGTATAAAAATAGGCACATACAACAATGAACAGAATAGAGAACTCAAATAAATGCTAACAGCCAACTGATCGTTGACAAGGCCAACAGAAACATAAAGTGAGGAAAGGACACCCTTTTCAGCAAATGGTGCCTGGATAATTGGCTAGCCGCATATAGGGGAATGAAACTGGATCCTCATTTCTCACTTTACACAAAAATCAACTCAAGATGGATTAAAGACTTAAATCTAAAACATGAAACTATAAAAATTCTAGAGGATAACATTGGAAAAACCCCTCTAGACATTGGCTTAGGCAAGGATTTCATGAACAAGGACCCAATAGCAAATGCAATAAATATAAAGATTAATAGTTATGGCTTAATTAAACTAAAGATTTTTGTAAGAAAAAAGGAACAGTCGGAAGATTGAACAGACAACCCACAGAGTGGGAGAAAATTTTCACAATCTATACATCTGACAAAGGGCTATATACAGAATCTACAAGGAATTCAAATAAATCAGCAAGAAAACAACAAACAATCCCATCAAAGAGTGGGCTAAGGACATGAACAGACAATTCTCAAAAGAAAATATACAAATGACCAACGAACATATGAAAAAATGCTTACCATCACTAATAACCAGGGAAATGCCAACAAAATCAAAGTGAGATACCACCTTACCCCTACAACAATGGCTACAATAAAAAAATAAAAAAAGAGTCTATGTTGGTGAGGATGCAGTGATCAGTGAACACTTCCACGTTGCTGGTGGAATGTAAACTAGTATAACCACTAGGGAAAACTGTGGAGCTCCCTTAAAGAACTAACAGTAGAACTACCATTTGATATAGCAATCCCACTACTGGGTATCCACCCAGAGGGAAATAAGTCATTATACGAAAAAGATGCTTGCATATGCATGCTTATAGCAGCACAATTCACAATTGAAAATCATGAATTCCACAATTGAAAAATCATGGAACCAACCCAAATGCCCATCAATCAATGAATGGAATGGATAAAGAAAGTGTGGTGTGTGTATATATATATATATATATATATATATATATATATATGTCTCCATATCTCTCTCTCTATATATATCTATATAATAGATATATAGATATATATATGGTGTGTGTATATATATATATATTGCTCTCTACATATTTATATATATACATATAAACATATTTATATGCATATAATACATATATATAAGCCCTAACCCTATATATATAAATATATATATTTATACATATAAATCACAGTAATAGTATTCCATTATATATAATATATATATAGAAACTGTGATATATATTATATATGATGAAATAATATAACACATCACATATATACACACATATTTCATGTGATACATATATCACATAATAGTATTATATCACAGTTCATATATATATATATATATATATAATATTATATATGTTGGAATACTATTCAGCCATAAAACAATGAATTAACAGCATTTGCAGCTACCTAAATGGGATTGGAGACTATTACTCTAAGTGAAGTAACTCAGGAATAGAAAAGCAAACATCGTATGTTCTTGCTGATATGTGGGGACTAAGCTATCAGGATGTAAAGGCACAAGAGTGATACAGTGGACTGTGGGGACCTGGGGGGGAAGGGCGGGAAATGGAGGAAGTGTGAGAGGGGGCAAGAGATAAAGACTACAAATATAGCGCGGTGTAGACTGCTCAGATGATGGGTACACCAAAATCTCACAAATCAGCACTAAAGAACTTACACATGTAACCAAATACCACCTGTACCCCAATAACTTCTGGAAAAATCAAATCAAATTAAATAAATATATAGCATAGAGAAAGCCAAGACTTGGGAATGATGCCAGGAAAGATGTCAGTGTCTCTACTGCTCTGCTGTGCTGCCAGTACACTTTTTCCATCTTTGGCCTGGTAATCCTTCCGATCTGTTTAGAAATGAAGTCACCTAGCTCAGTCACCTTCTTTTTAACACCCAGTAAACCTACTTAGGTCTTTAAAGATTCAACTCATGATTAATCAAAGGACAAAGTGGTAAAATGAGAAAGTAGTGCTTGCGAATATGTCACACAGCATGCTCACACATACACAGGTGATACAGAAGCACAAGCATGCACACATATATGATTATATATATGCATATTTATACACATGTATATTGTAACATATAAAGAGGTAGATGTAGATTGGCTGAATGATAGATGTTATAAATGCATTAGAGTATATGCAGTGTATAGAACTAAAGGACTCAATTAGTGTTTGTGTAATTACTGGATGAATAACTAAATTAGCTGAGCAAGTCAATTCTTGCAAGTATTTGTAGCAGCCTAGGCCTTAATATTAGCAATGTTTTCAGAAATCATTGGAGATTTTGGAAGGTTTGGAATTGAGGGCAGGTAAACCACAGTTGTATAAAGATATAAAATAGTCTGAATTTTTATCTTAAGAGATTTTTTAAAGTTAATGGAAGCTAATGTCAAATATCATATTAAAAGTCGAGATTAGTTTCCAAATATTTAAGTGATACTGGATGTTTGGAGTGACTTTCTCCCATACAACAATGGCTTCCTACATCTGTTTTTCAGGATTAACCATTCATAGAGCAAAATGACGCATATTTATCTTTTAATCAGCAGTTCCAGTCATTACACATTAGAACACACTTTTACTAAAAGGTATCTTTTGATTTAATTTTAATTCCTCAACATCTGCATCCTGTAGTAGCTTATCCACACATTTTCTCTCTCCTGTTTTCTCTTCTTTGGTTATTCCTTCAGTGTTCCAGTGGTGAGTATTGAAGACCCATGAAGCCGAGTGAAGCTTATTAAATCTTCCTTTTATCTAACGTTTAAAGTATTTAAACATATCTGAATAAAAAGGGGCTGTTCTAAAAGAATCCAGAATTAAGTGCACTGACAGAGCAGTGATGTCTTGTCTTTCATTTGATAAATAAAAGGAATGGACTTTGCTCTAGAGGAAAAGGAAACTGATTAGACCAGTGATTTTGAAACCATAGAATCAATGACTTGAGGAGAAGATTTACTTACACGAATACAAACTGAACGAGGACATAAAAGCTCTTATTGGAAAGAACTCTAAAGAGCTCCAAAAGCTAAACAAGTAAAAAGGAATCAAAAATAGACTACATATCTTTTGAGAACAAAATGCTCACTGTTTCTTTTGTTTGTTCATGTTCCTCCATCTGACTCTTTAGGGAACTTCAAGTACTCAACCCATCCTTAGCTCTAGTAAATTTAGTATTTTTATCCTACTGGTTTTTCTTTATTTCTATCCCAACATTCCTATATTGTTACTTTTCTCCTGTTTGCATTTTCACACCCATGTCACACCAATTTGGGTATATTAATTCTTTAAAAGTCTAGCTGAATGCTCATTTCTTCTCTGTAAACATATCTTGCTTTGCTGGTACCCTGCCATTGGATCTGCCAGACGTCCTATAGTTCATAGCATAACATTATGCACAGACTTCTCTCTTGACTTTATGTGTGCTTTGTTTGTGACTCCCTTCAGAATATGAACAGCCTCTAACAAAGACTTTTAGTTGTCTCAGCCTTTAGTGGCCATGATCGCTCCTGTTCACTTGGCACTAGCTGGTCAGTCAGCATGTGCTCAATGAGTCAACTCTGTTATGAAGTGGACTGCTGACAGCCAATCCCAGTAACTTGGCTGAAAGGCTGAATATGATGATTCTGTTTCACTCCCTAGCGAGACAACAGTATATTACATTCCTCCAATAATGCATTTTTCCACTAAGCATACACAAATCTCCATATGGTTGAACTTTAAAACTCAATTTAGATAGAAAGGAAGTAAATAATATGGAAAATGGAGAAATGCGGTAAGGCCAGAATAAGTTTAATAGATATTATTATTTGAAGAATAACCATGAATCATTTTTGCATTTGGAATCAATTTTTATTCTTTGAGGATTATAAGGGTCAATCTAGCCATAGATTGAACTGGCCAGGTTGCATTTTAGAATGTTTTGCCTTCTCAGTTATAGATAACTTGTAATGTTGTTTTATTCCGTTTTTAAATCTAGTGCCTTTGCAGCGGCTACAAAATTATGTTGTTTACAAAGGAACTTCTGACATTAAAAAGCAAAAGCTTTGTTTAATTGAAAGGAAGCCTTTATTTCTTTGAATGTTTGATCTCCTTTCTCTACTTTTAGTGGGTCTTAAATAGAAGGTGTAGTAGGGAAAAGAACATAAAATCAAACATGTTGTCTATTCCTAAATCAACTTACAATGGTAAAAAAAATTGGTTTTCTGACTTCTAAGATAGTGTGCATAGATGTACTACATTTATTCAGTAGCTATAAAAGATATTGCCGAAGATAAAGGCAGAAAAAAAGCATTTAGTTCAGACCAGAGTCTGGAAGTGATGCTATATTCCTTCTATCCAATTACTGCCAAACCAGCCAGGGAAAAGTACATTTCTTTAAAGAGCAGAAGCAGAACTAGTACATGGTTATATTACAGTTTTAACAAACATTCTTGAGAAATACAAAATTTTGTTCTTTAAAATGGCCACTTTTAAAATGCCTGTGGTAATCATGTCATTTATGTAATGAGAAATAACAGTGTTTTAGTTGAACTTCTCTAACTTCAGAACATTAATCATAAGGAAATTAGATGATGTCTTGTACATGTCATTACATCACATGATCAACAAAAGATTAAGCACACATGAATAGATTTTAAGAAATAATTCATACTGTCAGCTTACAGTGATATGTTACTGACACATGTAGTAGTTATTTTAGATATATATACTTGGTGGATATTTATGAGTAGCAGAAGGTCCTCATAAATGATGGTAATGAATATTTATTTCATTTAAAGACCTTGAGTACCTATAAATATCACCAATGTGAAGAGCACAGCATTCTCACTGCTTAAGTTCCAAAAAGATTAACGCACTTATGTGCAACATTTTAAAAAAAGTTTTAAAAATAAGTCTACAAGTCTTCATTTTCAACAGAGCAGTGAAGATTCTTATCCTATAATGGGAAACCCTGAAATAGCCAACAAATAGTAACATGTTTAATTCTATGAATGTATTAAAATTATACATAGAATAGAATGAAATATATTAAAAATTGCAATTCAAATAACAGAAATATGTTAGATATATGTAATGAAAGGACAGCCCTTTTACATTGCCAAGAAACAGCCACACAAGTAAACAGATTAGACAAGGGTTGAATGGTGAATTTATCAAAGATTAAATCTGAATGGCTAAACAAAATATGAAAAGATACTACTCAAACTATTTGTCAGGAAAATGCAAGATATGTAGAGAATGTTATGGTATAGTATAAAGCATAAAATATTATTTTTGCAATTAGTTAATATGAATAGAACAAAAAGAAATATTTTATGTGATGTGGAGGGATTTACAAGAGGTAAGATTAAGTATAATAGGCAGGATATAGAAAAACACATACATTTGGATCTTACCTTTTTTGTTATGAAATAACTTCTACAAAAGTCTGTGTATATACAGGTTTATGTGTTATATGTGTGTTCTAGGTGAAAGTATTGAAGAATACATAATGCTATAAATGAATCTGTAATTATATATTAAATCTTATTCATATTGTGTGTGCAGGTTACAAACCATAACATATATTGAAATATGGAATATGGCAAAGGGTGATGTGGTAGGCAGGAGGAAAGTAAAGCAAGCAAAAAAGAAAAGAAGAAGAAAAAAGGGAAAAAGTTTAAAGACTTCCCTCAAAATAATATAAGATGGAAATTTGGAATATTAAAACATTTATTTTAAAACTTATATGCCTTTAAAATTACTCTAATTAGAGAGGCTGAGCAGGATTTATTTATTTATTGACTTTTTCATAATTACTATATTTGGTGCTTCAATAAGACCTGATGTTTTCCATGTTGTAAAATTTTATTCACAGGAAATTAAATCTAACATTTGAAACAAAAAGGCCCATTAGCTCAAAGCATTTTTAATATTTTAACCAGGATAGAAATCCCTTAATTAGGCCAAAGGATTAGAACCTTGAAATGGAGCAATTTATTTCAGTAAAGCTTTGGGGATGGGAGAAGGTGGGGGCATTTCTTCAATCTAAAGTGATACACATTTTAATTTAATCTATTGAAACTGCCTTGGAAAAACCCCAAATAAATATAGGTACTTGAGAATCTTTATTACGTTTTATGCACATGCTCAAAAATTCTCTTGGGGAACGGAAACTTGAATAACGGGCAGAATTTAAATAGTGTAGGTTTACGGGGAAGGCATTCCAGATGGAAATGAATAATAAGAGTCTAAGGAGAAGTAGCTCAATGATTATATTTGATCAAAGGCTGACACTTCCTACTGAAACTAGTATATTCTATTTAGAGAAAATATATTTGTCTTACTTTTAGAAACATGCCTCTAATTTATACTAAAGTACCTCTGTATTTAAAACACTTACATATTTTACTTCTAACAAAATGATATGTTGGCCATTCCTACAGATTCCTAACTTACATTGTCATTCATATTTATAAAGTGTCATCTATTCCCTGAAATGTTGGCATCATTGAAGTAGATCTGGGATGTGTTCCCTCATGCTTTCTGGTGCCAACTAAACCCAGTGTGTTTAAATATATGGACTTGCTTGATTAACAAACAAGAGTTAATCTGAAGATTACACATTGTGATGTGCCACTATATTTCTTAATGGAAAAATTATGTACAAAAAAGCCACTCTTAAATGTTCACATTTTATTCTTAAAATAATGTGTTCATTACAAAAATATTTGCCAAAATTCAAAAATGGCCAGTCCTCCCATTTTGTAACCAGACATACTGATGCTAAGGAAAGCATTCAATCACTCACTGAAAATTTCTGCTTAAACATGATAAAACAGCCACATATTAAAAATATCACTTTTTTTGGTCAGGATAGTTGACATTATTCAGACACACATGTGAGATAACTGTTGTAATGTTTTGTTCTGTTTTTCTCTTTCAAGAGAATAATTTAAAGGACGTTTTATTACTCTCCCCTGAAAAATAATAACAGTAAAAGTAGAATAGATGAAACACATTAATCTAGAATTGTCCTTATTACCTTTAGTAATAAGATTCCAATACGGTGCCCTTGCCCATTAAGAAAGCCCATTAATGCTAGTTTATTTCAAATATACTTTGTGGAACATCTATATACTAGAGAACTACCAACTCACAATCACATTGCTGTGTAAGAGTTAATTAATCAAGTCATAGTAAGATGAAAAAAAATGAGTTAACTGGTAACATAGAAAACAAAGCTAAAAGGGTCTGTTATGTTTGTGTTAAAGTTTGATTAAAGGATAAAATTAAATTTTACTGAAAATTTGCAAATAGAAATCATATGGTAAAACAGTACATCTTTCCAGATAAAAATTATGACACACCCCCAGGAATCAGGAAAGACCATGAATCATAAATTAATTTTCTTTCTTTTTTAAATTTTTTCCTTCTTCCCTCTCCTCACCCCATCTTCCCTCCTCCTCTTTTGCCTTTTCTTCCTCCTTCTCTCTCTTCATCTTTTCTTCTCTTTCGTCCCTTCATCTCCGTTTTCCTTGTTCTCTTAACTCAGCATTGATTTGTTGGTTGCCCACTATGGGCATAATTTTAAGGAAGCTTTCCAAGAAATGAGCGGCTGTAAAATCAACATAAACCTATTTTACCTAGACTTAAATAAACAACAAAAGAACTACTGATTCAAAAAGTTCAGATGAGATATTTAAATAACCTAGAAAACTGGTTAAAGTTTTATGAGCCAGATGCCAAGTTACTTGGAGGACAGAGTTTATAGTTGGCGGATTTGTGCCAAAATGGCTTTCTGGAATGGGTGAAGGGAGCAAGTGGTGGTGGCGTTACATATGATACACAAGATTGGTTGAAGTCAGTGCATGCTTAAAGTAGAAATTACGTATTGAGGGCTTATGCTTATTAAGCAATTTACAGACATTAATGCTTTTGGTTGTAACAGCAACCCAGTGAAGTATGACTCATGATGAAACATTTGTGATTCTAAGAGGCTAAATAACTTGTCCAAGTTCTCACATCTAGATAGTGGTAGAATAGATGCCAGACTGGCTCCAGGTCCTTATTTTTAAATACGGTGGTGGACTGTCTCTGAATCATCTAGTAGGTGGGAGTAGATCAGATTAGCAATGAAAATAAAGACAGGCTATGACAAATCTAAATACTGAAAAATAAGGTTTTGTCTTTACCCCATTAGACATTAAGGGAGGTTGTAGGTAGTTGTAGGGAAGTTATGTAATCAAAATTTCCACTTCCTATATCTGGAGCTTTTCCGCAGACCACAGATTCACCAGTATCAAGTCATATAAGAGCTGGTGCTATCTTCTAGTGGTATGGAGATATCCATGGGAAATTAGATTGATATATCAAAATCAAATGACGACTCACAGCTGTTGAAAGCATGGAGACATATACATGACATATATCTGCTCTTGATCTGAGAAAGAACAATCTAGATAGGTAACTGTGTTTACATTGCATAGTATGTACAGAAGACAGATTATGATGAATTGAGCACTAGATGAGAACCAAGTAGGCACTGTGCTAAGTCATTTGTAGGAATTATCATATTTAATCATAGCAATCAGATAATGTATGTACTGTAATTATTTTCATTATCCAGTGAAGCAACTGAGTCTTAAGGGTCTTTAATAATTTGCCCAAGGTCGTTTAGTTAGTAAGAGGCAGAGTAGATATTTGAATACAATTTGTCTCCAGAACCACACTTTTGATCCCAACACTACCCAGCATTCTCCCTTCTCATGTGATGTGGGACCTCCCATTTATTTATAATGCTACACCTATGGACTGTAAGAGGGAACTCTTATGGTTAAATCAAAATGCAATACTCCATAATGGTTTTATTAAATTAATGGGAAGAAAATATTTGTAAAAATTTGTTAATTAGAATACCATTATTGTATTTTATAAGAAGTATACACTCAATATGAGCCAACATGCCCATTTTATATAAATGACTTTTTGAAACAAACCAAGATATTTGGAGAAGAAATACTGACATTGCTTTTATATTGAGAGGTTGTGTTTATAGTTATCATTTATCTGACAGCACTTTTACCTAATAAATCAGTGTATTGATTTACAATTTACATGAAAATAATAAAATGTTCAACGCACTTCTTGGAAACTAGTCATTGATGCTGTGTTAGCTTTTACAACAAAGCTGAAAATTCTGCTGTATTTTCTGCTGAATTTTCTACAACGCTGTAAAAGCTTCTGTGTCTTTCAGATGAAATACTCTTTCAGTAAAGGATGGCTTCCTGACAGTTATTTATCTTGAAAGGCTATAAACCTTTGAATTAATTGCATGTTTTGTACAAATGTCAGTTAGTGATTTGGTTTTGATAGATCTATTCATGGCTTGTCTGAGCTTTAGGTGAATTAAGGTATTGCTTATCATCAGTCTTCTTTGGCTGACCCCTGAAAAATAAAAAATCAGACGTCATCAGAAAACCATTTTTTTCTTATAGAGTCTTCTACAGACAAGAAACATATTATTGTGCTATTAGAACAATGAAGGTAGTAAAGGTATTGTGAATGAAATTTAAGATAATTTTATTCATTCCTGCTGAACTGGGTAACTTTAATTGTATCAATATTATAACAAAATGTAATTAATAAGGATATGATTTCATGTTCACATATTCCTTGTTAATTAAAGCCTTAACTATTAGGATCCGCAATTAAACAGTATAGACATTCTTGTACATTAGCTCAGAACCTTATACATAAATGCTTGATTTTGTTGTGGAGTTTACTTCACAATAAAATAAATACAAGGTATTTTTGTCAATTAATGGAGTTTACTAATTCCTTACATGTTTATGATACTTTAGACTATATGGACTACTATTTGTGAGCTCATTTAGTGATTCTCAGCCATCACAGCACTATTTTCTAAAATAAAGTCACCTGATATCTACTGGTAGTAAAATCACTATTACAGTTTCTGAAATCAATCACTACTAAGGGGTGATATGAGAGTTCCTAATTAGCTCAATCTTCCTGAACCTCAGTTTTTGCATCTTTAATGTTTTGATACTACTATTTTTCAGGGTTGATGTGAACATTTATGTCATGGTTAATATTATTGCTAATTCATTAGAAATCACATAAATATCACCAACCAACAAAATCTTACTTTTCTTCCAGGTCACTATTGTGTCTTTTTTCTTTAACAAGATCCCAGCACTTGGATCATACCCTTGTCTCCTCCCACTGTGGCAATTTTCCATACATTTCTTGCTCTTCTATATCCAGGAACTGAAGACCTGCCCAAGGATTATAAACTTGTGTAGAAGCCGTGCTTCTTGCTCTCTGATTACTGATAATTAACTGCTTACCCAGATTTTTCTCATTGCCAACTGTTAAGTGTTTCATCAGCAGGCTTTGCACACCTTTCAGGCCACTTCTGTGGCGCCCTTAATATCTATTTGAGGATCCTGCCCTCAGAAATTCTGCAAATAATGCTTCCTAACCACTGGATAAAAACTCATTTTAAGATTACCCGCTCATTCTTGGAGGGGTTGTGGTTGTCTCCATATACCTAATTAATAAATTAAGTTCTTAAATTTTTGCCACACAGGCCAGTCAGTGTCCATACCAATGAAAAATTTAGAAACAATCTATGAATTCAGGGCCTGCTTTTTTAGGTCATTAAAATAATTCTGGATAGTACAGAAAGTAAGACTGCAAGGATTGGTCTGGTCAAACAGACAGGCTAGGTGCTAATAAATATATTTCTGAAGTAGAATGTAGGACTAAGTGGAATTACCTATAAATAGAATGATTTCTTTTCTATTAATTTCTCTGACATGATGACATGTCAGTAGATCCTTAACGGATGAATAATTTTAGTGCCAATTTGTAATCATCCTTTCCAAAGATAACTTAAATGCATTTTCTAGCTTGCCAATAATCTGTCACAAATGCACTGCCTGGGTTCTTACTTAATTTGTAAAATTCTTTTTTGATTTTAATATGACAAGAAATAATATAAATGCAGAAGTATAAGAAAAAAAATAACCAATTTTGAGTATTACATACCGTGATTCCCCCTTCTTCTTCCCCCATCTTTTCAAATATATCAGTGTTATTAATATTAAAACAAAATTAAATTTTACTGGGGCCATCTCTTTAGCCTAATTTTTGGTTCTGTTCATTTTTAGGAAATCAGTTCAATTACCTCAGACTTAACGAGGCTTTAAGAGAATATTCAAATACTCTTTATTTAAAGATAGATGCAGATAGTTGCAACAAATTTATGGAAAAGTAGATAGTTCTTTCCAAGGCTACTTTTCTAAGGTCAGGGATCAGATAAGTAAACAGCCTACGCAGGGCAAGTAGATAATATAAATAAATGAATGGTAAGTGTTAGACTATTGGAGATGGAGGTCTTTAGTGAAGTACAGAGGTCTTGCCCTGTCTAAAATAGACAAGCATTCTTCCATTCCAGCAGATGGCTGACAAGCAAGAATTTTATTTATTTATTTATTTTCTTTTTTGAGATAGAGTCTTGCCCTATCACTCCGGCTGGAGTGCAATGGAAGGATCTTAGCTCACTGCAACCTCCACCTCCTGGGTTCAAATGCCTCTCCTGCCTCCATCTCTGAAGTAGCTGGAATTACAGGTGGCTGCCACCATACCCAGTTAATTTTTGTATTTTTAGTAGAGATGGGGATTCACCATGTTGGCCAGGCTGGTCTCGAACTCCTAACCTCATGATCCACTTGCCTCAGCCTCCCAAAGTGTTGGAAATACAGGCGTGAGCCACACCCAGCCAAGAATGTTTAAATTTTGGTAAAACACAGGGTATGGGAACACCCAATGTAATTTGAAGGAAGGAAATTTTCACCCTCTGGAATGTGTCAAAACCATTGATTCACAAGTGCTTTAGGTGTTTTTCATCCTCTTGTTTTCAAATCATGTCTGGCAACATAAATGAATTAATGAAAAAATCAGAACAATTTTATTCTCTTGGTTCATTTTTGGCTTTGTATGCTATGAGTATAGCCCAGCTAGGCACATATGCCCAAAACTTACACAGGGAGATATAAATGCATATGAAAATCAGGACATTCCAGTTCTTGAGAGAAACATGGAGGAAAGCTTGCCCAGCAAGCATGTGCTCATTTCCAGTTTGCAGTCCTCACAGAAGCTTTGTTTTTCCAAAAATATCAGGCAAAAGAGGCAGCTCTGCTTTGTACCACTTTCTTGCTTAGGACTCAAATGTTTTTATTCTGTTCATTTCACATGTACCAAAAATTAGTTCAAGCATTCCCAAATTGAATGATTTAATTTGGAAATATATGTTCATATTTTAAAAGACTAAAAATAGTCTGCCGGCCATCCATGAAAAGTAATACTAAAGGTGGCAATTACCAGAAGTTGCTTGGTTGGAACTTATTTCTCAAGTTAGCTTAACAGTGTTCAATGTAATTATGTAACATTATTAAGGCTGTGAAAAGAGCAGTGACTGACTTTAAGAAATATATCAAAGCTCTAGTTTTAACCACGTACCAACTCATGCATTATGTGACCTTTAGCTAACCATTGAACCAAACCATGAAAATAAACTTGCAGCCATATTTCCAAAAAGCAAAACAAGGGTTTGGAGTCTACAGAATTAAATCATTTTTGTTTGAAATTGGCTTGAGTTTTTGTCTTCATTTGGGTTTGTGTTTGTTAGGAACATCCAGATGCACCGGCTGATGAGAAAAATTAAAACAGTTTGTATCTATAGAAGCCATAGAAATGGCAGCGACTATCTATATAAGGGGCAGGAGTACATGAATAGATAATGTCTGTACTAATTTAGCTGTCTTTAATGTATAGCCTGACCAAATTTCTAGAAAGTATTATGATGAATTTCAGTGGGGTTTTTTTTGGATAAATTGTTAGGATGAAAGGAAGCACACTGGATGAATGGTGTGGCTTGATGAAATTAAGGTAATCATCTTATTATTTATAAACCAATATATCTAAGAAACACAATAATCTTATTAAAGTTTTAGGTAGCTTATATATTATGTAAATTCCCAAGAGGACATAATTAGCCAAAAGATACCTATTAAAAACCTGTGGGCTATATACAAAATAAATATGCAAAATGCATATCAGAGAGACTAAAGCACTTCACAACATTTTAAATTTATTCTAACTGGCATACCTGTCACATTATGAAAAGTTTCAAAGGTATTCGTAAAGGATCATGATAAGGCAATCTGAGTTTTCTTACAGGTGATATTGTTCTAAGGGAAGATTATTTGTTTTTGCTTTTGTTTTAAACACTTTTTAAAATTCAAATATATATGCAGCAAAATATAGACACCTTATGTGAAATTTTATAAAGTGAACTTACCATATAGAGGGCTCCCCTTGTGCACCCTCTCAGTCATTAGATGCCCTCAAATATAACAATAATTTTCACATTTTTAATCAGAAATTTGTCTATTTCTGAATTTTAAATGGAATCACTAAATATGTTCTTTATTGTGCCTGAATTCTTTCATTGATTATGTCTGCAAACTTATCTGTGGTGTTGCATATAAAATATCATATAGTAATAAAATGAATTATCCATTTATTCATTTTATTTATTTATTCATTTATTTATTTTGAGATGGAGTTTTGCTCTTGTTGCCCAGGCTGAAGTGCAATGGCACGATCTCAGCTCACTGCAACCTCTGCCTCCTGGGTTCAAACGATTCTCCTGCCTCAGCCTCCCAAGTAGCAGGGATAATAAGTGTGAGCCACCACACCTGGCCATTTATTTTATTCCTGTATAATATTTTATTATATAAATATGTGCCCAAATATTTATATATTTAATACTAACAGTTGAGTAAGCCCTAGTTTTTTACACTTGTGAGTAATGTTATATATTAATGTAGTAAATGCCTTTTTATGCATACATATATACATTTTTGTTGGGTTTATACTAAAAAGTATTTCATATTCTTGTCAGCAGATTATGAGAAATTTAGTTATTCCATAGTTGGCCAATAGTTGGTGTTGTTAGTTTTAGCTTGAGCTTTATTTTAGTATTATGTTGTTGTGTTTTTAATGAGCTTCTTGGTAATGAAATAAGTTACCTCATTTTTAAATGGTTATGGGTAATATAGCTATTTCTGTTTTCTGGGAGTCCGCCTGAAATCTTTTTGACATTTTAAAAATTGATTTATTTTTCTCATAATTTTTCTGGAGATCTTTATATCATCTGGGTGAAAGTCTTTTGTTACATGTGTTTGATACAAATATCTTGAACTTTATTGATTACATTTTCAATCTTATAGGGTGTCTTTAATGATTACAGCCTTCTAATTTCAGTGAAATCAAGTTTGTCAGTTTTGTCTTCATGGTTAGTGGTTTCAATTTTTTCTAACCAAGATAGTAAAGATGGTCTCCTTAGTTACATTATTGTTTACCTTAATAATTTAGTGCTATGATTCATCTGAAATATGATCATTACATATGTTTTATTCTTTTTGTATTCTGTATACTGTTGCTTTGTTCCACTTGTCTGTTTGACATCATAGTGCAAGTCAAATCTGGAGAACAACTGGCATCTTTACAACATGGTGATTTCCAAGTCATGAACATGATATATCCCTCTAATTACTGAGGTCTTTTAAGACTTCTCTCAATAATAGTTTGTGGGGTTTTTTTTTCATATCTTTCAACAAATGTATTTGATATTTTAATGCTATCATAAATAGTATTGTTTCTTAAAATTTTAACTTTCTAATTGTTTGTTACTTTTAATGCTGTTTTTTCAACTTAGGGAAATAATCCTTCTTTTTGTAAAGTGGTAAGCTAGAATGTTTGATTTTTGAATGTTAAATCAACCTTATATTACTAAAACAATTCCTACTAGGTCGTAATGCCTTGTCTTTTTCTACAAATATGATTCATAAATATTTTATTTGTAAGTGTTACAAGTTTATTCATAAAGGAAATGATATGATAATTTTTCTTATGGTATTTTTTGACATGTTTTGATGTCAAAGTTTTGTTAGCCTCATGAAAAGTTTTGGACAATTCCTTTTTTAATGATTCTTGCATGTAGTCTATTATAACTTTCTTTTTAAAATATGTAAAAATCTCAATCTAGAGGACAACTGGGTTTTGAAAGATTTTTTTTTTCTGGGAAGGATATAATAATACATTTTAAGTAGATGTGGAATATTTAGATTTTCATGACAGTTTTTGTAACTTGGGGTTTTAAGAACATTTTTCTACTTTATAATATTTTTAAATGTATTGACATAATTGCTGTCAAAATATACTCTTACTTGTTTAATATCAATAAGATCTATTATGCTGCCTCATTTTTTCGTAAGATGGATAATTTGTGCCTTCTCCCTCCTTTTTCTTTTCTTGCATAGTATTATCAGAGCTGATCAAATATATAGCCAATGTTTGCTTTTGTTGGGTTTTTCCTCTGTACACTTTCTTCATTTTTATTCATTTTCCTATTATTTTTATTTCTTTTTTAAAAATTTCATTTGAGTTTTTATATCATTGCCTTTTACTAATTTCTTTAAATTGAATCTAGATCGTTGATCTTTTTCTTGCATTTTAAAATATACATTTGCTTAAGGCAATATATTTCTCTAAGCACTGCTTTAGCTGATCCCCGTAAGTATTGTTATGCATGTTTCCATTATCATTCATTTCATGATATTTTTGGCTAGGTGTGGTGGCTCAAGCCTATAACCCTAGCACTATGGGAGGCTTAGGTGGGTGGATCACATGAAGTCAGGAGTTCAAGACCAGCCTTGACCAACATGGTGAAACCCCGTCTCTTCAAAAAGACAAAGAAAAACTAGCCAGCTGTGATGGCAGTTGCCTGTCATCTTAGCTACTTGGGAGGCTGATGAGGGAGAAGAAACTTGAACCTGGGAGGTGGAGGTTGTAGTGAGCCGAGATCATGCCATTGCATTTCAGCCTGGTTGACAGAGCAACACTCCATCACACACACACACACACTCACACACACACACACACAGACACACGAGAGATTCTTTATTATTGTTTTAATTTCACCATTGACATCATTGACTTCTTGGTTATTTGAATGGCGTTGTTTAATTTCCAAGCAGCTGAGATTTTCCGCTCTTTTGTTATTGATTTCTAACTCAATTCCATTAAGTTTACAGCATATCTACTGTGTGATGTTGGTCTTTTCATGTGTATTGAGACTTGCTTTATGGCCTAGCATACAGGCAATTTTTATAAACATTTCATGTGCACTTATAAAGTTATTGGGTATACTTTTCCGTATATGTCAAATTGGTCAACTCATCTATTATCTGGCTTTTCCTTTTCTGCTTATTCTATTATTTACAGAGGGGTTTAGTAAAATTTCTAACATTGATTGCTGATGTGCTTTTTTTTGTACTTTCAATTTTTGCTTTATAAGTTGTGAAACCTGTCTTACTAACCAGATACCCGGGCACATCTGTTTTTATTTAATCATTCAACCACTATACCTATACAGTGGCTTCCAATAGCAGATATTCAGTGATTATTTTTTTGTGATAAAAAGATATAACTGAATATGGATGTTATAATAGGTATCCAGTGCTAAAGTCCAGAAAAATGTACTTGGCACAGTACAAGGTAAGAGCTGACCATTGCGAAAGAAGTTAAGATGGCTTTGCCAGATTCTCCCTAACAGAAAATTTTATGTTTCCATCAGCATAGTAGCTATTTAATAGGTACATGTTGAAATGGAGAGAGTTCTAATATATTTGTTTCTCCCTAAATCTGGGAATATACAAGCCTTCTATTTGTGTTTTCATGAACTGGATTAACATCACTTATACATAGTAGGTAGTATGATTCTAGGCACTCACATTCACACAATGACATTTTGTGACCTAGACTCAAAAGAGGTTAAATATCTCTACTATTAGTGGAAAACTTGAAATTCTCTGAAATGTTTCCTGCTTACCTACTTTTCAGACTTGATCCTGACAACCTCTCTGAAAACCTTCACTAACTGGCATGTCCATAAGCAGAACAGGAAAATGCATATTATTTAGTGTATTCTTAGATACCTCCTATTGTTTTCTACATTAACGTGAACTAGAGCAAGCGTCTCAGGACTTCTTTATATTCTTCAACACTATTGAGATCTTCAAATTGATTATACTTTTGAAAGTTATATATGTCCATATTTAATCTATATGAGATTAAAACTGATAAATTTTAAATATTAATTTATTAAAAAATAAAAATCCCATTACATGTTAAGAATAAAACATGTTATGAAATAATAACTATTTTTCAAAGAAAAAACATCTAGAGAGAAGAGTGGCATTGTTTTATATTTTTTAAAACTCATTAATGTCTGGCTTAATAAAACACTGCTAGATTCTCATATCTGCTTCTGCATTCAACCTGTTGTGATATTTTTCCTCCAACTTTATTAGGATAATTGACAAAATTGCATATATTTAGGATATGTAACATAATAATTTCATGTATGTATACATTCTATAATTACCACAATTAAATAAATTTACACATCCATCACTACCTATAGTTACTCTGTGTGTGTGTGTGTGTCTGTGGTAAGGACACTGTTCTCTTAACAAATTTCAAATAAATAATACTATCCATTTCTTCCACCACCATATACCCCCACCTCCTGGCAATCACCATTCTACATTCTGATTCTATGAGTTTTATTTTTATTTTTTAGATTTCACACAATTGAGATCATGCAGTACTTGTCTTTCTGTTTCTGGCTAATTAGATATCAGCATAATATCCTCCAGGTTCATCCATATTGTTACAAATGGCAAGATTCCTTTATTTTTATAGCTGAATGATAGTTCATTTTATAGATATCACATTTTCTTTATCCATATGTCCATTGATGCATGCTTGGGTTGTTTTCATATCTTGAGTATCATGAAAAACTATGTAATGAATATAGGTATGTGAATATCTCTTTGAGATACTGATATAATTTTCTTTTGATATATACCCACAAGAAAATACATAAAAATTTGAATCCAGAGTCTAGAATTATATATTAAAATATCATGAACGGTTTTGGATAAAAAAGAAAGATGTCAAATAGTAGCTTTATAATTCCAACAATAAATTGAAGATAAGTTTATATATATTTTCTGATGCAGTTTTTATGGTATTCTCAGTACTTGGGACAAATCATTTAGGCAAGAAAGAGAAGAAGGGAAATTACTTTTTTTTTTTTTTTTTTCGAGATGGAGTTTCGCTCTCGTTACCCAGGCTGGAGTGCAATGGCGTGATCTCGGCTCACCGCAACCTCCGCCTCCTGGGTTCAGGCAATTCTCCTGCCTCAGCCTCCTGAGTAGCTGGGATTACAGGCACGCACCACCATGCCTAGCTAATTTTTTGTATTTTTAGTAGAGACGGGGTTTCACCATGTTGACCAGGATGGTCTCGATCTCTTGACCTCGTGATCCACCCGCCTCGGCCTCCCAAAGTGCTGGGATTACAGGCTTGAGCCACCGCGCCCGGCCAGTTTTTTTTTTTTTTTTTTTTTTTTTTTTCAGAGTCTCGCATTGTCAGGCTGGAGTCTCCAGGCTGGAGAGCAGTGGTGTAATCTTGGCCCATCGCAACCTCTGCCTCCTGGGTTCAAGGGATTCTTCTGCCTCAGCCTCCTGAGTAGCTGGGACTACAGGCGCATGCCACCGCGGCTAAATTTTGTATTTTTAGTAGAGATGAGGCTTCACCATATTGGCCAGGCTAGTCTCAAACTCCTGATCTCTTGATTCTCCTGCCTCAGCCTCCCAGAGTGCTGGAATTACAGGGAAATTACATTTTTAAGGGTCTGGAGGTACTAGAGACTATGCTAAGCCCTTTACATGTGCTCTAAAAAAACTCTCCAAGCTCTAAAAAACTCTATAAAATGTTACTGTTCAACATATTACAATGTTGAAACTGAGGTTGTTAAGTTTTGAAGGGAAGGTGAAGGTTAATGAAAAACAGAGAGAGTTGGCAGCTTACAGCAACACAGGTTTATTGCAAGCACAACCTGCAGAGGTGGGGACCAGGTTCATGTCAGAGCCTGCTGCAGCATACAAGCTGGGTGGTTTGGCTTGCTGCCCAGGAGGATATTGATAAGATGTTCCTATGATCAGGCAGTTTGGCCCTTTTTCCAGCAGGATGTAATAAGGAAGTCAGGTAATTGGGCAGGATGTTTCTCACAGCCTGAACCCCCGTGGAATATTTCACTCTGACCAGGGCCTGCAAGATGGCTGAGGACTTAAAAAACAGGACAGCTTGAACTAAGAAGGGTCAAAATATGTTAATATGTATAAATCATCTAGTTTATATGCTTAAACCAGAGGTCAAGCCCTCCTTTGCTGAATCTAAAATCTAGAATCATTTTACTCTCCATCCTTCTCTTCCCAAAACTCCCATCTCCAGGAACCCACTACCCACTGCCAAACTTTCGCTTAAAGTTAGCTCTCCGTATAATGGATAATTCGTGAGGTTCAGTAGACCAGGTCCTGGCCCATTAAGAATGAAATATATCAGATATATACCATTGTCAGTGTTGCTCATTTCTGGTCTAGTAACAAATCTCTTTTTTCTTTCTTCATGTATACAATAGAGATGAAGTACTTAGATGATAGCTTATTCAAATACCAAAATATGTAACATGCATCAAAACACTTTTCATCTCTATTGTTTTAGAATGTATAATTTTCATTCTTGTTTCCATATTATCATTACTTCCAAAGTCCAGCCATCTCTACAGATTGATTTCAATGTATTTCATAAGCTTGAGTGGGTAACAGTTAGTTGTCTCATGATTTTTGTAACTTGCCGTGTAATGACAAGTTGATTTAATAAAGACATGTTCACTGCTTGCTGCAGAAATGAGTCTACCCAGGAAGGAAGGTAGTCTTGCTTAACAACTGAAAAATAACATGTAAATTGTTACTATTTTTAAATATTACTCTGGCAAAATCATTATAATTCATTGTTCTGGCATAATCTTAACCTGTTTGCATTGTCATAGAAAGATAACATCTAAAAATTATTTTAAAAATATATCTTCCTCATTATATAAAATTACCATTACTATTTTAGTCAATCTTGCAAAACTACCCAAGATTTCATTTGCTGTATTAGAAAATAAACTAAAATAACTATATATCTTCTTAAAATTATATTCTCAATGTAGCCTTAAAGGTGTATTTACTTAGTAAAAAATATTTCCTGAATATTTGCTGCATTTAGCATTTACTAAGTTATGGACTTCTGTATTTGAATTTTCAGGATGTATGAAAAAGGGTAAGACTACGACTTGTCTTTTAAAAAGCTTAATTTTTAAGATTACTAAAACAGATTAATAATCTTTATATTAATGACAAGAAAAGGGAATCATTGTTAGTGTTAAGGTAGTTTAAAAATAATTCTCAGTAAATATGCTTATTTTGAAGTGTGATAAAGGCTAGTCATTTCTATTACAATCTTATTGGAATGGAAAAACTTTCTCCCCATTATTTATTCGGTAATCTATTAACTTACTTGAAAAAAAAAAAAGAAAAAGAACATTGAAATAGTGACTTTTTAAAATCAAAAGTCTCTGTATATTTCAGCACCACTCAAGTTATTTCATTGCACTAGAGAACCAAGCAGATGAAATTGAAGACTTGTTTTGTATTACTGATTAGATTAATTTGTCCATTTTGTGAGTCTGCTGTTAGATTTATTTTAGATAAGTTGAAGGACTTTAATGTGAAAAGTGACATTAGACAATTATATTCTCTGAAAAACAGAAAGCGTCTCAGAAGCAAAGTACTATTAACAGTAAGTATAATATACTTGTGCAGGATGGATATAGTCTGTTAAATCTGATGTCTCCATGCCTTGTGTAGCTGTTATTTTATTTAGTAACATTTCTTCTTACTGAAATGTATTTCAAATGCTCATCTCAAGATACCCAATTGTATTCTTCTCTCTTGAAATCCAAATATACACTCACTGTTAACCAGAGATGAAATTATCTCCTGTATAAATGTGTGCAAGAGTGAACTATGTAGAGTTATGATACTGGATTTTTTTTTCTGGCATGGGTAATAATTGATGTGTTGACAGTTTGTTATATTTCTATGTGCTCTGGTTTTTAAATCAAGCTTATATCACTTATCTCACTGTCATGTAGAACATAAATTGATATAAATATCAAATAAATTATTTATTGACTATCAGCTTTGTGCCTGGGACTTAGGTAGAGGGCACTGAGCCAATGAACATGCCTTCTATTACTTGTAGAGCAGACAGTTATGTACCATGTTTTCCTTGATTAGAAGCAAAGAGGAGAAACTATTAAGTTCTCTGAGAGATAATTCATTTCTGAACTGATTTTTAAATAAAATATACAAGGAACGGTTTTCTTTTTTGTTGTTGTTCAAATGGTTCCCAAATTTTAAAATTCAGTCTATTGTATTTTTTAAATAGCTGTATTAATTACTTTGAGCATCATTTTCTCCTGAGCATAAAGATTTCTTTCTATCTACCTCATACTATCTAACTTTTATTTTATCTGGATACAGTACTTTCTAATACTCATCATTTTTATTGCTTTTGGAAAGCATCTAAGACTGGAAAACTAGCTGCTCTTTCTAAATAGCAGCATTGTGTAGTGGAAACCTGAGATTCGGTGTAGAATGGTAAAAAACTGACTTATTTAATCTAGGGCATTTAACATATTGATATCATTACCTAGTCTTCAATTTCCTTATCTGTAACGTGGCAACCATAGTAGTTTTATGAAGAATTTTTTTTTTGTGATGATTAAGCATAATAGTAGACATTCAATGTACAATTTGTACTTAGTATGTTACTATAGAAGGTAAGAAGAAGTTGAGCAGGAAACTATGGTTTCATTGGCATGAGATTGGTGGCTGTGTTGCAAGGGAACGTTATGGGATGCTGCCTTTCCCTCTTAACCATTTAATTCCTTGCTGCTATGTTTATTACAGTTTATCATGTGTTTAAATCTTAATATTTTCAAAGCAAAATTAAGAGATAAAAAAGTCATTTCATGCTATACCATCTTTAAATTCACCACACATATATAGTACATGATTCACAGAATTTTACTACATTGGATACCAATTCAAATAATAACCTGATGAAATGTTTGACTTTTTAATATTATATTAGCAATATCACCCAGTATAGTATGAGTACCTGCATATGTTATTGTAAATACACATAAGAAAATATTAGTGGGAATTAATAAATGTGTTGATTTTTTCCATGTGTGATGCTAGTTAATCTTTCTTTAGATGTTTTCTTTCCCCATTCATTTACAGTATACTCTTGGCATTCGACCTGGTGTTAGGAATATGACATGCATGGCTTCCTCCAATTCTGACATCACTGTTGCTCTGTGGCTCATGCAGTAGCAGGTGTTGAGCATTGATAGAAACAGAATTTTGTCTACTAAAGCCAAAATTCTCCCATTTCTAATCTCCATTGGCCAATGGAACATTAATGCCAAAGTTTCTTCCAAATTCAAGTCTCAGGCGCGACAGTTCATTATGCTGCCTGCCAAAACTACTGGCCCATGGAAACCCTTATTTTAAAAATTAAAGCACAGTAAAACTCTCTGTCAAATAAAAACCTTGTGATTTTAGGTGATACCCTTCTATTTTTGCAGCTTTCTCTGAAATTAGTACATTTAGATTATATTGCAGTTAATTCTTTAATAGCCTTTCTCATTTGTTCCACAAAACTACTTAATTATAGCAGAGTTGTTCAGTATGAATCCTGAAACATTTATTATGGGGAAAAAAGTATAAAAACTGTTGCCATTCTCAATAAAATCTATTTATCTTAGCATTCTAGGTAATCTGAAATTATTAATAAACAGAATTCTTTGACTAAACCATTTGTATCTATAAGATGGTTGATGAAGACTGATTTAAAACAGTTTAAAGATTACATAAGTGTGGAACTATGAATTCATATGATCTCTTGAAATCATTTTCTTAAGAGAAGCATATACAATAAACTTGATAATTTTTAAATAAAATTGTAAAAGGCATCAGAATTTAAAAGTAATCTTAGGAAGACTAAAATTTAAGAGTTATTTTTAAACTTATGATTAACTATTTGAAATGCTGGCACTATTTAGGAAGAAGCCATAGACCAGTATTTTTCTAGAGACCAGTATTTCTACAATCATGTATATCCAAAAACTTTGCAATCATCTTTTAGTATGCATTTATGTATTGATATACTTGTATTTTTTAGGTTCCTATGAAGATATGCTCATATTCCCTTGAATTCAGTCAACAACCAGAGTTTAGGAGATTTAAATAATCTAATCTCTAATTGGTGAAATAATGTGTCAAATGTTATCACCTCGATCAACTTTGAACAAGTATCTATTCTATTATGTAAGTCTGTGGAAGAAGCAACTTAGGTCATAATTCCTAACGACTTTTCCAGAGCTTCCTCCCTTGGATATTGTGGGAGTAGCAATCAATACACACAAAGAAATCATGTCTTAGGAACTAGGTGCTCAAGTTAGTACATTTCCATTTTGAGTAATTTTTAAATAGATATTCTAAAAAACACATATATGCCATATGCATTATAACATACTTACTTTGAAGGACTGCTGTCCTGAGGTGAAGAATAGTAAGAGAAATTCTCAAAGGAACAAAAACTCAAGAAAGAGTAGTATTGCAGATGATTACAGCTGAAACCTAGAAATTAGAAAATTAATAGAAGGTAGCACAGAGCACAATGAAAGAGCTGTGATTGAAGGAATGCATTTTTAAAAATTAATATATTAAAATCATTAAATCAGCAGTTCATAGTTTGCCCATTATAGGAACATAAAGTACAGACAATTTTTAGTTTAAGAAAAGCTTCTCTTTTAAAAATTCTAATAATATTTAACTCTCCTAGAGAATAGATCTAGAGGGAATGCCTATATCATGTTATGAGATTTATATAGTTACAAATAAAAATCAGAAGTGATAGTTGAAAGGAACATTACATACCAAATTTACTTTTAGAAATGGATGCAAAAATAATAAATATTTGCAAAAGAAATTACATAGTAAGTAAAAATTATAATTCATTCTATTAATTCAGCTTATTTTAGAAATGCTAGTTTAACATTTAAAGAAAATCTGTTAATACAACCCATGAAGTTAAAGAAATAGAACATATGATTGTCTTAATAAAAGTATCAGAATTTCTGACAAAATTTAATCTCCATTCATAAAATATCTGTTAACATGAAAATGGAAGGAACATCTTTAACCTGTTATATACAATACAACATGGATGTCTACTATCACACATTATTAGTCATTCCTTTAAATATTTTCTGCAGGTCATAGCCTGGGTAGTAATACAAAAGAAGTTAAATCTCTAAATAATTAGAAGAGATATAATAAAACCTTAATTATTTTGCATATGGTATAATTTCTTACATAGAAATGGAAGAAAATTATTATAATTAAAAATACAGTTTAGCAGGATTACTTTATAGAACACCTGAATAGCATTTCCCTACACCAGCAAATTTTAAAACATATTTTTATGTTTGTTAACATTGACCAGACATTTGACTGTTATCTTAATTTGTTTGGGTGCTATAACAAAATGTCTTAGATAACAAGTAAACAACAGACATTTATATCTTACCGTTCTGGAGGCTGTGAAGTTCAAGATCAAAATGCATGTGGTTTCTGGTAAGGGCCTGCTTCCTCACTGACAGTGCTTTTTAGCTATGTCTTCACATGATGAAAAGAGCAAAAATATTTCCTCTGGCCTCTTTTATGAGGGCACTAATCCTATTTATGAGTTTTCTGCTCTCATAATATAATCACCTCCCAAAGACCCCCAACCTCTTAATATAATCACTTTGGGGGTTAGGATTTTGACATATGAATAAACATTCAGATTATAGCAATAATATTAAGGATTTGTTGTTATATTATTATGAGGATGACATTTCTTTCTGAACTGCGCTTTAGTCTCAATGTAATTCCAGTCACAATGTTGGCATGGAAATCAGTGGGTTCATTCCAATATGGAAGAGAAAAGAAAAATCGTTAAGATTTCCTGATGAAAAACAAGTAGAGTGGCTTGTTTATTCTGGATATTAAGACCTATAATAAAGTTGTAATAATGAAAACAGCATATTATTATGGATATGGAACAAAAAGAAAAATGGAATTGATTTGGGAACCCAGACAGACCCAAACACATATGGCAACTCATATACGACAGAGTTGTGATTGCGCATTAATAGGTTGTATTTGACAAAGTTGGAAAAAAGTGAAATTGGATTCCTGTCTCCCACCACACACCTGCACTCACATACAAACACATTCTCCAAGTAAACACTGAAATGTGAAAAAAAACTCCTTAAAACTTTTATGAAAGAAAAAAGAAAGTAACTTCAGGACACAGGATTGAGGATTTCTTAAGCACATCAGAAAACGTGAAAACAATTATGTTAAAAGCTCTATGCATTAAAATCATAAACTTTTGCTTATCTTAAGACAATACATTGCAAATAAAAAGAGAAGACCAAAACTGAGATAAAATATGTGCCATACATATGACCTAAAGAAGATTATTCAGAACATACAAAAACTTCTATAAATATAGGCAAAAACCAAGAACAGTTATTATACATAAAAGGAAACATGACTATCTAAATAGTGCATGAAAAGATCTTCATTGTTAATCATGGAAATGCAAATTAAAACCACGGTGGAATACAATTTTATTTTCATTGGAGACCAGAAATTAGATACAAGAGCAGAGGGTGGTAAAGGAAGCCTTGGAAAACTACTATATCCTGGAATCCAGCATTTGTACTTCTGAGTTAAACATATAATGAAATGTTACTTTACACTCACTACATTGACAAAGTATCAAATAAAATAAAAAAGTAAAATAAAATAATTGACAATACCAAGTATTGGTGAGGAATGGAGGAAATAGAGCTCTCATGAAGAGATGGCAAGAGTGTAATCAAAAATATTTTAAAAGCATTTTGGCATTTTTTAGTATGCTTTTAAAGTTACTGAGCTGCATACCTTATGGACCAATAATTCCTTGTCTAAAGAAACTTTCTCATATGTTTATCAGAAAACATGAATAAGAATATCAGGCAAGGCATGGCGACTCACGCCTGTAATCCCAGCACTTTGGGAGGCTTAGATGGGCGGATCACGAGGTCAAGAGCTCCAGACCATCCTGGCTAACATAGGCAAACCCTGTCTCTACTAAAAGTAGAAAGATTAGCTGGGCATGGTGGCACATGCCTGTAGTCCCAGCTACTTGGAGGCTGAGAAAGGAGACTTGCTTGAACAACTGAACCCCGGAGTGGGAGCTGAGATCTCGCCACTGCACTCCAGCCTGGCGACAGAGCGAGACCACCTCTCAAATAAATAAATAAATAAATAAATAAATAAAAAGAATATCCAGTGCAGCATTGTTTACAATAGTGACAGGCTGAAAACAGTTTTAAAATATTTATCTCAGGAAAATTGATTAAAAACTTGGAGGAATCCCAAACAACCAGTATTGAGTAAAAAAGGGAAATATGAAAACCATATATAAGATACCAATTATGTAAAAGTAAAATCCCTAAAATTAAACAAATTGTTAAAGAGATATACATATATGTATATAGACCTATTAAAAAAAGACAATGGGGAACAAAATCAGATTGATGCTTACCCTGGGGATCAAGGTAAGTGACTCAATAGAGGAAAACGATTCCAGGGGGCTTTGATAATATTAGAGATGTTCTACTTCATAACCCGGGTGGTTCCTTTCACTATTCTTTATACATTGTATACATTATATATGTTGTATATTCTTTATGTGTTTAAATTATTTCATCATATAAAAATGATGGTATAAAAGTGAAGTAAAGGCTATATACATTTTTTGACTCATTAATTTTACCTTAGTACTGAAAAATATTTAGAAATTCTCCACAATTGGGACAAATTATTAATTCTTCAGTTGAGCCCTAAAAGAAGTATTTCATTTGCCTTTGGAGGCCCTATTGTATAACATTCCATGTTTTCAGTTGCTTGCACCATAAAGCAACTGAGACCAACAAAAAGATTGATAGATTGAACATCTTGCACATGCCCTGTGCAATTAATCAATAAAAATTGATTAATTTTTATTAATTAACGGTGTACAGGAACAAACAAAATCTAAAGCAATCTTCACATTTTTCTTCTCTTTGTTTGTCAATGTAGACCATATATTGCTATGTTTATATAAATATGTGTTTTAAAACCTCAATTTATATGAATTTTAAAGAACATTTTTGATGCGCCTTTTTAAATAAATGACTTTCCTGTCAAATTGTGTTGTTTTAACTCAGTTTACCTGCCCTATCCCAAATATACAGCGAGAATACAACAGCAATAGAGAAAGGGGGTAAGGAAACGTAGAGAACAGATAAAGTAACAACAATGAAACAAAGTCGAAGGCAGATCACTCTTAATGGGAATGAAAAAGAATAGAATTCTTCTCAGCAGCTCTTCCATAAAACGTAGGTTGCTCTGTTGACTGATCCAAGTAGATATTAAAATAATAATAAAGGAAGGGGGAAGAAAGCAAAAATAGGAGTAGCTTCAAAAAGATTAGACATAAGTGAGTAACTTTTTATTGCATCTTCCTGTGTAGGCCAGCTTCTCAGCTGTGGCATCAGACTTACCTTTTATCTCTTGTAATGCTTTCTTACCACTATTGTATCTGTTTCCTATTTCTTTTCCATGCACGTCGTGTTGAGGGGGTATCTAATCTTTTGGCTTCCCTGGGCCACAGCGGAACATGAGTTATCCTGGGCCACACATAAAATACATTAACACTACCAATAGCTGATGAGCTAAAATAAAAAATTTAAAAATCTTTTTAAAAAGCCTCATAATGTTTTAAGACAGCGTATGAATTTGTGTTGGACCACATTCAAAGCTGTCCTGGGGCCATGTGCAGCCCATGGGTCATAGGTTAAACAAGCCTGGTTTAGGAGTTGTTGAATAAACAGGGTCTTAGAGGAAATAAGTGAGAAAAACAATGTGATGGGCAATTATATCAAAATAAACATTTAGGTAATAGCTTGGATAGCAATAAGATTCTTTTAAGAAGATACATTTTTGCCCCAAAAGGAAATTGTTCCTTTTTAGTCCCTTTTTATTATATTCCAGCCACAAAATTAAAAATAAAAAACAACTTTATCTGGATTAAATTACTTTTATTAAGTTCTCATGTCTGATTTTCTTCTAGGTACTATACAAAATATTTAATAGATTTTGTCTGGCGTCTAATATGTCATAAGCAAAAATAGTGTCACTGAATTATAGGATAGATACATAGGAATAAATATACAAAGTACAGAAAATACAACACAAAAATTAATTTCATATTGATTTGGCAATTTATGTTTTTGTTTTGAGTCTACTGGAAAACACTGTGCTCATAGCATCATGTAATTTGGCATAAAATTTGTATCTAAAGAGCTCTCTCTCTGTATTATTTTAAAGAACAATAGCTATATGTCAATCATATCATATCATATGAAATCGCTTTAACTGTAACAAAGAAATATCTCAACTGGAATGACACCTAGATTTTGGAACTGACTTTTAAGTGGATTATGTTGATGTTGATAGAAGAATCAGAACTAACAGAAGAACTAGTTGGCATTAATTTCACTCTTCTCTGCAATGCCATAGTGCTTTACGTGGTTTTCTTTGTTTTTTGTTTGTTTGTTTTGGAAAGGGTCTTGCTCTGTCAACAAAGCTGGAGCGCAGTGGTGCCATCAGAGCTCACTGCCGCCTCCAACTCCCAGGCTCACGTGATCATCCCACCTCAGCCTCCCAAGTAGGTAGGACCACAGGTGCATACCAGGACACCTACCTAATTTTTTTTTTTTTTTTTTAATGTTTGTAGACACAGGGTGTTGCTGTGTTGTCCTGGCTGCTCCTGCTCTCAAGCAATCCTCCCTCCTTGGCGTCCTGAAGTGCTGAGATCACAGGCATGAGCCACCACAATGATTATTAGTTCTTAATTTAAGAAATTAATTCATTCCGCTTTGATTTGTGTTTAAGTTTCATGTGATAGGGTCCTGTCTCATTCATCTTTCAATATTCCACAACATCCATTAATGTTGTTCATATATTAAGCAGCCATATCTCAAAAGAATAAATAATTATCCTTTTAAAAAAAGTTTTTCTTTTAAAATTTATTTCAGAAATTTGGTACAACTATATAAAAGTGAAGATGACATGGAAGTTTCAAAGAAGATTAAGACTCAGTGGGCTTCGTTGGGCCTAGAAGATGTACAGTTTGTAAATTACTCTGTGCTGCTGAATCTGCCAGGCCTTTCTCCCAGCACTGTGACTCTAAGCAGCAGTGGTGAGTGCTTTCATCCTGATGGCCGGCCTTGCGGTGAAGAAGCCAGAAAAGATAGCAGCCAAGACCTCCTCTACTCATATGCAGCCTATTCTGCCAAAGGAACTCTCAAGGTAATATGACCATTTGTCTCTGTCCTTTACAGTGAGATATAATTAGAAAACAACCGCTTTCATCTAAATTGAACTAACTGGCAAGATGCAACATATAAAAGGAACCATTAAATAGACTCAGTGTGGAGGTGCCAGCAAAGAAAAGGAAGATTTGGCCCTCCTGACCTTTTCTTGTCATATTTTTGAAAGTGAAAACATGTTAGAAAAATTTAATTCAAAGGTGTTGAATGTGTGACTGTGTCATTCACATGTTGCTCTGTCCGTATAGTGCATGTCTATTTCATTCTGTGACTTTGAAGAGGCCAAATTTAATACATTGATACAGAGAAAGGAAAATAAATGGAGAAGGTTGTGTTTTTAGATTGTGTACACATAAAGTAAATTAAGTGGAAAATTGATATGATTATTAACACATTCAAGATTTGAAACCACTCTTGCTTTCATGATGGAAAACACATGTGATAAGAAGCCAGGTGTGTATTATTTCTTCACCTTTTCTGGGTCAGCAGATTTATGGTGCAGTGCTTTTTGGCATAGTGGTTAAGTGTAAGACTTCTAGAGCCACATGGACTAGTTTTAAATCTCTGGTCCCCAATTACTCACTGTTACTTTACCATGGGGAAGAAACTGGGGCTGAGTTTCGTCATCTCTGTATTGGAGTCAATAATAGTTCCAACTCATAAGGTTGTTGTGAGAAAAAATTAATATATATAAATCTAGGAGGACAGAGCATAGCCTATAGTAAGAACAATATAGAAGTTAGATACAACAACGGGCAATTGGTCAACAGTTTTCTTTACGTGGGCAAGTTTTCTAACTCTATGTAAAAATATAATTTTAATAAATACGCTTAGTTTTTTTTTTTTTAAATCAAGCTGTAGATTGCCTCATTTAATACCAATGAAATAATGTTATGTTTCTGACTGTTGTTAATGGCACAAATGTTTAAGAATCTAACTTATGAACTATGATTAACATATGGAATTTTAAATAATTTAAAATTACTTTGCGTAAATACTTGAAATAATAATAGCAAATGCTTGTTCCTAATATATTTTGAGGAAGCGGGAGGAAGCGGGAGGGAGCGGGAGGGAGAGGCAGATTTTCTGGCAGTCCAACATTGTATCTATTCTGTATGTCTCATACTTTGACTTTTTGCCAAAGAGCTGCGTATAACTATTAGCACCTTGAAAAGTCTTACCATTAATTAAACTTTAATATAATATTAAATGTCTGCCATTTTTCTAGTGTAGTACTCATATAATTTGATTTGATTAATATTATACTATTTCTGGTAGGTAATAATGGTAACACACCTATATATTAGTAAAAATAGTTAGGCAACCGTCACTCTTTCCTTGATTCAGAAGCTTTGGCCTTAAGCCAAGATTCTAAAAATTACCCTGATATTTTCTCTAAAACTCCTAACTGCCTAAGACACATGCATTTTCAACCTCTTCTTTATCCCAGTTGGCTCAGGTCATTTCTTCCCTTAAACGAAAGCGTGTCTAAAACACAGAACAATTACAAAAACACCAGGAGTTTGAGTGGATCCTTGGAATCTTCCCCATGTCCTTGCTTTTCAATTTCCTCTGGTGAACACTGATTATTCCTTGAAGGAGGGGATATGCAAATTTCATGAAACTGCAACTTGTATTCCTGTTAGCATGGCCCTCTGAAGTAACCCCTTGGGCCCAGTGGATTGAAGGTAGAATAAGATTAAATAAATATGGGTTCAAAAACAAACACAAACACCTCCCTCAATGCCCCTGCACTTTCATATTGTCCAGTTTCCATGCAGACCAAGAAAAGAGATATCCTATCACTGTGAAACTTCCCAAAGTCCCTTGTGGGAGCATATATTGGTTGGTCTTACTGTATAATGGGGAGATTCATGGGATCAGGAAAATTAAATTTCAATGACTACTCTTTTATACTCGGGACTTTATGCATAATAAGGGAGAGATGGGAGAGGAACCCTTCAGTAACAATCTGTTTACCTTGGTTTAAAAGGGATATTGGCCAAGCGTGGTGGCTCACGCCTGTAGTCCCAGTACTTTGGGAGGCCAAGATGGGTGGATGGCCTGAGGTTAGGAGTTCAAGATGAGCCTGACCAACATGGTGAAACTCTGTCTCTACTAAAAAAATACAAAAATTTAGCCAGGCCTGGTGGCGAGTGCCTGTAATCCCAGCTACTCTGGAGGCTGAGGCAGGAGAATTGTTTGAGTTCGGGAGGTGGAGGTTGCAGTGAGTCGAGATTATGCCATTGCACTCCAGCCTGGGCAACAAGAGTAAAACTTCTCAAAAAGAAACAAAGAAAGATATTAACAGATATTGCATACTTCTGATTTCTGATTCATACTCACCACTGATAAACCCTCCTAATCATGGGGGTGGTGGGCGTTGGAAGAAAGAAAGTCAAGGAAAAGATCTTTTGGAAGACTCTGTTTGGCCCTAGATTTCCAATAGTGGGCAAATTTACTTTCCTACAATATTTGTGCAGATGTTAGACACAGAGTATTATACGTAATTGTATGTTTGATTTTTATATTTTCTAAAAGACATGGCTGAATCACAAAAATGTTAATCAACCCCTTTATTCTAACAGATGATGCTGTAGGATGGACATGTAAATATTCTTCACCCTTTATTTTGATAGCCTCTCCTGCAAGTGTCCTGTGTTCAAGTGGTGTGTAGGAGTCAGAAATGTTTGGCTATTTAGTGTCCATTGTTAGATTCCTTCACACAACTGAATGTAATCTTATTTTTAATGTAAAATAAGTTTTTAGTTTAAATATATGTAATATTACTAATATGTAGAGGTTTAATATTTTAAGACATAAGGTGAATTTGCAAAATTCTGTAGCTTCAAACTTCTTACAAATACTTTAAGGAACAGTTCTTAAAAGCAAGAACTAATCTTACTTTTAAGAACTGATCCTATTCCCTGTCTTCTAGATATTTTTAGACCACACCAAATTCCAAGCAGCCACAGATTGATTAATTTATAAGGACCCTATAATTATGATGTGATTAAAATTAAAATATATTCAGACCTGAAGTATTTTAATATCTTTTTTCAAATTCAGCAGTCATTGTGTGTGGAGGTTAAGTTAGCCTCCATAAATTTTACTTGAACACTGTTTCTATTTCCTTGACAATTTCCAATCATCAGGGCCTAGAAACTAGAAATCTGAATTCTAAGAATGTCGATAGTGTTCTTAATGTCTATAGTATTCTCTACCCCCAGCCCCTCTGCCATTTATAGTCATAAGTTATAGGGAAGGATTAGTTGTATTCTGCATTTTGGTTATGTGTTTGAGATGTTTGGTAGCAGTCTTTTTAGATCCCTTTAAATGAAACGGTTGTTTTCTTATCCAAATATATGTGGTTCTTTTCCCCATTTTTATTTTTTCTTTTCCTGTTTCTTTTCTTGTCAAGAGAGGGCACAAAAGATATTTGAGTTCAACGAAGAAGCCAGTTTACTTAAAAACAATGTATTTTAACTTTCTTTGTAATTAATTAATTTTAAATTATAGTTTAAGTTCTGGGGTACATGTGCAGAACGTGCACGTTTGTTACACAAGTATACATGTGCTATGGTGTTTTGCTGCACCCATCAACCCGTCATCTGCATTAGGTATTTTTCCTAATGCTATCACTACGCCAGCCCATCTTCCCTCTACAGGCCCTGGTGTGTTATATTCCCCTTCCTGTGTCCATGTGTTCTCATTGCTCAACCCCCACCTATGAGCGAGAACATGTGGTGCTTGGTTTTCTGTTCTTGTGTCAGTTTGCTGAGAATGATGGTTTCCAGCTTCATCCATGTCTCTACAAAGGACACGAACTCATCCTTTCTTATGGCTGCATAGTATTCCATGGTGTATATATGCCACATTTTCTTTGTCCAGTCTATCACTGATGGGCATTGGGGTTGGTTCAAAGTCTTTGCTATTGTGAACAGTGCTGCAATAAACATATGTATGCATGTGTCTTTATAGTAGAGTGATTTATAATTTTTTGGGTATATATCCAGTAATTAGATTGCTGGGTTGTATGGTATTTCTAGTTCTAGATCCTTGAGGAATTGCCACACTGTCTTCCACAAGGGTTGAACTAATTTACACTCCCACCAGTAGTGTAAAATCATTCGTATTTTTCTATATCCTCTCCAGCATCTGTTGTTTCTCGTTTTTAATTAATGCCATTCTAACTGGTGTGAGAAGGTATCTCATTGTGGTTTTGATTTGCATTTTTCTAATGACCAGTCATGATGAGCATTTTTTCATCTGTCTGTTGGCTGCGTAAACGTACCCCTTTGAGAAGTGTTTGTTCATCTCTGTGACCCACTTTTTGATGGTGGTGTTTTTTCTTTTTCCTTGTAAATTTGTTGAAGTTCTTTGTAGATTCTGGATATTAGCCCTTTGTCAGATGGATAGCTTGTACAACTTTTCTCCCATTCTGTAGGCCGCCTAGTCACTCTGATGATAGTTTCTTTTGCCATGTGTAAGCTGTTAAGTTTAATCAGATCCCATTTGTCAATTTTGACTTTTGTTGCCATCACTTTTGGTGTTTTCTTCTAGGGTTTTTATGGTTTTAGGCCTTATGTTTAAGTCTTTAATCCAAATTGAGTTAATTTTTTTGTAAGGTGTAAGGAAGGGATCCAGTTTCAGCTTTCTGCACAAGGCTAGCCAGTTTTCCCAACACCATTTATTAAACAGGGAATCCTTTCCACATTGCTTGTTTTTGTCAGGTTTGTCAAAGATCAGATGGTTGTAGATATGTGGTGTAATTTCTGAGGCCTCTGTTCTGTTCCATTGCTCTATATATCTGTCTTGGTGCCATTACCATGCTGTTTTGGTTACTGAAGCCTTGTAGTTACAGTTCGAAGTCAGGTAGTGTGATGCCTCCAGGTTTGTTCTTTTTGCTTAGGATTGTCTTGGCCATGCAGGCTCCTTTTTGTATATTTTAACTTTCAAATTAATATGTGTATGTATATGTCTATCACAATGGTCTTTTGTGTTGTTTTTCTGAGCATGTTGTGTGACAATTTCTATTATAGCATTTGGAACAATTGGGAAAAGGTACGGTTCAGTAACACTTTCTCGTAGGTCTCTATCTTTTACAGTTAAGACAATGCATGCCTGTTCCTAAGGATTTGACATTATGTTGAGTCAATTTAAAAATGAAAAACTCAAGAAAAACAACCAGTGGTTTATCTGTTCACTATCAAAGAGGGCTCATTTATTTTTTACAAAGTTAATTGTCTTTATCATTTTGTTAATGGAACTGGGTGGGTTTTTTTTTAATGTTCCTGTGTAACCATATATCTGAGAGTTTTCTACATGTTTAACTTAACAGTTATAAGTTTTCAAATTTCCCTTTGTTACACATAAAATCTACCTCTACTACAGATTTGTGGAGTTGTCCAAATCTCCATAGTTCTAAGTCCTTGTTTAGTATACTCCCACCATTTGTAAGTGTATTAAAACTGTGTTTTTTGAAATAAAGAAGAGTTAAAAATAAGCACTTTTAAAAAGCAGCTGTTAAAAGGGAGAAAATAAAGTTAACTGTAAATGTAGAAATACACTTCATGTTTAAAATATTGAACCTAAACAAAGGGGATTGTTAAAGGAACCAAAATGCAATATGGATGAAACTAACACCTTGTATTTGAAGAACACAATTTGATAAATTAATTATGCAAATTAGAAAAAGACACTATTTTAAATTGTATTAATAATGCAAATCTATTATACTAAATACATATTGATTTAAATGTCTATATCAAGAAAGCATATGCTATTGCTATTCATTCTTTAAAACTCATTATATCAGCATTATAATTTTCAAAAGCAACTTCTAGGTGACTATTATATATGCATATAGAATACCTGCACATATTTTATATGCCTGTTTTAGATATATTATTGAAACTCATATTCTAATAGCTAAGTTGCTGGTGAATTTTCTGTATCTCTTTAAATCATTGCCTAATTCAAATCAAGCTTGAGTGGTTGCTGCTAAAGATTCAGGCATGCTTCCTTTTTGATTTTGAGTACATTGTATTTGCATGAATTTCTATCTGGCAGGGCCATTAACAAGTTCTTAAATTATTCTAGTCTGACTGCCAGCAAAGCTTCCCACAACTTTTTGCTTTTGACAAGGTTATTTGTAGAAAAGGAGTGCTCCTTTTCTTTGAAGAGCTGTCATGTCCATTCATCATATGACCGTTTTGTATAAGCTTCCAATTTGTGCTTTCTGGTAACCGTCTAAACAGCATTTCTGATGTCTGAGATCTACTTCAAAAACCTACTTAGTGCCAGCATGATGGATGGTGTACTTTACAACTTCTTTGTAATTCATCCTGCACTAGAAAGGTGACATTGTTTACCCCATCATAATGACAGGTGGGTCAGTAAAAGGGTCCTAAGGAGAGTTGTCCTGTCAGATGCAAAATACATATTAAAATGGATATATAAATAATTTAGCATGCGTAAGGTTAGCTTCAGGAAATAAACAGTGATTTATATTTTTATTAAAAGGTAAATATAAACTGTAGTATTATCTCAGGGCTAAAGACATTGGTAGTAAGTGTTGAAAATGTCTAGTCAATTTTATAAATAGAACATATGGCTTTTATGCAATTCTTCTGCAATTATTTCTTTTGTTTTTGTGAAACCCTGGCAGATGCAGAAAAGCAAATCATATTTTAATATTAGCCATACGTTGGTCAGATTGATTCTGCCATGTTGTTACTAAGCAGGGGATTTTCCTTATTTCTATATATTTTATGGATTTTGTATCTTTCCTTCTGTAAAGTTTTATCTTTTTTATCTGAAAGATAAGCCAAATAATGCAGTTTTATAGAGAAACTATTTTCAACAACTCACTAATTGTACAGAACTATATTATTATGAAAATATGTATCACTACCCTATTCTGAAGAAAGCAGAGTTCAACAGCCCAGACTAGCATCCCACCTTAATAGATGCACAAATGTGAGGTGTTAGGTCATTGTCTAGGACTCGGTGTTCTCATCTATATAAGGGGAATAGTAACAGCAACTTTAATGGCTTTTGTGGGGAAGAAATGACATGAACTATGTAAAGTACCTGACACTTAGCACTCTATCAATTTTAGTTATTATTATCCTATAGAAAGTAGACACATGTAAACAGGAGAAACTAAGAAACTACCAGAACACTAGAACAATATATCAAGATTTGAAAATACAAACTTTTATCATACTTATTGCATTATCTAAATATAACATTCCTGCCTTCTGTTTAACATGACAAATATGAGTTATTAGGGAAGAAAATGCCTAGGCCAGTATGATTAAAAATAAAATGTACATAATTCCTTGATCATATCTTTAATTAAAACTGAAAGCTCAAAAAATTATGAATGACATGTTTTATTCTTGAATGCAGAATGATAAATCATGTTGAGTTGGGCTTGAAAAGCATTATTTATTTTTATGTGTAAAATATCAATATACAGTACCTTAATATATAAAATCTGAACAGTGTATCAAATATTTTGTCAGAAAGTCTTGAAGAGAAAAAAATATAACCACTGCATAGAATCTTTGGATAACCTACAATCAGATGCCTATTTTATCGTGGCTAGAAAAACTTTGTCTTTCTCTTTAACTTTGAATATTTTCAAACAAAACCAAACTTATCAGTGTTATGGCAAAAGGCAGAGCTATATGAATTAGGCTCTGAATGATTGCTGTTATTAATAACAATATCAGTGAGCTAGGGAAGTGGAATGGAATTGTAGTACTTCAACTTTTGTTTTCTGAATGGTAAGATGAAGTTACTGTCTCACCAACACAGAAATGTGAGCTTCAAAGTTTTTTAATGATGAGAGCGGCTTTGCATATTATCACTCTCTCTTATTTTTCTCTTGTAAAATCCATCTTTTGGCAACAATGCACAAGTGTGGGCTAAATAACTGTGAACACAGCTGTATATAGCCGTCGTTAATTTTTTTAAATTCTGCATAAACTCCCTTGGCCCAATGTGACCTTCTGTTTCTCATTTCATGAATTCTGTTTACTAACTAAGTTAACAAAGCAATTTCATAATTGCTTATTTCATTTAAAAAAATTATTATTATTATTTGACATGGAGTCTTGCTCTTTTGCCCAGGCTGGAGCGCAGTGGTGCAATCTTGGCTCACTGTAATCTCTGCCTCCCTGCTTCAAGCAGTTCTCCTAACTCAGCCTCCCTAGTAGCTGCAACCTCAGGCACTTGCCACCATGCCCAGCCAAATTTTGTATTTTTAGTAGGGATGGGATTTCAACATGTTAGCCAGGCTGATCTGGAACTCCTGACCTCAGGGCATCAGCCAGCCACGGCCTCTCAAAGTGCTGGGATTACAGGTGTGAGCCACCACACCCAGCCCATAATTCCTTCATATTTGAGAATAATAACCATGGGGGTAGTTTCTACATATTTAAGAAAATATATATTTTCCCTGTGTTAAAATTTAGACAGGAACATTTACAAAAAATGTGATCTAACACAACATATTGTGCAGAGTTAAATATTTGTTGGAGAGGTTACATTGCCTACCTGTGAAAGAGAATAAAGCTTATTTTATGACATAAAAGTTTTAAAACAAAGGTAGCTGAAATCAACTAAGTGGTTAAAGTGCAGTGGACTGGTTTCTCCACTTCATTACAACACATGTGGCATTTTGAGTGAGAAAGTATTTGGATACAGATTTTTAATTTGACTAAAAGTTATTTCTAAATATTTTTAGTCACCGTAATTAGTATTTCACAGAAAATTCCAGTGTTTTCATTTTTATTTCTTATTTGATTTAGGCATACTACTTGCAAAGTTAAGTGATAATGTAATTTTCTTAGCAGATATATCTCTTAGTTTATATAAAATGCTAGTATTTAAATACGTTGTTTACAAATAAGACTTACCTCATTTGAGCAGATGCTGCAAATTCAGTCTTTCCAGAGCAAGAGAGATCTGTGGAAAAGATGGTTCTTAGGTTTATGCACTGTTTCAACACATTAGGAAAATCCGGTCATATTAGTTTCATAGTCTCCAGTAAGAATTCTCTTGAATGAATTTGCAACTCCTTCAATGCACTTACCTTAATAAGTTGAGTATCATTTATTAAATAAAGTGCCCTGTGATTATTAATTTGTTATTCCTTATATTTTAATTTGATACTAAAAGATTAACTGACTAATATAGAATATAGCCAGCTGGGTCTCACTAATATAACAAGAAACATTCAACTTTCAGCAAATACATTCTGAGTAACTTTTATCTACCAACCGCAGGGGATACAGTGGTAAATAAGAAAGCCTTGGACCCTGCTGCAGGCAGCTGGCAATATAAGAGAAACTGGCATTTAAAATTGGTTGGCTTGATATTGCTATCATAACTAGCAGATTATTTAAATATCTAAGCTCCAGTTTCCTCATCTATAAAAATATCTCCCAAATATTAATGTTCTGTAGATAGACTAAAACAGTTGATTCAAGCTGCTTAGTAAAATGTCTTGAACAGAGAACATGAATGGTTAAATATTGATTTTATTATCTGCTTATATCATGCCATAACACCTCTGTGTGGTTTAATCCTTTCCACACACACACACACACACACACACACACACACTCACACACACACACACACACACACACACGCACCCCGTATACTCAATTTTCTAATAGCTGAAGTTCCCTGTGAACCACCTTTTGCCCTTATCTCTTTCTTGCTATTATCTACTTTTAGCGAGACTTCCCCTTGGACCAAGACCTAACTAAGCACAAGCTTTAACCGCTATCTCTAATGCATACCTATTTTCTGTTTTCAACCACCTGCCTAAACCTCTACTAGCGTTTTGTTCTACCACTTTAGTAGGCCACACACGCACACGCACACACACAGACACACATACACACACCAGAACAAACCAGTTGATTTCAGCTAATGAGTTGATTTTTTTGCATCTTTGCCAATTCTCATGATCTCCCCCACAATTCCTCAGGAAGCATTGCCCTAGAAAATCTGTAACCCATACAAATTTGCAAATGCTGCACATCAGGACTTTTTTTGTTCACCCCAAGAACCATGTTACCAGCCAGAAACAATGGAATGGATTGCCAATAACACAGCATGACCACAATATTAAGGTGAAATGGACATAACCCAGAACACTGCCATGGGGTAGAAAGTGACAGTGCGCTCAGTGGCCGCTTGAAGTCTCCTACCCCTTTCATGTAGGTCCACAGAAGTCACTCAAAATTTAGTCATAATATTGAAAGGGGCAGGTAATTTCCTTCAGATTTCCCAAGGCCTGAAATGGGAAGGTAAAGTTACCTTCTCAACAGAACTAATGGAAAATCAAGAGGTAAGTTATTTTTAAAACTTCTCTCAAGTTATTTGTGAAATACAAACCTTCCTGGGATACTTGTGGCTCCTGGGACATTTTGCAAAATAGCTGTGGACCTCCCTCCTGCCCCTCAAGCAACTGGGACTGAGTGGCTCACAAGCCCTCTGCCTGAACTTTCCACACAGCTGTCATATCTCTCATTGTCCTCCACCCAAACCATAGAAGAGATGATTGAGTTTCACAGTTTCATTCCAGGACCCTTAGCTCTGGAGCAATCAGCTAGCACTGTTCTTGACTATTTGTTTTGTGTCTTATAATAGTTTTATTCCCAGTTCACTTCAGGAAAACGCAATAAATACGTTAAATGTGGGAAAACTGATAAAGTTGCAGAAACTCTCATGATCCGTTATTAGGGACTTCCATGGTAATATCAGTGAAGTAAGGCTAACCTCTTTTATACTAATTTATTTTGTTCATTCTCATGTTGAGAAAGCGTAGTCTAGATTCACTTTCTCTATACCTTTTTTTTCCCCCCTAGGATTTATCAAGCAAATGGGTCAAATAGTTTTAGTCTATGAACACTACGTCTTCTTTGTGATAAATGGTGAACAACCAACCACCTTGCTGAGCTACACATTAGCTCAGGTTTAGAACCTAACTGTTGTTCTTTCTTTCATTGGTAGATTTTCAAAATTTTATCCTTATCTAACCCCATCCCTATAAAAAAATGAATAATTTCCTATTTCAAGATTCACTAGTCATGTTTTACTCCTCAGTATGTGTGCCATCTCTGTTTCATTTGGTACAGTTCCTCATTCCTTTAAGGACTGTGTACTTACTACTGCCTAGTTATTCCCAGCAGTAGCTCATGCATTTAATCCCTTTGGGAGGCTAAAGGCAGTTGAATCGCGAGGTCATGAGTTCGAGACCAGCCTGAACAACGTGGTGAAACCCCATCTCTACTAAAAAAATACAAAAATTTTCTGGGTGTGATGGTGAGGGCCTGTAATCCCAGCTACTCACGAGGCTGAGGCAGGAGAATTGCTTGAGCCCAGGAGGTGGAGGTTGCAGTGAGCTGAGATCGTGCCACTGCACTCCAGCCTGGGCATCGGAGCGAGACTCTGTCTCAATAAAAAACAAATAAACAAAAAGAAGTTATTCCCCTGGTCTGTGTATGGCTTATTGTCATGTGGATGTGATCTCCTTAGCAATGTCTTCCCTGACTTCCCTTATTAAAGTAATTACTCATTACCCTTTATTACATTACCTCTGTTTTATCGTCTTTGGAGTATGTCACAATTGAAAGTTTTCTGAACTGTTGATTTCTTTACTTTTTTTTTATTCAACATCTCAGCAGGAGAAAGTAAGCAGTGTGAAAGGGACCTTTTACAACTCATTCCCTCCCTGTTTTCAGAAACCAGAATACAGTGTGACATATATTGCTGGAAAATGAAATAATTATCTCTTTAATAATCTCTTTCTTGGACTTCCATAATTCTGTTTTCTCCTATTTCTTTCTCCTACTTCTCTACATCTTCTTCATAATACCTTTTTTAAAAGATAGATTTTTAGCTTTTAAACGAACTCTCTGTACCAGTTATGTTATTTTTTAAAATGTTGACCAAATAATACAAATGAACAGCTATATAATCGCTAAGGTACGATTTATCAAATTCTGGAAAATTTTTAAAGTTTTATATTTCTTTCTGACACTCTATGGTTTTTTAGTCTAGCCTGAAATATTAGCTTAAACTGGCATTATTTTGTCTATTGACTTTGGAGAGTATAGATTTAAAATATGGAAATGGAATCCTGACAAAACTGTTTCGCTTTAGCTACATTTCTACTACAATAATTTTAACATTTTTTGTCGTTTGAATATGCATTATGTGTTAGATTGTAAAGCTGAAGACATCTTGCAAATGTATTAAACAATTACTGTATGCTTAGGCAAGTAGCAACTCTGGTTTATCTTTGTTAGTTCTGCTACTGAAGCTTAGTAACTGTGCCATTAAGCACTGCATTTAGTATATCACTGTAGCAAATATTTTCTTTTAAGCAAGTGTACATATTGCAGTAAAGAAGAAGTGATAAAATTGAGAAGCCAACCCTTTATCTGGTTCTTTACCACAAAGACAGCAAAATTGATTGTGTAGCTCTGCTTACTGAATTCAGCAGGGATGCACCAGTCTCGTCCACTAGCTAGTGTCCCTTCTAATTTATTGGAAGTCCATTTTAACCGATTAGAACTCGTGCTGTACTAGTTACTAAATATTTTAAATATCTCTCCTGCTTATGCCAACCCCTGTCTTATTGGTCTTGATTAACTGGAACACTGTTTTGAGAAGGAGTTTGAAAAGGTGGTATGTCTGCCACGGGAGTGGGGGAAGGCAATGTTGGTTTTCATGCTCCAGTGCATTGTGATCTTCATGATAACGGCCATGATGGAAAGCCCTTGAGTGAACTTGAAAAGGGAATAGTAGTATAATTTTAACAATCTTTGAATTTTAAAATCTTTATAAATACTAAGATGCTAATGATTTTTAGAAAGAAGGTAAACATGGGCGATCACTGTGTTTTACAAGTTTTTAATAAACATAGCACTTTAAAGTGGATGAAAAGCTAGATTATACACGATAGTAAATTTCTAAAGCAGAAGCTTGTTTTTAGATGAGCAATCCTCGTGATAGTATTGTGCTTTGTCATTATCAGAGATGCTTGGGTTTATCATTTCTGAACTTGAGTAGAAAATTACTGTTTTAGTGAAAGCAGGCTTTTCAAACATTTTGCACATTCGGAGTCTCTCTTAGAGAACTAGAAGGGCTCAGAGTGATTGATTTGGTTGAAAATGTCAAGTCTGAAAGGCTTCAATGCATTAATCATTTCATAAGCGTGAATAATTTTTGCTACCTCAAGTTGGAGAAGAAACATGGCACTGGAATGTTCCCCAGTGTGTGGAGCTCCAGCCGCCCACAGGTACCAGGGACATTTTCCTGACCTAGTTACTTTTAATTCTTGTTTCATTAATTTTCTTTAATTGATTGTAGGGAATGATAATTCTGCTTTTCTTTTGGAAGTTACTCTTCCATTGCTTCTGCTCACAGCGGTTTTTCTGTTCCTATATAAATAAGAATGCAACTTTACAAAAGTCTTGTGCTCCTAAAGCACACATAATAGCCCACTTGGTGATGTCTTTAAACATCTTTACTGCTGATGATATTAGGAGAAAGCAAGAGAAAACTTATGACTATCCTAAAAGTCTCACATTTTTAGTTCTATTGCAATGAATGTAAAAATTATCTTTTTTGCCTTTGCCAGAACTCTTGTGGTCTCAAGAGTTACAGGGGATGAGGAGTGTGAACTTTTGGGGTATGAAATTTCCTAGCTGGTAATTCCATAAATCATTTTCTACCTGGTAATTCCATGTTTTGCTTGGACCATGTAATGTATTAGACATTGTTTCTTTTAGACACAATGTTTTATCCTGACATAAACTGTTAAAGCCACTAATCATTTAACTGGTTTTTATTTACTGTTGACATCACACTCTTTCAAATGCTTAGGATAAATCAGTGAGGAGAACAAAGATCCTCGGCTCTAGTGAAATGTAAACATTGTATAAAGAAAAGACAATCAGCATAAGAAGAAAGTAAATTATGTGTGTGTACACATACACACACACACACATACATACCACATACATATTACACACAAATAAATGTATTGAGCTAATTATTTAGTTAGACATTGAAGCATGCTGTGGAAAAATAAAAGCACACTAAGGCAAAGTGATGGTGCTGTTTTAGGGTGGGGTGATTGTAGGGTGGGGTGATTGTAGGGTGGGGTGATTGTAGTATTGAAGAGGGTGTTTATAGTTGGCATAATAGGATAGATGAAATTTGAAAGAAGACCTGAAAATGGCCAAATAGTGAGTCAAATGAATCTGCAAAAAAGGGTGTATTTCTAATAAGAAAGAACAGCTAAAGCTAAGACCCCATGGGACATGTACAGCTGCAGCCAGCTGCTGTAGTTGCTCCAGGGACAGAGTGGAGAGTAATAGTAGGACCATTGACATAATTTGTGGACTCAATGTAAAATGAAAATGCAGAATGCCTTGTTTGGAAATTATTAAGAATTTCAAGATGATGACAGCAGAGCCTTAAACCAAGCAGGGAGCCTTTTGAAGCACAACCCTTGTGCAACTGCACAGGTCACAAACCTCTGAGGCCAGCCCTGGTAGAATAGCTGAAATCATGGGGCAGTATGAAGAGAAGATCATGCAGGGCATAATAGGCTATGTAAGAATTTTGATTTTTATCATCATCCATCTTGGGTCCCCATGATCTATTCATTGTTCTATCTCAAAACCTTCATTTCATTAATGAGGACACTGAGATCCAGAAAAGTTCACTTACTAACCTATGGTTTGACTGCTATGTTTTTATAGAATCAGATTTGTGCCACCTGCTTAATCCTCAAAAGGGCTGCTGTGTGTCAATTTACTTTCTATTGCCTTCTCTACCATGCCTACTTTCTCTTTGACAAAGAAAGAATCGATAACATTGTGATGTCAAATTATATGGGCACAAGTCTGGATTCTAGAGTCAGGCTGTTTATCTTTGATTACTGCTGTACTATTTACTAGCTCTGTGGCTGTGAAAATGTTACTTAACATCTCCTTGCCTTGATTTCTTCATTTGTCAGAAAGGGGTGATTCTTTGAACTGTTGTCATGATTAAAGATGATAATGAATGCATAATACTTGTAACAGTGCTGGGTATATAGAATGTACTCAATACAAATATTTGGTTTTGGTGGTGGTGGTGGTTCTGGATCTTTCAATAGCTGAAAAAAAAGTTTATGTATTGATTTATTATTTATTTTCTTGCACCATCTTCTAGGGAATGTCTAGCTAATTTCAACACATCTTGTCTCACTCTAGGCTCCAAATACAAATCTCTCTCTCTCTCTTCAGTAAGTGATTTATGATTCTTCTTTTTAAGTATTAACTTCTCTGTCTGAATACATACACATATTCATTCATTCATTCGTGCACTTATTTTATTTAGTTCCTACTGTGTGCCAGTAACTGTGCTTGGTGCTCGGAGCAGAAAGATCACTGTGGCTGCTGTGTGAATGTATGAAGGGTCCCTATGTGTCTTTATCTGCATATACCACATATGTAGTTAAATATGTACTCAAATATATATCCATATGGTATTATCATATGATATTTTCCTAATCGTAGTCCACCAGAAACCTAGTTGTTTTATTACCAATTCGGTCTAGATTCAATGTTTCTATCTAGTGTGATTATTGACATTTAGGGAGTACAACTGAACAGGAATTAGTAATTTATCTAGTTTGGAAACAGCTGCTCCTGTTTATTTTTTTTTGTGCATATATGAGCAAGTTGAGCTTGATCAATTTGAAAAGTTTTATTTATGTTTTCTTCATTAATAAGGTAGACGTTTTTTCTTGGCATTATACTTTATTTTCTCCCAAATTTTATTTATTACCTAAAAAAGTATTTTTATAAAATGAAATTCTAATTAAAGATTGAATCTTTCATTTGTGAAAGTTTTCATTAATGTGAAATAGAAATGCATGATTTTATTCTCATTGCCACATTTATTAAACAATTTGACACAAAATATCTTTGAATCATCTTACCCTACCTGTTTCTATAAAAGGTATAAATTTAACATCTGCATTTATTCTCTATCACTGATGATAGATATTTTTAATTTTCATTTAAATTACTTTATTGATCATAATATTTCTCCTTCACACAGATCACATATATCTCAATGAATATAGAGTACTCTTCTGGAAACAGAAATCATTGTGTCTAAAGTTATTTTTTATTAACTTCTAAGTAGCTTTGTTTCTCCCAATATAAAAGTCTTATGTTGAGCAGAGTGAGAACTTTAGGGTACCTGAGTAATATATATTCTAGGGCCCCTCTATGGGCTGACTGTGTCTTCTTCCCCAAAATTCATCCATTGAGCCCAGACCCTCCAGTGTGACTCTATTTGCAGATAGGCCCTACAAGAAGGTAATTAAGGCTAATTGTGTAATAAGAGACACAAGAGAGTTTGCTCTTTTTCTTTCACTCTTCCTGTGTGTGTGTCTGTGTGCATGTGTGTGTGTGTGTGTGTCTGTGTGTGTGTGTGTGTGTGTGTGTGTGTGTGTGGTGTTTACCATCTGGGGACATAGTGAGAAGCTGATTGTCCACAAGCCAGGAAGAGAGCCATTGCCAGAAACCCAGTTGGCTACCACCTTGATATTGAAGTCCTCCATAACTCAGGTAGTAAATTTGTGTTGTTTAAGCCATCCAGTCTTTGGTATTTTTTTTTATGGCAGCAAATTCCCAGAGATTCTGGTTTGATAGTTCTTAAATGGGACAAGGAATCTGAAATTTTAACAATAGTCGTTACTCAATAAGTTGATTTGCTGTACTTAACTCAGTGGGGCCCTCAAGAGCATCTTTCTCTAGTGGCTGCCAGATGCCCATTGTCCCTTCCAATGAAAAGACCTTCTAGAAATTGACTAGAAGCAATCTAGCACAATCCTTGAATTCTAGTCATATAAGTTGGACAACTTCTTTAATATTTCTGAGCATCATTTTCCTCATCTATAAAATGGTGACAATGGAAGATTGCTATCTGAAGAAAATAGATTATGCTCAATGTTCCTAGCACATAATGGGGGCTCGTTAAATCTTTTCTTTGTTTTAGTTGCAACATCTTTTCTACAAGCCTGAAGCTTGATCTGTGTAATAGGACATTTCTTCATTATAACATAGAATCCCTTTTAGCATGCTGTTGATAAACGACACCTATGTCTAACTGATTTATTTAACAGTTTACAGTACCCCTAAAAAGAAGAGCGCAACCTATCTGATTGGATTTCAGAGGAGCCGGATGAGGGAAATGAGATTTCTATGATTTTATTTTAAAATGTTTGTGATCTATGACACTCAAAAACCATAGAACCACTGAGGTACAAAGTATCACTTTTAAAAATTAACTTTTTAAAGTGTAGAGATCTTTGTCACAGCTGTGTGTACGTGGCCCACCACTCTGTTGTCAACCCAAAGCTTTGATTCTTGTTTAAACATGAAATCTTATATTTTATTTCCTTTTCAATTGTTTCTGTTGTTTTCAGCTCCTTGTTCTTGGTTCAAAAATGAATGTATAGAACCTAAATTAAAAATTAACACATAGACTTTAAAATATTTCTCTCTGGTCAAAAAAAATTGTAAAGCAAGAAGGAACTAAGTTGCACCTCTCAATTACTCTCTCTTATGTGCCAAGGAAATCCTCATTAGAAAAACTGTGGTATGCACAGAATGGATAGCTCAGGTACCTAGATTTCTGTTCGTTTGACATTTCCCATAGAGACCAGTAAGAGGTGTCTTAATCATTGGTGTTTGGTTATAAGTTAAACATAGTACTCCAACTAGCTGAGTGAACAATTTTCTAGTGTGACTGAATAAATGCAGAAAGAAGAGGTTCATTGTAGCGACAAGTATATGTGGAAAGAAATGGCTTGGCATTTTATCATATCGTTGTATATTGATTTGTGCTTCAGAAAAATTTAATGTGTTTTCCTGCAGCTGTGATGTTCAGTTTGCTTGAAGGCAAATAGAAAAGACTTTCAAAAAGGATCTAGTTTTAAGGCTTCCTTTAAAGGCAATGGATACATTTTTATCATTGCCTGCGAAACCACCAGAACATTGAGACTTATGTAATTATTGATTTTTACTGCATAAGCCAAAATAAATTGATATAATGTTGTCTGTATTGAGAAATATTTTTTGTGGGGAAAACTAAAAATTCTCTTACATGCTAAAACACTTGATTTTTTAACATGCACTATTTAGAGAAGATGAATTGAAGAGCTATTTAATCAAAATTATCATTGTTGAATCAGCCTATTGATATGTTCCAATCATGTAAACGTCTTTTGAAGAATTGGCATTTTTGTAACTGTCATACCTTTCTGATATACAGACATATCTGGATTTATTGTGCTTCACTTTAGCATGCTTCACATATACTATGTTTTTTACAAATTGAAGGTCATGGCAACCCTGCATTTAGCACGTCTGTTGGTGCCATTTTTTTCAGTACCATGTGCTCAGCTCACATCTCTATATCACATTTTGATAATTCTCACAACATTTCAAACTTTTTCATTATAGTTATATGTGCTAGAGTTACCTGTGATCAGTGATCTTTGATGTTACCATTCTCCATTGTTATTGTTTTGAGGTACCAGGAAATGCACCCATATAACATAGCAAACTGATTCAATAAATATTATGTGTGTTCTGACTGCTCTACCCAGCAGCATTTCCCCTCTCCCTCCCTCTCCTGGGCCTCCCTATTCTCTGAAATAAAACAATATTGAAATGAAACCAATTAAGAATCCTACAATAGGCTCTAATTGTTCCAATGAAAGGAAGAGTTACATGTCTTTCACTGTCAATAAAAAGAAACGATTAAGCTTAATAAGGAAGGCAGGTCAAAAGCCAAGACGGGCCAAAAGCTAGGTCTCTTGTGCCAAACAGCCAAGTTATGAATGCTAAGAAAAAGTCCTCGGAGGCAATTAAAAATGCTACTCCAGTGAACACATGAATAATTAGAGAGCAAAACAGCCATATTGCTGATATGAAGAAAGTCTGAGTGATTGGGATAGAAGATCAAACAAGCCACAATTTTTTTTTTTTAGCCAAAGCCTAATCCAGAGCAAGCCCCTAACTCTTTTAACTTCCTCATTAGAAAGATGAGGAAGCTGCAGAAGAAAACCTTGAAGCTAGCAGAGGTTGATTTGTGAGGTTTAAGAAAAGAAGCCATCTCCATCACATAAAAGTGCAGGGTGAATCAGCAAGTTCTAATACACAAGCTGCAGCAAGTTATCTGTAAGACCTAGCTAAGGTATTAGTGAAAGTGGCTGCCCTAAACAATAGATTTTCCATGTAGACAAAACTGCCTTAGGTTGGAAGAAGATGTTACCTAGTACATTCATAACTAGAGAGAAGACGTCTAGGCTGGGCTTCAAAGCTTCAAAGGTGAGGCTGACTCTCTTGTTAGGATCTAATGCTGCTGGTGACTTGAAGTTGAAGCCAGTGCTCATTTGCCATTCTAAATATTCTGGGGCCCTTAATAGCTATGCTAAGTCTACCCTGCTGTGCTTTAGAAATGGAACAACAAAGACTGCATAACAGTAAATATGTTTACACATGGATTACTCAATAAAAATATTCAACCACACCATTGAGAACTACTGCTCAGAAAACAAGATTTCTTTCAAAATATTATTGTTCTTTGACAATGTGCCTGGTCACCCAAGATCTCTGATGGTGATGTACAGGAGATCAATGTTGTTTTCAAGACTATTGACACAACATCCATCCTTTAACCCTTAACTCATGGAGTAATTTCAACATTCAAGTCTTATTATTTAAGAAATATATTTGTAAGATTGTAGCTGCCCTACATAGTGATTCCTCTGATAAATCTGAGAAAGTATATTGAAAACATTCTGGAAAGGATACACCATTTTAGATGCCATTTGGAACATTTGTGGTTCATGAAAGGAGGTCAAAATATCAGCACTAACAGGAGTTTGAAAGAAATTGAGTTCAACCCTCATGGCTGAGTTTGGGGGGTTCAAGATTTTAAGGGGTTAACTGCAGGGGTGGTAGAAATAGCGAGAAAACTAAAATCTGAAGTTGAACCTGAAGATGTGACTAAATTGTTGTAATGTCTTGATGAAACTTGAATGGATGAAGAGTTACTTCTTATGGATGAACAAAGAAAGTGGTTTATTGAGGTGGAATCTGCTCCTAGACTCTGTCTTTCCAACTCCCAGGAACATTGTTGAAATGGCAACAAAGGATTTAGAATACTATGTAAATTTAGTTCACTAAAGCATAGGGTTCCAGGGAATTGGCTCCAATTTTAAAGGAGTTCTACTTCGTGTAAAATGCTATCAAACAGCATGTCATGAGAGATATTTTATGAACGGAAGAGTCAGTCGATGTGGCAAACTTCACTGTTGTCTTATTTCAAAAAAAAATTATAAAAGCTACACTGACCTTCAGCAACTGTGACCCTGATCAGTCAGCAGCCACCAACATGAGGCAAAATCTTTCTCTAGCAAAGAAGAAAAAAAAATGAACTGAAAACTCAGATCAATATTTTTAAATTAAGGTAGGATATTTTGTTTTAGACATAATGCTATTGCACACTTAATAGACTACAATATAGTGTGAACATAAGTATTACATGTATTGGAAAACCCAAACATTTGTGTGACTCACTTTATTGCAATATTTGCTTTATTGTGGTAGTCTGGAACTGAACTTGCAATATCTCTGACGTATGTCTGTATATACAAACTGATTTATATGTTCTCAAACAAGTAAGTTTTTTCTTAACCTCTACTACATATAAAAAAGATTTTTGTTTATATAACCAATTTAGTAATAGCTTTATTATAAGGCGCTGTCACTGAATCACAAATAATTAGTAGGTAGCTTGGAAATGAAATGGAAATTATAAGTTTTTCTCACTTTTATAATGTAATCGTTAATATTATGTGATCATTTACTTAATCAGACTTTTAAAATCATATATGAACAGTTATTTATATGGTAATGGTATCAGCAAACTAAAAAAATTATATTAAAGGCACTGATTTAATCATATTTTAATATGAATAAAATTAAAATGAAAAATCATTCTGACATAAGTGCTTTTAACAATTACATTACCCTGGCAAATCCATTTGAAAGTACAGCTTAACTTTTCAGAGATAGTGTAAGAGTTGTAATCATTTTGGTTCAAGAGCTACTGAGTCTGTAGCATATGCTGGACACCTGGGTGAGCATGAGTATGTAATGGGCTCTTCACCAAGGAATTTGCCTGTATTGCAAACTGAAATTGGCAGACGTGTCTAGTGAGGGCCTTAACAGAGGCAAAAACAGATTACTTTGGTAGCCAAAGTAGAGGGAGGCCATATTTGGGCAACTGAGAAATAAAATTCATCAGGTAGGTACATTTGAAATGGACTTAAGCGTATTTGTAGACTTTTTACAGATACAGATGAATGTGATGGCTAAGGAAATATTTCACATCAGAAATGTTTTCTCTAACAGATTTGCCCGTCATTTGGTGGTATTCATATGTTTCTATAGAAGCAATACTCTTTCCTCAGATGAATCTTTTATGGAAATACTATGTATAAAACTTGTTGAAGTGCATTAGTTTCAATTGAGAAGGATGGAAACTTCCAGATCTGGATTCTCCATCTTCATTTTTCCATTATTTACCATGACTAACTTTTTTAAATCAGCCTCTCTGTGGATATATGCTATAATTTGAAATACCAGATTTACATTATCATATAATCACTGGAAAGCATAACAACTATTGCTTTAATAATAAATAGATATTACAGAAAGTAGGCTTGATTCATAGGAATATATGAATCTGCAGTTCAGTACTTCTCAAGGAGAAGGAAAGGATTCACTGCATGAGAAGGTTTTTATTGGAATCTCCAGAAAGGCATGAGATTTGTTTTTGCATTAACACAAGAGGACTTTTAAAAATGAGTAACAGTGAAGTTGAATATAAGATGACTCTAGATGAATAGTGGGAAATGTGACAAAGATGATAATTTGGGGCCGTATTCTAAAGTCCTGGGTTGCTAGGCTGGCACATGCGGTTGTACAGGTTGTATTCTGCACAGCTCAAGGATTGTTCATTCAAAGCTGGCTGTTGCACAGCCTTAAATCGTGGCCATCGTGAGCAGGTGTTCATGATGACCGTGGAAGTGAGGACATTGCACTTCATTTAAATAGCAGTAGAAAACTTTTAAATTTTCTTTCAAGCCTGCGAATTATATAATTGCTGTTGAACCTTAAGGAAATTAATCTTCCAGTGTTTCATAAAATGGCTCATATTCCAGAAACATGAATGTAGAATATTCCAAATGTAGTCTGTTAGAAGAATGAACTGTGTTTGTAAATTTTTAGACAAGAGAAGGCAAAGCAAAAATGACTCGCACATTTTCTCAGGTGCCCAGAAGAATTGTTGTACCTGGATTGAAATAGAAAGGTCATGTTTATGGTAATTGGGACAGGGTATAGGAGGTAGAATTAATTCTATATTGAACATTACAAACTATTATGAATAATTTTGTTATACTAGATGGACGATTGGCTATAATTCTTCCTCCAATACATTATTTTTCTTTGTTTTCTTCTCCTCTTTCAGGCTGAAGTCATTGATGTGAGTTATGGAATGGCAGATGATTTAAAAAGGATTAGGAAAATGAAAAATGTAACAAATCGGATCGCACTCCTGAAATTAGGAAAATTGCCGCTGCTTTATAAGGTTCGTCTAATGGGTATTATTCAGTGGGTGGGTGAATATTTTGCCTTGTTTTGATGGAATTATATGCTTTTGTGGGCATGAGAGAGAGAGAGAGAGAGAAAGGAAGAAAAAGAGATAGAGGCAGAGAGTATCACAGAAAGATGGTTTTCTACATTAGAACATTTTAAATTGAGACATTTAAGAAAAATATGTTTGTGCCCTTATTTCTATAGAGAGAAAATATCTGAAGTCAGGTAACATTGAGTTCATGGGACCTCAATAAAATTGGCATAGTCTTCATAATGGTACCTATCTGGAATGGTGAAAATGAGACCACAACATTCTTATCTTTTGACATATGTGAAACTTCTAATCTATTATCAAAATGGACTAATTACCATGTTCTCTATGTTAGACAAGTATTTAGATGATTTACACCTTTTAGTGATTATTTTGTCAACTATATAACTATAGTTACTATGCTCAGGATTTTAATTAAAATATATGCTAAGAGAAGCGGAATTTAGATTTATTTGAATAGAAGTTTATTAACACTCATCCACAAGATACATTTACATAATTAAAGCAGTTCAATCTAAGTTTCTGATGATAAACCACCACAATAGATAGGCACTACTGCTCATTCTCACTTCATTTCCTTTTTCTATTAAAAAAAAATAGTGTGGTTATGTCAGCAGAACTCTCTGGTTCTGAAGATATATTGGATTTCTCCTCATTCAACCTCAAATGAGCTTTGCTAATTCCCAGGTCCAAATCATTTCCAGGAATCTCTTGACACACTCTATTAGGAAACAAGAGAGCATCCTATGTCTTTTTTTTTTTTTAATTATCTTCCTATCATACTCTCATTCTTAAATCAGTATCTAATAGTAGATTAGGCAGGCCGAAATTTTAAGATACTCTTGAAAATAGAATACACAGTGATACTAAATTTTTGCTGGATAATTTTAACATGTATTAAATGCCTTAAAATAATCATATTTTGACCCAGAAATTCCTGTTCAATCAGGAGTTGGGGTGAGGAAGAGCACACAACAAAGTTGGGGTGAGGAAGAGCACACAAAGGTGATAACATAGTGACTGTGATGTGACAAAATATTAGAAATGATATATACGTCCAGTTTAGTGTTAGAAATCATACTGCCTTTATACAGCTGAATATGGTATCACAATTCAATGTAAAGGAGAATATTTAATGACATGTAAAAATCCTCATAAATCAAAAAAGTGATAAAGAGAGCATTTATAATAATTACAATACTAATGATTTTATTATTGCCTGTGAAGGTAACATTATTAATGACATGTGCTAGATAATTTTTGAAGCATTTTTAAAATGTATTATCATATTAATCTTCAAAATATTCATATTGCTGAGGAAGGGACTATTATTATCTTCAGTTTATAAATGAAGTAAGACACAAAAAGAATAAGTGACTAGCTCAGAGACAAAGAGCTAGTGAAATGAAACAATCAGGCTCTCAACCCAGGCAGTCTGATTTCAGATCCCAAGTCTTGAATGCATATATATACTTGTGTGTGGGGAGTGAAGTCGGGGGAGCTAGAATACATCAATAGATAATTAAGAGGTTAAATTAGAACTTTTAGCTAGGATTCCATGATAAAGACGAGTGAATATTTCAAAGTTAGCTACTAAGCATCAATATTTTAAAGGAAATAATTAAAAGCAGGTTAGACTATTAAGCCTCTCACTCATATCTGAGGTAGAAAAGGTTTGGAGATTGTGGAAAGAAGATTTTATGAAGAGGAATTTTGGAGATTTATGATAAGTTCAACTGCAGGCCTGGTGACTGGAGCTTCAATGAAACTACATGGAGGGCTTAATGTCTATCCCCTGCAGTGTCGGGGACATGGTAGTCTGGTGTCTGATTTTATCTGAGAAACCTAAAGATGGGTTTGCTAAGCACTTAATAAATAAATGCAAAAAAGCCCCTGTATGTTGGGACTTGCCTGCATCCTGTAAGTAGAGAGCAGAAACGTATATGTGCATTTCCCATGAGTCAGACATAAGCTCATGTGATGCACAACCAGTGTGGTCTACCTTCATGCCTGTGGAAAATTGCCACTTGTAATGGTGACTCATTAAACATTGACCTGCCAGATTAAAGTTGCATTTGTCTAGATACAGTAAATTGCAGTAGGTACTGCTTCAATTAATTCACAAATGCCCAGGAGATCCAAAGGCAGCTTTAAACATCTGTGAGCCCCACAAGGTGTGAAGCTCCCGTAGGACAGGCACAGTAACATAAGAAAAATCCTACCCATTGAACCTCTAATTTCTAAGGCTTCTCCAACACCAGATAGGTGAGAGTTATCGTTATACATGGGGAAGGAAATAATAGACCACACCCCTTCCCCAAAAGCAGACCTGAGCTGGTGGAGGGGTAAGAAGATAAAATTTTTAATGAAGAGTAGAATTTTGATCATGGTGAGACTAGGAAACCTAATTACTTATTTAAGACTGCTAACTCAAATTGATTATAGGACTTTTTATTATCAGTACTCAGGAATAGTAGGACAGTCCAACTTTTTATTTAGGTGTTTCAGGAATAATGAACCTCTGTTGGTATTTTTGAAAGGGTAGTGGGAAACAAAGTTCTATTGCTTTTGGTACATTATATGAACTTGCTTGTTCAGCCTACCAGTGACAAAATATGTGTGGTAGGGGCCAATTATATAACTGGTTGGATAGAATTATGGATAATTTTGACTTTTCCTTTATTCTTTTGCATTTCTAAATATTCTATAATTGTTGTGTGTATGTTTTGTAAACAGAAACAGGCTTTTGAAAATTCAGGTTAAAATGCAGCAATTAAATTTTTTTTTAACCCAACCTGTTATGGTGGCTCACACCTGTCATGCCAACACTCTTGGATCATATGAGCCCAGGAGTTCAAGACCAGCCTGACCAACATGGAAAACCCTGTCTTTACCCAAAATACAAAAAATTAGCTGGGTGTGATGGTGCCCGCCTATAATTCCAGCCACTGGGGAGGCTGAGGCACGAACATTGCTTGAATCCAGGAGGCAGAGGTTGCAGTGAGCCAAGATTGCGCCACTGCACTCCAGCCTGGGAGACAGAATGAGATTCTGTAAAAACAGACAAATTCTAACTGTGCTCAGAGGTCGATACTCAAAATACTCAAAATTTCCACCAGTATATAATGGATAAAGCAAGTTTCTTTGTATTGGCTGCAGATAACATTTCCATTATGAAACCCTTTGGCCGTATCTACAAAGCAGTGAGTTAGGGGATTATCTGGAAGAGAGCACAGTTATAAAGATCCTGACATCATTTTCCCTGATAATTTTCCTTCTAGGCCTACTAAATAAACTTAACAAAAATTTCTATGCAGAAAGCCCCTTTAGACAGAGCCTTGCTACAAACTTGGCATTGTCTTCTAGAAAGAGGAGGCAGGTTGTCCTCTCTCAAACCTTTTAACTTCCATTCTAGCCATCTCTTCTGTTTTCCGTGGATTGTCCTGGAGATCTGGGGGGAACTCATTGCTGCTGTATCTGTGAATATACATTCACATGGTAAGAGAAAGGAAGCATGTATTAAACATAGTTATACAGCATGACTACAGCCAAATTTGCTTCAGCTGTCCATCAAATATATTCTGGAGCTGAAATTCAGAAATGAGGTAAAATGTAATTCAGTTTGGTTGAAAAAGTTAGAAGACCAGCAGACTTCTTTATGAATCATAAGAGCTAGTCATGATTCTAAATGAGCATTTGGTCAGGGAACATGCAGCTAAATGAGCAAAGAGAAGTTCATTTTATTTTGGCTGTGCAGTAGTTACTAAATCATAGTTTAAAAATGAATTTGGGAGGGAATCTCTACATCTGAGCTAGGGAGGGCAAAGGGGAACCATAATTATGATATTAAATTATTAGATTATCTCCTGAAATGAGGAGAAAAATAATCTGCAGTCAAGAAGGAGGAGAACTCATTAGTTGGATCATAAATACCAAGAATGTATGTGTTAATTTAATCTCTAGGAAGAGATTAATGAGAAAATCCCCACATTGCAGGGTAGGAACTATGAACTGCAAACGGCTTTCAGAAATGTGCTGTGAAATCCACATCTTGCTGCAGAAAAAGAATCAACCAAGTTCTCCAGAACTAGCTGTGCTAGTTTCCTTAAGCTGCAGGCTTAGAGGAAAGGCTTTAGATTCATTTTAGCTATGTGTTTATAACAGTTTATTTTATGGGAGAGTGCTTTAATTATTTAAACTTTCAGACAAAACATTTTGTCACTGTGTACCCAGATTTCTCTCAGTGACAACCGGACACATAGTAAAACAGATACCACGGACCTTCACAAATTCCCAAACCATGGAATAGCACTCTAGTATGGAAATTAATTTTATAAAATTCAATGAAAACATTTGACTTCTTACTTAGGGCCATTTTTACCAGAAGTAATAACCAAAAACTTACTGTGTACCACAAGACAACTAGAAATCAAGTAAATCCCTCTGAAATGTGGAGGTTGGTCTATTGTCTAAATTCACGGTCATGTCTGCCTCCTGTCCTGTAGAAGTCAATTGTGTTCTCAGTAAAATTACAGATGATGAATATATATCTTGATTAATCATGCTACTTGTGCATAATGAAATTACATAAAACATCTAAAAACTCTTGCTTCTTTTGTAAATGCAGAAATATACATCACTATCTAGTACTATCTATAATCTACTAAGATGTTAGTAAATATTAGCTATTTTTTCATTATTCTTACATAGTTTTTTATCTTTATGATGAGAATTTTAAAGGTCCAGAAATCCAAATGATTTCATACTTTTCTACAAAGGAAACATTTTCTATGTATTCATCAGCTAAGATTTATATTTTAATATAAATAGGAACTACTACAGGCAAATGGCCTTTAGATATGTGATTTGATGCCTACATTGTTGTCTTTATTGGGCTGGAGTATAACTTCAGCCCTGCTCAAGTCCATAAAGCTTGATTAGACAGACATGCCTTTGGAAACAGTCTGGAGGAAAATGAGATAGGCAATGAGAGATGGTATTGTTTGTACTTTCAAGTAAATTGCTTCTTGCAAATTAGGGAGGAGTATCAGTATTTAAAGAAAAGCAGACTTCGTATATGAATTTCAAACACAACTTAATCCAGAAAATAATTAAATTTAAAACATTGAGTTAGAGGTTTAGTGAGAAAATATTCATAGATATTGGTCATTTACAATCAATAGTCAATGAATGGACAAATGGAAGATGAATATGAAATCCTCTAGACATTTAAAGTTAATGCTGACAAATACTACATTTTGAAAGCTTATTTTACAGGAAGCATTTGCATACTTGTGATATTTGCTGAACTAGAAGTTTCATTTATTCTAGTCTCCTTTTTGTTTCCCTTAAGAACATTTGTTCAATCCATATAATTTCAGTCAAAAGAATATTGTTTGCTTTAATCTAATTAAGAGAAACCAACATTTAATCTACTTTTCTTATGGTAGAAATTGGTGGGACTCCTATTTTTCATTCCCATAATTAAAATCCATAGATGCATTTAATTAGTTAGTATTAAAGATATGTGGTGCCTAATATAATGGATACGAAAAAGGAAATCAATATTTTTAAAGATAAAATACTTGTGAGTGTGTATGTTTGTGTTTGTGTGTGTGTGTGTATATGTGTATGAGCTGTATGTATGAGCACTGATATGGCCTTGTGTAATGTGGCAGTAGGGCAGAGAAGAAAAGAAAAAAGAGAAAGACACCTTTCTACCAAAACTTTTGATACATTGTAATTTTCCCTGGTGTGAATGAACTGAAGAAATCTCTTTAAGTGACATTCTATGGATATTTAAAATATCTTAAATTCAATGTCATTAAATGATGCTTTTACATATGTACTGTATAGGAAGGCAAACTTGCCTCTTTTTTTATTAAGATAATTTTTGAAGTCATTTTATGAACAAAAATAAAAAGCAAACACTGTCTTGGTACTTTAAAAGAATGTACTTGTTCACTGAATAATTTGATGAGGCACTTCTTACCTAATTATCAGAAATAATTACAAAAAACCAAAGCCTCCATCTTTTATGATTCTGAGACTCCAGAGCTGTTCCATTTGTCATGGAAAACATAGTCAGTGCTAGAATACAAAACTGGAAAACAATAGTTTAATGTATCTGAAGGCTAAATCTGCTGCTAGTTTCTAATCAGACTGCTTTCCATTTTCCACTGGCTGAAGTAAATTACTTTTTTAATGACTTAAACAAAATACTACTATATCTACAAAATGTATTTTTTGTTGAGATACAACTTCAAACATGAGTTATAAGATCAAGATTTAGACTGTGTCATTATTCTGCAATTTATCAATCAAGCTTTTGAAAAGTAAATTTAGAAGAAGAATAATTGAATGCTTCACATTCTATTCCTGTTTTTAAAGTATTTTCCATGGCTTAAAATCAAATGAGAGTCTGTCTACATATCTTCAAAGTCTGTCATGAATAGACTGCATAATTTAGAAGTCATGCATGTGCTTTGCCTATATGATAATATAATTTAATAATACTTTGGACTATTTGAAAATTATGACATCATAGCAAGTGACATCATGTATCAGAAGGGTGGATTTTTGTATATTTCTTATTGTAATATAATCAGCATACATAATCTCCATATATTTATACAAAGTTAACAATATTAAATAAAGGTGATGAGCATTTTGTTTTTCTTAACTAAATGTTATAGCAAGGGAGAGAGAGAAAAAAGTGATGGTCAGATGAAGAAAAGAAGGGAGGAAGGGAAAGAAACAGTAGCTAATCCCTTCTACGTACTTCACCCCCGAAAACTACCCATGTTTCAGAAATATTTTTGTGTTATATAGTACTCTAAAATTTGAAACAGTAAGCTCTAGACATATTTTGGTCTCAACTTTTTGATAATTACTTGGACTCATCATCAATATAGATGTCTGCTATGGTGCTTTGTGGTAATACTGACCTATACTTTCACATTTTAACTTTTCCCTCTTCCTCTGTGTCTGGTTAAAAACTTCCGTTTTTCCTCCGTTGATACTTTCACAGCCCTTCCAATCTTCTGTATTGCTGTCTTCTCAACCTGTAATTTATTTTAAGTAGTGAAACACAGCATTGCAAGATGCAAGAATGGGAGAGACACACTCAAGTTTGAGCTCTTCTACTTGATAGTTATGTGACCATAGAATATTACTGAACCCCTCTGAAGTCATGCAAGCTTTTTCTTATTTTTTATTTTTTGGTTTTCAAAATCTCTGCATTGATGGTAAAGATACTCTCAATTCATAAGGTTGTGTGAAGATTAAATCTGAAAATGCATGCATGCTAAATTCTTAATAAATGTAAATATTATAATTAGTATGAACCCCTTAAGACCTGTATGAGGTTATATAGATAGAAAGGGCATGAATTTAATGATGGAGAACTGTGACAGCTCACTCAAACATGCAAAACTAAACTGAAGATACTAATATACTTATTGGATAAATCTGTTAAAGAAAAAGTATTAGTCTCTCAAGATTGCACTTTTGTGTTATTCAGCACTAAGGATTATGTTGGTACCATGTGGAATAATTTGATCATTGAGTAAAAAAAACAAAAAACAAAAAACTGAAGTCTTCAAATTGTTTTTGTGGAATAAGATAGAAAAAAATAAAGAAATTAATGTTAAAAATAAATACTACTTGACTCTTAAGGAGGAATATAAATAACGTCATAACAAGATAGTACATGCTTTGGATTTTTACATCCTTTAGGGTATATTTTTATGCATATACTTTTTTATTAAGGTGATTGAATAATATATTAGGAAAATAATATTTCTTAAAAATTAGAATTACATTATACTTATAGAATAGTTTATTCTAATTAAAATTTTAATTTTTTGTCCAAAATTGAGATATGTATGGTTCCCAAAAACCATATCATGAAATTGTGTATATGATGTAATTGTTCATATCATAAAGTTGTAAAAATTAACTGAAATAATACACATAAGTACTCAACACAGTACCTGGCATGTACTAAACATTCATTAAAAGTCAGCTGACATTTAATTTAATCCTATGGAAAGGTTTTATCAAGAACTATATTTTCTCCTTGGATCATATTTTCTGGGTGGTTACTATTCTATGGAGTCAAAATCTAGGTTTTGTCATTTCCTAAATGGTAGAAACCTGCTCTGTTTAAGTTAAAACTCAGTACTTCAAGGTTTAGATGTATTTCAGGAATGATTATGATGTTGACATTTTAGTTCATTGTTTTCTTATGTATTTCGGTTTAGAATATCCTCAAACTGACTTTGTGATTTAGCATAGTGACTTTCATTTCTGCGTTGATATTTCATAGGTAAGATGGGTGCTTAAGAAACAAACAAATAAATAAACCCTTATTTCTATACCAACAGCATTTTAAAAGAATTCACTTGAGGCCTAATTATTAGTAACTATATATATGGCCCTAAGTTCTCTCTCATTCTTTCTCTTTTTGTCTGACTGTCTCTTGATAAATAGAGTTTAATTATTATTACTATTTTGCTTAATTATACATTGGTAAGGAATATTAAATAGCAGTTTGCATTTTACTAATCTGTTTATAAGATATGTAGAGGCAGAATTAAATTACTTTTGGAAGTGAACACTATTGAAAATTTAATATCTGTTAGGGAAAAAGTACTTCTCCCTAATACTTATGTAATTAAAATTATATCTGCACAGTATATGTGGTTTTGAAATCAATCAGTCTAATTTTTATAACAAAATAACCTTTAATAAACTATAAAAATTGAAATCTATGCAAACATAAAATATTCACTTGAACTTGGAAAAAATATACACTCAATAAAATATTATTTTATTAAGTAACTGCTAATATATATGTTAATTTACTGTTCTCATGAATATTCATTAAATTGTTTTTTAACTGAAAATATATATTTACTGTAATTAGGCAAACAGTATTGGGACAGGTTTATAGCTCATATATATTATAGTTAAGAATAAAGCTTTTGTGGTTGTAATACTGAGGAGTTGAAGAAAAAGGACATTATATTGCAGGTTAAAAAGTAACTTCTTATTTACTAGATTTGCATTTCCGCATTTTATTAAGTTTATGCAATTTTATTTTGTATATTTTCTCTCATATTGCATTTTAGAATACGCCCAGAAATCTCATTCATTTTAGATTTTTTTATTATTATTATTGTACTTTAAGTTCTGGGATACATGTGCAGATCATGTAGGATTGTTACATAGGTATATGCATGCCATGGTGGATTGCTGCATCCATCCCCCCGTCACCTACATTAGATATTTCTCCTAATGTTATCCCTCCCCAATCCCCCGACCCTCCGCCATCCCTCCCCTGGCCCTCCCACCCCCCAACAGGCCCCAGTGTGTGATGTTCCCCTCCCTGTGTCCATGTGTTCTCATTGTTCAACTCCCACTTATGAATGAGAACATGCGGTGTTTGGTTTTCTTTTCTTGTGTTAGTTTGCTGAGAATGATGGTTTTCAGCTTCATCCATGTCCCTGCAAAGGACATGAACTCATTCTTTTTTATGGCTGCATAGTATTCCATGGTGTATATATGCCACATTTTCTTTATCCAGTCTATGATTGATGAGCATTTGGGTTGGTTCCAAGTCTTTACCATTGTAAACGGTGCCAAAATGAACATATATGTGCCTGTATCTTTACAATAAAACAATTTATAATCCTTTGGGTATATATCCAGTAATAGGACTGCTAGGTCAAATGGAATTTATATTTCTAGATCCTTGAGGAATGTTTTCCACATGGTTGAACTAATTTACACTCCCACCAATAGTGTAAAAGTGTTCCTATTTCTCTACATCCTCTCCAGCATCTGTTGTCTCCAGATTTTTTAATGATTGCCATAGTTCTAACTGGTGTGAGATGGAATCTCAATGTGGTTTAGATTTGCATTTCTCTAATGACCAGTCATGATTAGCATTTTTTCATATGTTTATTGGCTGTGTGAATGTTTTCTTTTGAAAAGTTGTTTGTTCATATCCTTCACACACATTTTGATATAGTTGTTTTGTTTTTTCTTGTAAATTTGTTTTAATTCTTTATAGGTTCTGGGTATTAGCCCTTTGTCATATGGGTTACATTACAAAATTGTTTTCCCATTCTATCGGTTGCCGGTTCACTCTAAAGATTGTTTCTTTGGCTGTGCAGAAGCTCTGGAGTTTAATTAGATCCCATTTGTCTATTTTTGCTTTTGTTGCCATTGCCTTTGGTCTTGCCTATGCCTATGTCCTGAATAGTATTACCTAGGTTTTCTTCTAGGGTTTTTATGCTGTTAGGTCCTATGTTTAAATGCTTAATCCACCTGGAGTTAATTTTTGTGTAGGTGTAAGGAAGGAGCCCAGTTTCAGCTTTCTGCACATGGCTAACCAGTTTCCCAACACCATTTATTAAACAGGGAATCCTTTCCCCTTTGCTTGTTTTTGTCAGGTTTGTCAAAGATCAGATTGTTGTAGATGTATGGTACTACTTCCGAGGCCTCTGTTTTGCTCCATTGGTCTATATCTCTGTTTTGGTACCAGTACCGTGCTTTTTTGGTTACTGTAGCCTTGTAGTATAGTTTGAAGTCAGATCTCATGATGCCTCCAGCTTTTGTCTTTTTGCTTAGGATTGTCTTAGCTATTCTGGCTCTTTTTTGGTTCCATATGAAGTTTAAGGTGGGTTTTTCTAGCTCTATGAAGAAGGTCAATGGTAGCTTGATGGGGATAGCAATGAATCTATGAACTACTTTGGGCAGTAGGGCCATTTTCACGATATTGATTCTTCCTAACCATGAGCATGGAATGTTTTTCCATCTGTTTGTGTCCTCTTTTAATTCCTTGAGCAGTGGTTTGTAGTTCTTGAAGAGGTCCTTCACATCCCTTATTAGTTGTATTCCTAGGTATTTTATTCTCTTTGTAACAATTGTGAATGGGACTTCACTCATGATTTGTCTTGCTGTTTGTCTGTTATTGATGTATAAGAATGCTTGTGATTTTTGCCCATTGATTTTGTATCCTGAGACTGCTGAAGTTGCTTATCATCTTAAGGAGATGTTGGGCTGAGATGATGGAGTCTTCTAAATATACAATCATGTGGTTTGCAAATACAGACAATTTGACTTCCTCTTTTCCTAATTGAATACACTTTATTTCTTTTTCTTGCCTGATTGCTCTGGCCGGAACTTCAAATACTATTTTGAATAGGAGTGTTGAGAGAGGGCACCCTAGTCTAGTGCCACTTATCAAAGTGAATACTTCCAGTTTTTGCCCATTCAGTATGACATTGGATGTGTGTTTATCATAAATAGCTTTTATTATTTTCAGATATGTTCCATTGATACCTAGTTTATTGAGAGTTTTTAGCATGAAGGGCTGTTGAATTTTGTCAAAGGACTTCTCTGTGTCTATTGAGATAATCATTGTTGTTTTTTGTCTTTGGTCCTGTTTATGTGATGGATTACATTTACAGATTTGTGTATGTTAAACCAGCCTTGCATCCCTGGGTTGAAGCCAACTTGATTGTGATGGATAAGCTTTTTGATGTTCTGCTGGATTTGGTTTGCCAGTATTTTATTGAAGATTTTCTCATCAATGTTCATCATGGATATTGGCCTGAAATACTCTTTTTTAGTTTTGTCTCTGCCAGGTTTTGGTGTCAGGATGGTGCTGGTCTCATAGAATGAGTTAGGGAGGATTCCCTCTTTTTGTATTGTTTGGAATAGTTTCAGAAAGAATGGTACCAACTCCTGTTTGTATGTCTGGTAGATTATGAATTTTCTGAAATTAATAAATACATAATTACTTGAATATTATAACCATCTAACATCTTAATTATTTAAATATTTCAATCATCTAATATCTACATTTAAAAATACAACATAGAGTGTTAATCGCTATTGGAATAATTTTACATTTTAAATCAATTTTTATTGAAAAATTAGGAAAAGTTAGAGATTGTATAATCTAGGAATATACATAGCTAATAGCAGACTTATAATTTGCCTAATATTCACAATTAAGGAAGAACTACCAGAAAATTCTTCAGATAAAATTTATTTATTCTCTAAGATTTAGTTATAATTTCCCTTTTGTTTCAATCTAAATCTTATTACTTTATCAGCTTATTAAAATGACGATTCCCTACCATTCAGTGAAGAGGTAGTGTACTTGTGCTTCATAAGTAGATAAAATACTCTTATTAACCTTCTTTTATAATTCTTACACAAAGATAATTTTCATGAAATTGTAGGTTAAATTTCATCATATATAAACATGAGTCATTGAATGAAATTCAGGAATAACTCATAGTTCCAACAAGCCATGAGGCCTGACATTGTTTCAATACCCACAATAATGATCATTTTAATATAACTTGTTTTTAATAGTAGCATATCTATAATTAAATAATGTACAACCTGGTGATGGTATTATGGATATTAAAATACCTGTGATATAATTTAATATTGTATTTCTGTTCTGTTAAAAAGGACAATTTTGATACTTTGCTTTGTCTTACACTTTGACTATTATCAATCCTTATGATTGGTTTTATACATTTTAAAAGTTCAAAGATTTCTTAGCTTTAGAGTAAAACTAGTGAAAAAAAAGTATACTATTTGGCCAATTAAAATGCAAGTGGCTCTTCTTCCAATTGTATTATTAATATAATAGCCAGGCAAGCATTGTTAAAGCTATTTCAAATCTTACCTTACTGAAAAGTTTTCTGTGACTTCTACAGAACATTATTGGCAAAACATATACAAAAGTATTTTCTTTGTGGTTTTGAGAAGTTCTTACTATGACTTACTAAATATATAGGATTCTTTTCATTTGTTTTTCCCGGCTTTATAAACTGTGTGCTCTAACTGATTATGAAACATGGAAGTCCTATCCAGTTTAAAAATAAGGATCAGATCCTAATAAAGCAAATGCCTAGTTGTAGCCAATTAAATAATTTATTTATTTTTACCCCTGCATTCAGCTTTATGAAAACCCTTGGTTCACACTGCTATCTCAGAGATCTCCAAACCTTCTTCAATTTTGAGTAATGCCTGACTCATAAATCCTTTAATGCTGAAATAAACTCTGTTAAATTTATTTTGTCTTAAGTTTTTCTTTTAGAAAAGACAGTTTATGTCAGGATAATACCCACTTAATATCCTTCTCATTGGAAAATTGGTGAGAATATCATATCTGGGGTGATGGGGTTAGGAGCAAAATAGAGGTAACTAGAGGCAATCGAATTCTTCACAGTTCTGACATGAGTGGTCTCCATGTGTACCATTTGGATCATGTATACATGAGAGGTTTCCATGTGTACACTCATTTATACTTAATGATGAAATTCCTACCTCACATCCCATGGGTATAGCATCTGAACAGTCATATGGGGTTTGAGTCCCAGGTTTACTATTTAAATGCTGTAAGTCACTAGTCAAACTTTTTAAACTTTCTAAGACTTCATTTCTTCCTTGGAAAGCCAGTATAATGGTAATGTTGTCTTCATATCACATAGCCTTTAGTAAATGCTTGATAAACATTTATTATATTGTTATTGTTTTATAGCAAAGGTAAGGAACAGTTCCTACTTTCACTGAAGATGTTTTGAAGCATAGGTACTTGAGTAATACAGACATGCATCACTTAATAAAGGAGATACATTCTGAGAAATGCCTCATACGATGATTTTTGTTGTGCAAGTATCATGGAGTGTACTTACACAAACCTAGATGGGTATAGCCTACTACATAGTCTATATGGTATATAGTCTATATGGTATAGCCTATTGCTCCCAGAATACAGATATTACCACAGACAATTATAATATGGTGGTATTTGTGTATCTAAACATAGAAAAAGTACAGTAAAAACATAATATACGAGACAAAAACAGGTATACATGTGAGCAGTTACCATCCGTAGAGCATGCAGGCCTGGAATTTGTTCTAGGTGTCAGTGAGTGAGTGGTGGGTAAATGTGAAGGCCTAGGACCTTATTAAACACTACTGTAGACTTAACACTTTACCCTTAGACTACAGTATATTTATTTCCAAATATTTTTCTTTTTTAATAATAAATCAAGCTTAAATTACTGTAGCTTTTTTACTTCATAAACTTTTTAATTTTTTAAACTTTTTGACTCTATAAATAACACAGCGTAAAACACATTTCACAGCTGACAAAAATATTTTTGTTTATATGCTCGCTCTATAGAAACATTTTCCTATTTTTAAAATTTTAATTTTTTAAATTCTTAAAACATGTTGGTTGAAAACTAAGACAGAAGCACATACACATTGGCCCAGGTCCACACAGGGACAGGATCATCAATATCACTGTCTTCTACCTCCACATCTTATCACACTGGAAGGTTTTTAGGGACAATAACGTGCATGGAGCTTTCATCTCCTATGATAACAATACCTTCTTCAGAAATCCCTCCTGAAAGACCTAACTGAAGTTGTTTTACAGTTAGCTTCTTTAATTTTTATTTTTTGAGACAGAGTCTCCCTCTGTCACCCAGACTTGAATGCTGTTGTGGCAGGATCTCAGCTCACTGCAACCTCCACTTCCCAAGTTCAAGTGATTCTCTTGCCTCAGCCTCACAAGTAGCTGAGATTACAGATGTGTGCCACCACCCCCAGCTAATTTTTGTATTTTTAGTAGTGTCGGGGTTTCATCATGTTGGCCAGGCTGATCTTGAACTCCTGGCTTCAAGTGATCCACTACATCAGCCTCCCAAAATGCTGAGATTGCAAGTATGAGCCGCAGCACCTAGCCAAATTTTTTTTATATACATAAGTAGGAGAAGTATACCTTAAAATAGCAAATAATAATAATAATAAATTAGTAAATACACAGACCAGTAATATAGTTGTTTATTATTATTACCAAGTATTGTGTACATAACTTTATGTGCTATATTTTTATACAATTGGCAGGGCACTAGGTTTGTTGACAGCAGCATCACCACAAACATGTACGTAATGTGTTGCACTGCAATGTTAGGACAGTCTGATGTTGCTCAGTGATAGGAAAATTTCAGCTCCGTTATAATCTTACAGGATCACTGTCACGTAACGGGTTCATTCCTTGACCAAAACGTCCTATGCGGAGCCACGACGTTGTCTGTGTAACGCTTGTTTTCTTTCAGATACATAATGTCATGTAAACACTTCTTATCCTCACAAATTCTCTGTGTAAGCAGGATGGTTACTGCTGTATGGTAAGGAACTACTTCTTGGAGAGTTTGAATGTCTAAACCAATGTTGTGCCTTTACTTTGCAGAGAGCTAAGGCTGTTATTCCAAACCCAGGGCTCTTTAAGATTCTCACAATTTGTTAATTTATTTGTGTTTATGAATAAATCTTTAAGATGTCTTCTCTCAGTATAAGCACTGTTGTGTCTTCAATCATGGTTCTTTACTCCCAAATAAAGATGTTTTCAGATGACTTTAAAATGGTTCAGAATGAGAAAGATACACAGACAAAGTAAAGGAAATGTGAGAAAATTAATAGCTGGTGAAGTCAGATAATAAATATGTGAGAATTTATCATTATAGTTTTCATTTCTATTAAAATCTTTAAAATAAAAATTTTCAAAATAAAAAAGTGGGAGGAAGAACAACCAGGATTTCCAACAACTGCCTGAAAATGCATCTAACCATTTTAGCATGAGTTTAGCTTATTCATTTCTCCCTTGGGAGCTTATTGAGTGGTTACAATACATGCTTTCCATTTGGACAAGATTTCTCATTTATGTGGAGAGTGTTTCAGTCCACTTCTGTCCTTAGTAAATCAAGCATACTAATCAGAGGATTCTGACTCACCAATTTAGCTGTCCAAAGCCCAACTTGACTTAAGGGGATCACTTGATATTCTCCCTGCAGAGTACGGTAAAAATCAACTAGTAGGTTGGATATGGTCATTACGGTTAAATCACTCTTCATCCAAATTGGCTGAATTTTTATATTTTTATCAGATTACTGACAGCCAGGAAGACATAGCCTCAGGCATCTAAACAAAAGAATGCTGAACGTGAATTGGTGTTGAATTCATTTCCAACCAGAGTGCTGGTGAAACCATAGGGCAATTGTATATCGGAGATCGTTTATTATGAGCCAAGAGTTCTCATTAACTTCTCTGGGAAAAAATGGTGCCATTAAATCTTATCTTGAATGAGAAGAATTTGTAACTTGAAAATGTTTATGAATATTTCATAGGAATCGTCTTAGGGTGCATGCTTGTGTGTGATAGCCTGGCAAAGGTTGACAGATATGTGGAATATTGTAATGACTTGATGGATGCATATGGAATGTTTAATGGAAAAAATGAGAAGTGCCTGCTGGGCCTCCGTGATCCTCTTCCAGTATAGTGCTGATTTTACTGTGCTGTCAACAAAATTTTCACAAAAAGGATAGTTTGTGAGTAAATGAATTGAAACTGACCGGATTATTTTATTGCACTAAATAGGCCTATAAGAAATATGTGTGAGAATAAGGGTCAGTGATTTATTCTGTATTTCTTTTTATTAAAACACATTTTTAAAATCCATATATGTATAAAGGAGTTCTTAATGAATAGGCATACATATTTACTTACTGCTTTGATGTCTCAGAATCCCAGGGGAATTTCACCAAGTTTCACAGTGACAGGGGGATATGAGTAGTTTGGTCACAGAGCAGCAGATAAAGTCTATGAGAATCATAATGATATCAAAAAACAAAACAAAACTTACTGAGTTAATCTTAGAAAGAGAAAGAGAAATATATACAAAAGTGGAAAGATAATTTTTCCCAAGCATTGTTTATTGGTAGATTATCAAATATGGTTTGGTTTGCTCTATTTTAAATGATAGAAGAAATTTAGAAATAGATTTTAAAATGATTGCTGGATTATGAAAATGTGAACTATTTAATTGGGAGTTTTTTAACCTGTTACAAAAGAAGCCTGAGAAGAAAGTCAAACACAGTCTTCATCCACGTGAAAGAGTATGCATGGGTTATAAAATTAAGACACTTTCCAATCTTTGCAAAAGTTAAAAATATAAAACAGGCACTTTGGCCAGGCACGGTGGCTCACATCTGTAATCCCAGCACTTTGGGAGGACGAAATCGGCGGGTTACCTGAGATCAGAAGTTTGAGACCGGCCTGGCCAGTATGGTGAAACCCATTTCTACTAAAAATACGAAAATTATCCGGGCATGGTGGTGCATGCCTATAATCCCAGCTACTTGGGATGCTGAGGCAGGAGAATCACTTGAACTCAGGAGGCAGAGATTGCAGTGAGCCAAGATCATGCCACTACACTCTAGCCTGGGCAACAGAGTGCGACTTGGTAAAATCCCATTTCTACTAAAAATACAAAAATTAGCCAGGCATGGTAGCGCATACCTGTAATCCCAGCTACTTGGGAGGCTGAGGCAGGAGAATCACTTGTAATCAGGATGCAGAGGTTGCAGTAAGCTGATAACCTGCCACTGCCCTCCAGCCTGGGCAAGAGAGTAAGACTTTATGTCCCCAAAAAAAAAAAAAAAAAAAAAAGGCAGGCACTTAAATTGTAGCAAAGTGTATTTAGGTTGCCCATAAATAATTAATTGTATAAGATGAGACTGATTAAATACTGGAAAAGCTTCCAAAAACGGTTATCCCTGTCTGTTTTTAAAACTTCTAGAACATCTCACACCTAATAAATTATATAATACATCCTGATTCTTTTTAAAATCAGTTTTGGCAATTCATTATTAGATACGGAGGTATGTTTAGTATACGTTGCATACTAGCCAGCTACCCTTCCCTTTAGATCACGTTAGCCCCTGGTAAGAAAACTTCCAAACAAAAAATAAGAAAGCCCAGGACATTACCACATATTAGCAATGGTTTTGTGACCTAAGAGACTAAGAAATTTGTCATTTTTAGAAGCAAGGGCCTTGACATTGATGGACTAATTCAGTTCATTCCAGTAAGAGAGAAGATATTGAACATTTTCATTCAACTTATGGCAAATTCTATGCTTTTTAAAAAGCCTGCCTCAGAAATGCATCAGTCTAACACGCCTCTTTAAAAAACAAAAAAAAAAAAAAAAAGAGAAAATTTTGTCTGTATTTTGTTAAGAAAATGAGTTTATCATACTACACTTTCAAGAAAATTATGTGAAGTATTGTTCTTCACTATAAAAATGAGGACCCTGTGGGTGGATAAAGGATTTTCATCTGTGAAGTTGACCATTGTCTCTGGTACTCTGGCCAATAAAATCCTTGTTCGGACCATGATGGTATTAGGGGAAGAATGTTGTGGTTCACTCCCACCATCATCTTAATATGATCTACTGAGAGCATTTCAATTCTGGGTCAGAATCATTTGATTGGATCAGAATTGATCAGAATCAGAATCAATTCAGATCAGATCATTTCTGGCTAATAAAATTCTTGTCTGGACTATGTTGGTATTATGGGAAGGGTGCTGTTGTACCCACATACTGTAATCTCAGCATTATCTGTAATCATTTCAGTGAGACAGAGACTTGACTTTTACTCAGTTGTGATTTTACCAGAATAAAATTCATCATATTTCATTTTATGGAAACAATCAGGTTTTTAAGAATATAATTGTATGGTTCTCCCTGAAAGGGAATTGGTCTAACAATGCATTTGTATGTATGTTCCCAGAATAGACTCTTAAAAATGAGAGCATTTGATTGGCCTTGTCCATTTGGTGTTTGCCATATAGGAAATGGAAAGCCAAATTGTTTAAAATGTGCCACTTACGCTTTATTTTATCATTCCAGTCTCCAGGAATCTTTGCGACAGAGTTAAGATTAATTGGTTTAGTGGATCTGATTACCGTAGACCCTGATTTCTGTTAATAGCCATGTTTATCATCTTAATGTGAAATTTGCTTTAAGCAATTTATTCGATCACATAAATGTATGATGCCTTGAACCTGTTACATTTGACATCAGATAAATGTTGAGGTTTGAAAGGCTCATTGTGCTATATAATATGTCATCCCCGGTACTGCTCCGTCTATCCCACTAAATAGTTTAAATTATTATTTTTTAATATAGAAAATATATTTGGGAATATTTGAAAATCATGTAATATGCATCCCATTTCTCATCAAATGAGATAATTCTATGTCTACAAAAACCTGATGCTTTGGCTGTTTAATCTGTTATCTTGGGTTAGTTATCTGACTTAAGGTAAGGCACTGATATTTTGCTTCCAAGTATGACTTTTTCTAATAGAAGGGAAAATCAAAGATTGAAAATGTTGTAGGAAAAATAAATGTAATTATAGAAATATAGCAATAACATATTAATGACAATAATAACATGCAGATAAACTACAAATCAAGATAAAAAGGAATAAAATCTGATATATTTTTCAGCTTGAGTATTTACTTTTCATTGATTTAGTCTATTTTAAATCATGGTTATGTTATTTTAGTCTTATCTAATGATTTTAGTATATGTTTCATTTCTAATTGCAAAACATTAGGTTTCATGGAAGCAACATTATTTATAATTTGCCTGTAGGTTTATGAATACATATGAAAATGAATGCTTATTGTAGGTTGCAATGTAAGTGTTTGATAGATGCTGCAGTTATTTGTGTATTTATGTTCACTTACGGTTTATCTCTATACATATGTTTATAGACATAACAAATTGACCTTCTTTATTCAGCAGATATTAATTTGGTAGCATATTTGCAAGTAAGCAAGGTAATTTATCTTTCTATAAGTATTTCCTTTTAAAGCGTTCTATTATAATGAAAATGTCTTATTGCAAACCAAAGCCAAGGATTTTTCAATTGCTCCTCCAGGTTACCTTCCATGTTAGAATCTTCTATTCTTCATTCCTTTAATAAAGATTATCAACAAAGTGTATATATTATAAATTCTTAAATTTAATACTAGAAATTAAATACTTAAATTTTTCAATTTTAAGATAATAAATGAAACAGTGAAGAAACTTGCAAAAAACAAATTGTTGTTTAAGGAAATAGGAAAAAATTGAGAATTTATTCTCTTTTTTAACCTTAATGTAAGAATATTTCACAGAGAATATGTGTGTGCATGTGTATCTGTATGTGTGCATGTGTATTAAGAAATTATATTTTAACCATATTTTGTTTTGGATATACATCCATTATGGATAAATGGGTGATTTTTGTTATTTCCTCCTTTTTGCATTTTGGTTTTTTCAAAGTAATTTACAACAGGCATCCATTGCTGTTAGACTTTTTAAATTATTTCAACAAATAAAAATAGTTAAGTTCCTTAAATAATAAACATTTCTTTGGTTTCTTTCACTGTTTTAAGCAAACTGTTTTTTGATTAAAGCAGTTGTGTTAAGTAGAAGTAGAAATGTTTCCCATTTTTGTATTAGTCTGTTCTCATACTGCTGCTAAAGACATAGACTGGGTAATTTATTTTAAAAAGAGGTTTTATTGACTCACAGTTCCACATGGGTGGGGAGGCCTCACAATCATGGCAGAAGGTGAAGGGGAAGCAAGACATGTCTTCTGTGGCAGCAGGCAAGGAGATGTGTGCAGGGGAACTGCCCTTTTATAAAACCATTGGATCTCGTGAAACTTACTATGATGAGAACAGCACGGTAAAACCCACCTCCATGACGCAATTACCTTCCAAGGGCTCCCTCCCTTGACAGGTAGGGATTATTACAATTCAAGGTGAGATTTGAACAAATCGTATCACATTACAACAAAAAACTACAGTAAATACAGAGACAGTGTTTTAAATTTCAAACTTTAATGTCAGTCAACTATTCAGCAGCTAAATCATCAAATTTCAAAATGTTAGTTATGTGAACTTCTTTATTTTGTTTTCACATGCCACAGTTTGCTTCTCCCTTTTGGAATGGTCACTATATCAAAATGAAACCAATGAGAAAAGGGAACTTAGTGCTCAGTGGCTTGGGCCCTGGAATCAGTCATTTTGACTCTGATTCTTGCTCAACCTATGACCTTAAGAACATTAGTTCACCTACAAGTTCATTGATTCATTTGTAAAATTAATAGAATAATATTTGCTACCACGTGTTCAGTAAGTGAATTGAAGGTGAGCTACCTCTTCGAGATAACACAAGCCTTTTACCTCAAGCAAGAGTAAGTGAATTGGGCATATGTATATATGTAACATATTTAGAGTTATATTTTCATTTCATTGGCTTAGTTATTTTTTCCATGCTCTTGAAGATACTTCACAAAAAGGCATTATTCACTTACCTGAGAAAAAACTTGTCAGGGTCACAAATACTACAAAGTATTTTGTAGTATTTGAATGAATTTTAAGAGGTATAACCAGAGATTTCTGACTCATTATTTTACCTTATTAGCTCAACTGTTATTCAGTGCTCCTGTGCTTTTTAATGACTAAAGTTACCTCTGCATCGTGGGTGATAGTAAAGGTATGCTGGCACTGAAGAAGTTTTTCTAGCATCGTAAGATAGCCAGAGTACATTGAGGGGAGAAATAAAATGTAAAAATCAAAGGCCAGTTCCAGTTTTATTTAAACAAATATTTGCCTTTTAAAGACATACAAAAAGTAAATCCAGACAATTTCTAAGAGTGTTTATCCTAATACCTTGATAAAGAATACATATTCATATGGAATAAGTGACTTTCTTAATGTTTTTATGATGATATTAAGATTCTCAAAAATTAAACAAGACTTTTTTTCTTGTATATTAAAAACAATTCACGTCCTTTTTATTGATACACAAAGCTGGACCATTTTATGTAGTTGGGCAGGCCATGTAGTTTATAACTTACAGAGCAACAATCACAACATAGACATCAGAAATTTGTGTATTTTTAACAACCATTTTCTAGCAGACGGCAGTAAACTGTCTCCTTGTGACAAAATCGGTATATTATGACAAATTTTGGCCAGATGGAAGTCAAGTGTCTTGAGGACACTTGTCTGATATGTACCTCTTGCCCATATGGTGTCTTTATGCATATTAGTAAGAGCTCAAAATTTAACCAATATAAAATTTTGACATTTTCTAACCATAAAATACAAAGATCAAATAGGTTAATGCATGAAAATTCTAAGTACTATATATACCCAGTATTCAACAACAATATATTAGTACTCATTTTAGTATTACTAATATAATAACTGTAATAAGTTTAAACTTTTTAATAATGATGGTAGGAAAACTCCCAAAACTATTTCCTTTTCTAAAATTCATGACTGTAACCCTGTTAACCACCAGAAGTTACACCAGCATGGCACTTTTATGATATAAATAATTTTAATGTTTTTTCTTCAGTCATAAACAATGAATTTCTACAAAAATATATCCACATGAAAAAACTGCCTTATTTTTATAAAAAGTATACCCTAATTAAAATATTAATATTTATTAAACAAATTTCTATAAGGTGATTATACATGAGAACAGCATAAAGTAAAAATTTTATGATAAATTACTTTTCATGTATTATTTAAACAGAATTAATCAATTCATTTCTGAGTTTACTCAGCTCACAAGGTCCCCAACTCTCTTCGTGGTACAATTAAAAACTTACTCTTGCTTCAACAAGGCTTTTGAGGGTCTGTTTGCAAATGTATTTTTAACCCCATAGCTTTCAGCACCTTATGGGAAGAAAGTAATTTTCACAAGTCATGTGAAAATCTAAACAGATGTGAAAACCTTTCAAATAGAACTTTTATAATAGTAATAGATAGAAATAGAACATCTATAAATATACACATTCAAATTTTTTTAGTTTTCATCAAGATGAGATCCATTTCTTTCATTTTCCAATTCTAATTGTGCAATCAAATGACTTTGGCTAATCCCATTGTTAACCAACTCACCTCACTTTACCACCTAACCCCATGCTTAATCCCAGAGGCACAAAACTATGCTAACTGCTAGGAGCTGGATTAATTCTAGTCAAGAGATATTGTCAACACCCTTATGGCAACTCCTAGCAAAAAACACTGGTAACTGAACAAATAAAAACTTACAATATGCTCATTCAGAGGTCAAGGGTATAAAACTATTGAAGCCAATATGTTTTAATATATTTACCATATGTGGGTACCACATGCTATAATTTTTGTTTAAGATTTTAGCCCTGTTGTGTCAACAAGTGCTCATATTTTGACTAATGTATCTGATAACAAGCAGTAAGCTGTATCATGAAATTCTTATCAATACTTAGTTCCTAATTTATTCATTTTTTCTTCCTGAAAGCTGCAAGCTAATGGTAATGCTGTGGATCTAAAAACCGATACAGGACAGTGAAGGACTGTGCCCACTATGTTAATGTAGTTCAATGGCCAAACATCCAGAGACACAAGTGTTTTCATGTAGTATTCTTCTTTTTTCTTTCAGTATAACCTTCATCCAACAACCAAATTTAATCTTTTCTTAACATAAAGCTTATATCAACCCATACTTAAAACTTTTTCAATGGATATTTTTATCATTGACGTAAAGACCAAAATGCTTAGAACCATTTGTAAATCCTTAAATAATCTGAGATTGCATAATTCATCTTGTATAACTTCACTTGTTAGCTTCTAAAATATACCTTTTATCCTCTTATCTCAGGACATTTATTATTCTCGTTTCCTCTACTTGGATCTTGTTTCTCTTCTTTCCCTATTCAAGTTTGGCTCTACCTTCAGATCACCTACGGTTACTTTATTAGAGAATGCTTCCCTGAGCCTACAGGCTATTTCAAGCCTCCAGCGTAAATGCTGCATAGTCCCCTCTTTCTAATAAATATCACAGTTTAAAATTTAATGCATTTGTGTGATATCATTTGGTATATGAATTACCTACTACATGATAAATTCATAAAGGAATAGGTGTTGGCCATCATTTTCCACTATTATATTCTCAGCTCCCAAGACCATGCAGTCCTTGATACATAGTAGGTGTGTCTCAAAAATCATATGTTAAATGAGTTAATAACTTAATGGATGCATCTAGTTGCATCCAATTAATACACCAGAGAGAAATGCCAAACCTAGCTTCTGTTTTCAACTCTAAAACTGCCTCCTATTAGTTAACTGAGTAGCTGGGTCTAACCATCTTATACAAAGTTCAAAGGAACAAGAGGAATCTTAGCCAATGTCTGATTAGGCAAACACCGGAGTAATTTTAAAAGTAGAAACTTTTCCATGGTGTGTCAACTTTTTGGATAGGTTTGTAGCCCTTTATTTTTCCTTTCTTGCTTCTAAAGTGTTCCTTATAAAAAATTCCTTTTCTGGTGATAAGTTGACTTTGCACTCTACCAGTTGGCATACTTACGTGATATCATCTTAGTGCATTCCTTTCCGCAAACCTATTTTTAAGGCAGGTAGCATCATATTCACTGCTCAGGTTGGTAAACTAAGGGAGGGCCTCAGTGGTTAATTATATCACAATTACGCCGTTTAATAAGTAGCAGAACTTAGTTTTTAGATTTGGAATCCAGGACTTGAAAATTAATGCTTTCTCTTATTCCAAGTTGCAGTGATTCCATCTCTGAATCGAGGGAAACTTATGAAATATTTATCTGTAGGACTATCACTTAACAATGCCTTACAATCTAATCCTAAAGGTTACATTATATTTTTGTTGTGCTATTTGGTGTAGTAGGTCTATATTGCAGAATGAGTGAGTATAGGTTTTTTTCTTTTGCAAAAGTTCACTTTGTGTATACTTCATCTTAGAAGTTTGTTTTCAAACATGTGCAAATCTATGAGAGCAATTAGAGCTGTATTTTGTTAAAGAGTTAGATGGATCATCAGACTTACTCCCTACAAGTAATGCACCTAAAAATGATAAGTCAGATGCAAAAGGAACTCTCAAACTTGGATTCATTTTATATGAGTATTTAGTCTAGAGTAACTGAAGACATTTATCCTTATCGTTGCCAAGGTACTCATTGAAATTACTAAAATATTCTAGCAACGGCTCTAGGAAAAGAAAACGTAGCCTACCATCTGAAAGAATTTACTGCTCGTGATTCTGCCTGAAAGATAAACCACCTTAATGTGGATTTTAATACAGCTTTCATTTTGGATTCATAGGTAAAGTGCTGATGCTTTTGATTGAAAATATACCTTTAATTAAAAGTATATGAGTTTTTTTTTGTGTGAAAAATCTCCATTTTCTCTAAAACACATAGTAAATCTGTAGCTTCAATGTATTCTAGGCATAAAATCATATATTATGTGTCTTCAAAATCACATACTTTATTCCTAGTTCAAACCATCTGGGCTTTTTTTATGGCAGTAGATATTACATACTATTTTATTTCTTCCTGAAATTTGAAGAGGGAAGAATGATCTAGAGTGATAATGTCAGAAAGGCCAGCATGATTTTTAATAAATGGTTCTGAATTTTACAACAATTTCTGAATAAGATCCTCTACATATTGGGGCGCACGTGTGTGTGTGTGTGTGTGTGTGTGTGTGTGTGTGTGCACGCGTACATGTGTATTATTAATAAAGAGGTACACTACAGGCTGAACTCAAGAAAAATATATGGTTATGGGAATTATTCACTGAATAGATAAGCACTTCCTAGAATTTTAGAAGCAAAAATGCCATGGAAATTTATGTTAAAAAATTGCACGAATAGGATTTTCTCTTTTCTCTCTTGATGGAACAAATAAACTGGGAAGTTGCCTTTTTCTTTCATTACATTAAAAAAAAAAACAGTTTTAAATATACCCTTGGATTTAGAGAGGATCCTGGGAAACAGCACCCACATTCATCTGTTTCTTGGCAGGCATCCGATCTTCCTGGAGCTGAAAAGATAAGGAATTTATGTTTCTTCTTGCCATTCCACTAACTATCCACGTTTCTATTCTTTCTAGTTCTTCAATTTTATATTGATTTCCTTCTTCTCAATGTAATCATTTCCTCCATTTACACCTTTGATTTGAACGTTTCCTAGTTTTTTAAGATAAAAAGTCTATTTTGAAAAGAGCAAGGTCCATAAAACCATTAAAGATTGTATGAATAAATTAATATACTCATAAAAAAGGCTTAATGTTGTTAGCTTGTAATTAACCTCCTCAATTGCATTACACATTCATAGTAAACTGTGTTTGGGAAAAATTCTATTGCACCCTGCTAGGAGATAATGAGAGAATAAGATTAGGCAGGTTATTGCATCTCAGTGAAAGCTATTGGACATGCTACTTGAAGCACATATTGTTACCACTAAATAATTACGATCACTTGCTTAAGAATCTTCCTATGAGATGGAAAAATAACCTGTGTTTAAGAGACTCAAATTCGTCTTCCCTGTTCCTGATATGCTTAAACACATTCTACCACATAAACAAGCTGTGGTATAATCAAAGCTTCGCAAAGTACAGAGCAGGCCCTTCATAAATGTTTGCTGAAACAATGAATAGATGTCCGTCCTCCACCAAACAGGGAGTTTGAATCATTTATTTTTAACTTTTTTGACCATTATATAATCTTTTTATCCTGATGCTACATCACTGTATAGGTTTAAATGAAAATAAGCAGTTTTAGTCTGTTTTCTTTACGTAGATGAAGAAAAATTTCTCTCCATTATAATTAAAAATATAGGTACCTAAAATACAGAGAAGTTTGTAATTTTTTTCAAACTTGACTAGGTTCTGTATTATTTTTCCTTTCTAAAAGCAGATATCCTTAATATAAAATATTAGTTAAACCGTGAAGAAAATTATATACTTTTGACATACTCAGTAAATGCCAACCTCCTCTTTGACAAAATTATTAAATAAATCCTTGCTTCTCAAAATGCTGTCCATATACCAGCAGCATCTGCATCCTGTGTGATCTAGTAAGAAATACTAGAGTACTGGGCCCACACCAAACTTCTGCCATCAGAATCTGGGTTTCATTAAGTTCTCCAGGTCATTGATGTGCACATTAACATTTGAGATACAGTGAAACACAATTTTGATTTTCTTCAGAATTTATATAATTCTAAAATCATTCTTTCAATGTTTATATACATTTATTTATTTATATATTAATGAATAGGTAATTCTTATTTTCTTTAAGTCAACAAATTTAGTTATTTTAGAACTTCTTTTCTAAGACTATCTTCTGTTCATAATCCTGGATTGATAACCCAATTTTAAAGAAGCTTACGTGGTACATATTTTTGTGTTACTTTCCTTAGAAAATTCTTAAAAGTTTTTATGGCAAGTTAAGGTTTAATTCCCTCTGTTAGTAATATTTTCCTTGTATAAGATTCTCAAAGTAGGCAATTTGCTCTCTCACTTTTTCGTATTATTCTTTTAGATAATAGACTAAAACACGTTTGCAATGTGTATGTTTTTACAAGTTTATCACTTTATCCGAATGTATTGATCAATTTGATAAACCTCACATTTAAAAAAAATATTAAAACTGATTCTCAGTAAGGCAGTGTATATACATGCTAAAACTCTTTTGTGTATCTATACCAGTGAGTTGTTTTCAAGTTGAACACCTATATGCTTTAGAAGCCTCCAACATCACCGGACTTCACATAAATATATTAAATAATGTGTGTGAATAATTTTTTTTCTAGAATTCGAGTTTTCAGATTCCTTCAAGAAGTCTTCATTTATTCATGCAAATATTTCAATTTTGTTTATACAGAGAGTATTTTTCCACTCTTGTTTCCCAAATATTTTCTGTTTTATTTTCCATCTGGAATGCTTAACCTTTTCTCTTTCACTTAACAAAATACTTTACGGGTTATTTTAAGATTCACTTCTCTTATAAAGGCTTTCCTAACTATTTAAGCTGACTTGGATCTTTTATTTAAAATTCAGTTGTCATGTTTTTTGTTGTTTCACACACAACATTTGCATCTCTACAAGATGAATTAATACCGGGATCATGTTTTATACTCCACCAAAATTAAGGGATGACTAGTTACCTAAAATTTCCCTTAAAATATTTTATTATTGAATTATTTTGTAATATAATAAATACTATCAGATAGTAAAAATGTAATGTTTTACAAATGAATACATAAATGAAAAGACTGAAAGTTTTTTTCTATACTTCACTAATTAGAAAGCCCTAAAACCTGACTTATGTTTCTACAATTAACCCTAATCAATATATGATGATTATAGCATGAGTGGGATTACTAGGCAATTGTCCTTTACTGTTCTGTTACTTGATAAAGCTGGTCAGAGAAAATTTTCAATTCTTAGCCTGCTTTAAAGGCTATGAACAGACACTTTACAAAAGAAGATATACATGAGGCCAACAAACATATGAAAAAATGCTCATCATCACTGGTCATCAGAGAAATGCAAATTAAAACAACATTGAGATACCATCTCACCCCAGTTAGAATGGCGATCATTAAAAAATCTGGAGACAACAGATGCTGGAGAGGATGTGGAGAAATAGGAACACTTTTACACTGTTGGTGGGAGTGTAAATTAGTTCAACCATTGTGGAAGACAGTGTGGCGATTCCTCAAGGACCTAGAAACAGAAATACCATTTGACCCAGCAATCCCATTACTGGGTATATATCCAAAGGATTACAAATCGTTCTACTATAAGGACACGTGCACATGAATGTTCATTGCAGCACTGTTTACAATAGCAAAGACCTGGAACCAACCCAAATGCCCATCGACGATAGACTGGATAGGGAAAATGTGGCACATATACACCATGGAATATTATGCAGACATCAAAAACGATGAGTTTGGGTCCTTTGTAGGGACATAGATGAACCTGGAGACCATCATTCTCAGCAAACTGACAGAAGAGCAGAAGATCAAACACCACATGTTCTCACTCATAGGCGGGTGTTGAACAATGGAAACACATGGACACGGGGAGGGGAGCACTACACACTGGGGTCAGTTGGGGGGAAATAGGGGAGGGACGGTGGGGGGTGGGGAGCTGGGGAGAGATAGCAAGGGGAGAAATGCCAGATGTAGGTGATGGGGAGGAAGGCAGCAAATCACACTGCCACGTGTGTACCTGTGCAACAATTTTACATGTTCTTCACATGTACCCCAAAACCTAAAATGCAATAAAACAGATAAATGGGGAAAAAAAAAAAAGAACACTTAACAGACTACAGCTATGTAGGTGTTTTCTATCACTGGAAAAGCCTATGACATCAGCTGCTTTTAGAATTTTAAAACCATAATGACAGGCTTTAAATTTTCTTAAATGCCTCCAGGAAAAGAGGAAGAGGGAGGGAGTAAAAGAAACATCATCTGAATAAAAAGGAACTAATTCTCACTTACCTACCTGTCGCCTGCGCCACAATAAACTCCACTGGAAGGCCTGGCTACCTTGGGGGTCACCAGAAGCATGAACAGTTTTTATAAGGAAAGTTTGGGCTTTGTTTATTACATTTATTCAACAACTCAGTAGCACTTAAATTAAGGAGAAATTGCAGTAGGTGGAGGGGGCAGGGATCATTCTGCAGTTCTGCAAGCTTGATTACTTTAAGTTTCCATCTCTGTGTCCTTGGATTTTACCACTCAACTTTTTTAAATTTTTTTAAATCTCCTTTCAGGAATGAAGCATACAGGTACTACATCTGTTTTGGTAACTACCTTACTTTTTTTAAATCCTATAACTATTTGGGATTTGTTCACTAGCAGAAATGCTCCTTGTTGGAAGTATTATAAACAGCAATGAGAATGAACAGTAACAAAACTTTTAAGTCTGAAAAACATCAGGACCACATAGTATCATAGACACAGCGTTTGTTCCAGCATTGATAATTATCTAAGGAAATGGACCGAAGTTGTTTCTAAAATTTGATAATATTCTTCTACGTATTCAGATGTACTCAATATCTATGTGTATTAATATTTTTTATGTGTTCATTATGTTTTGTTAATTTTATTTTACTTTAAGCTCTGACTGCAGTTTACATTTTCTGCCTGCAAGATACACATTGTATTTGCTGTTATCATTTAGACTAACTAAAATAATAGAATTTGCGAAATTAACAGAATTTTTTTTCAATGTTCTTTACAAAAAGATTTTGTTCTGTTAGACAGGTCTGACATGCATTTGGCACCCATTTTATGGGAGTTTTCTTCCTCCTGTTGGGGAAACTAAACAATCCTACCAACATAACGAGCTTTCTGTACCAACGTTACAAAAAGAAATAAATGATTTATCATCCTGTACACATTAACAGAATTATCTGCAGTTGAAGTAGCATGAATTTGACCCAAAGTTACAGTAAAGCTTCACATTCCATACAGCAAAGCAATAACTTTTCTTATGTGCTCAAGGGACAAGGGTTTGCACCTGATATCAGGTTCCTGTGCATCTCCTGAGAGATCCCTGAGCTAATTCCAGAAGTATGCTGTTATATATCTAGTGGTTATTTGACTACCACGTTGAAAATAGTTCTACATTGTAAAATCTGGAGATAAGTTTAATCACTAGAGAGATTTATCTCTATACCAAACGTACTAATCTTCCTCAAGGAAGGACTCAGATTCATTATGCCTCAAGGAAACACATTAAAGAAAAAAGAAAGGACAAAAATGTTCTATTCAATTTTTATAAGCAGGAACAAAAAAAATCTGAATTTATCCTTGCACTCTTAAAACTTCGCAGTCCCATTATAAAAAAAACTCATGTCTATCCTAAAATTAAATGGGTTTCTTCCCAACAGTATTAGTGTAGTTTGAAGAAGAAACACAACTATAACTAGAAGTAGAATGCCCTGGAAATTTAAAAGACTACGGCAAAGGATGATTTTTTTTTTCCTTTACACTATGGTTTTTTGTTTTTGTCTTCTTTTAAATGCGCTTTTGTGCTGGTGTGCATATGTGTGCTACAGAATGGAAGCATAAGGACGGCTTCAGCTGCCTTTCTTGGTCCTCCTTGTAGAAGTTTGATACAGACAAAAGATGCTGTAATGAAACATTCATCACCAAGAACCTAAATACTTTGGGTACCTTGAAATATTTTATTTCCTTATACTATTATATTCTGTCTTCCATTTGGAAAAGGAAAATAATAGTCTCATATTTCTTAAATGCAGGACTTAATGTATGGCTTAGATGAAGACAGGATTATTTGTGTGGAGGCCTAATTTTTAGGCCCTATTGTTGGAAGATGTGAAGAATCAGATTATTCTGTGTTACAGAATTAACAGTGTTTCTCAACAGATAGGAAAATAAATTAAAATAATAATTAAATAACTAAATTACAATAATGACAGCACCTGTTTTTGTAATGTATGACTGGGAACTAACTCAGTTGTCCTTGTATTTGAGAACAGAAGAATTCTCCTACATTTGGTCTCTGGTCTTAGATGAGTAAATACTATAAAAAAGGCCAGGCTAAAGATGAAGCAACTTCATGGCTGGCTGCCAGTCTAACTTCAAGTTTGTAATACAAAGTACCCAGTGTTCCTTGCACGCAGTGCATCCAAAGAGAAAGTATAACCTAAAACCATCGTGTAAGGGTAACTCCATTAACTCTAGCTTCTATGGGATATTTTCCCTCCCATGTTATGTCTACCTTTATAGATAATTACAGAAGCCACAACAGTTTCTTCATTATTAGAAATATTTCTGTTTTCTAGATTTTTAATTTTTAATTTTTTCTAGAAAATAAAAAAAAAGCAAAGTGTATTAGCACAGGTTCTGAGAGAGGCCCAAGGTCACAGTTTAAAATCCTGTTTAAAGTAAAAACATACTGTGATATTGTTGATTATGTTCTCATTTTTAACTAAGAAACCTTTAAGTGGCTACTTATAAGGAACAGCTTGAGACCTTCCAAGATGAAGAGGCAGTCTACATTAATTTGTATTTGATCTGATAGTGTGACTCAGTCATGTGGTGGTTTGTAGATAGGAAATGTAAAAAATGAATAATAGTATAATTTTCTTTGATCTACTTGTGCTTTGTCGCCAACTTTGTTTTTCTTTTTTTTTTATGATTGGCATTTGCATCTTCAACTGTATAAGCATTACATTTAAAGCAGTTACATTACTGTGTCATATTTTATAAACTGTGCTATCTATATATTTTAAATATTATTCATTGTTTATGTATTTAATATGCAAAGCATTAACATGTTATTATATGTAACATGAAAAACATTTATTTTATGTATTAAATCACTAACATATATTAATCACTCCAGTTATTTCTACCCTCAATGATAGTAAATTTGGTTGAGAGAATAAGTGCTATGTATTCATAGCATATATTATCCAGAATATATTATGTCAAAGTGAAGTAAATGTAAAAACTGCATATTTTATTTGTAATTTTACATTTTTCAAAATATGTTGTAGAAACTTGTTCAAAGGTTGTTGAATTTTTATTCAGAAAGCAAATACAAGCTGAGGTTATAGGAAAACAAGTAGGTTTATGAAAGGTAATGGGAAAATGCACTTTATCTGTTGAGATTAGAAGAAAATAATAATTTTATTAAAAGCATTTTAGTTATACAGGTTGCTATATTAAGTGATAAAAGCATTAGTCTTGAATCGTGGAAAATGCTGTGGCAATAAGACAGATTTATTTAGATTGGAGGGAAAATAAAGCCTTGTGACACCTTTCTCTGATTAGCAATGGGAAAAGGAGGAGGAAGAGGCGGGCAAGGAGACTTACTATGCATCCTCTTCCTGAGCCTTGATGGGCCACGACAGGCCAAAAGCTGTAACTTCAAGGTTGTATTGTGAACCAGGATATTAGCATAGGCACCTGTTTAAGGCCTTGACATTTACCCAGAAACTGAGAAAGGATTTTATAACAGAGACTCATCAGACCTGGAGCTTTAGAAAACTTCAAATCTCTAAGATCCAAAATAGTGCTTTTCAACAATATTTACTGAATTTGTTATTTCAACTGTGTTTGTAAAATACTCTGTAACACCTGTGGATCTACTTCTGGAGAGTCTATTTTATTCTGTTTTCTTATTGTTTCTGTAATAATGCCGTACCTTTTATTTGTATGGCTTTGTAATATCTGTTTTATATTTGATAATGCCAGTCTTCTTATTTCTCCAAATTGTCTGTACTTTTAGAAACATTTGAAAATTAATTTTAAAACTTATTACATGTAAAATTATCATGTTAGCAACAGTATCTAGGCTGGATTGGGTAGCTTATGCCTGTAATCTCAGCCTTTTGGGAGGCCACAGTGGGAGATCGCTTGAGGAGTTTGAGACCAGCTGGGCAACATAGTGAGACTCTATCTCTATAAAAAGAAATTAGCAAGGCACGGTGGCCTGCTCCTGTAGTCGAAGGGTGGGGCAGGAGAGAAGGGGTATAGGGATGGGGCTGAGGTGGAGTGGGAGGATCCCTGGAGCCCAGAAGGCTGAGGCTGCAGTGAGATTACACTACAGCGTGGGCAGCAGACTGAGACCTACTCTCAAACAAAATAAAACCACAACAATGCTATCTTATTCCATAGAGCATCCTTATGTTTCTTCATTTCTTTTAGTAGTGTTAACTATTTCCCCATGAAAATGCTATACATTATTTTAAACAATTCAAAGAAGCTTTATGTTTTTTTATGAACAGTACTTAATGTTCTCTTGAATTTTTATAGAAAATAAGAATAAACATTTCACGTATCCAGCAAGGTGCAAAAATGATATAATTAACATCTATTTACCCAGCAATAGGAAGCCTTTAGCTACTCCCAACCAACGAAAATTGTAAACATTTTAAAGTGCATACACTATGCACTGGTGTAAATAGTTTTGAATATATTAACTCAGTAACCCTCATAAAAATCCATTGAAGGAGGTACAGTGAGCTTTACTTTAAAGGGAACCAAAACACAGAGAGGTTACATAACTTGCCCAGGTTACACAGATGGAGACTGTGGGAGCTGTAGTGTAGCACTGGTACCAATGTCAAACCCCTGCTGTCTGACTCTAGAGTGTGTGCTCTTACCCATAATGCTATGCTTTTCCAAGTTCATTATTACAGATACAGCTAAAATCTTATCCAGAACGCCCTACCATATCTGGTATTTCAGGTCTCCATCTTGTGAGATGGAAAGGGAGGAAATGACAGATTCATGAGAAATGGAGTGGATACATTTGCCTTTGAATCTTCAGTGTCTAGCACACTGCAGGACAGAGTACATTCTTAGAAAATATGGGTTGAATCAATCTTTCTACATTATTGCAAGGTAATTTTTTAAAAAAGAGTCACTTGTTCCATGTTCCTAAAATTTTCCAAAAAAAGTGCTACCAATATTTATTGATAGTATTATACAGTCGACTCTGTTTCTTTCAATATTAATATTGCATGTTTATAGTATCATATAACATCTTATGATACATCAGACAGAATTAACCAATTTTAATGTTTAAATCATTAGTACTTAGACTTGTCTACATCTTTTCTTTTCTTTTCTTTCTTTCTTTTTTTTTTTTTTTTTTTCTGAGACATTGTCTCACTCCATCTCCCAGGCTAGAGTGCAATGGCGTGATCTCGGCTCACTACAACCTCTGCCTCCTAGGTTCAAGTGATTTTCCTGCCTGGGACTCCCAAGTAGCTGGGATTACAGGCACCTGCTACCACGCCCAGACATGTCTATATGTTTTCTACTTACACAAAGTTCATGAAGAGAGTGAGATTTTTAAATTTAGATGTAATCAAGATTTTCATAACAGCTATAGTAATTACATTTTCTGCTTATGTTTCTGTTTTTTTCTCTCATCTAGAATATCTTCACCTGTATTAGTCAGGGCTTTCCAGAGAAATAGGACTAATAGGGTTAGAGTTCACACACACACTAGGGGAAAGGGGAGAGAGAGAGAGACAGAGAGAGAGAGAGAGAGAGAGAGAGAGAGAGAGAGACTTATCTTAAGGAATTGACCCATGCAATTATAGAGGCTAGTAAGTCCCAAGATCTGCAGAACAAGTTGGCAACCCAGGAGAACCAATGATGCAGTTCCAGTCCAAGTCCAAAGGCCTGAGAACCAGAATAACTAATGGGGTATGTCCAGTCCAAAGCTCAGCAGACTTGAGGCCCAGGAAAAGCCGAAATTTACTTCAAATACAAAGACAGGAAAAATATGAAGTCCTGGTTTTAAAGCAGTCAAGCAGGAAGAATTCTGTCTTACTCAGGGGTGGTAACATTTTTGTTCTATTCAGGTGTTCAATTAATTGGATAAGGCCCACACACATTAGTGAGAACAATCTGCTTTACTCAGTTTCCCAGTACAAATGTTAATCTCAATCTCATGGGAAAGCACTCTCACAGACATACCCGGAATATTGTTTAATGAAATATCTAGGTACCCCGTAGCCCACTCAAGCTGGCACAAAGTATCTATCATAACACCTCAAATCAAGCATTTAAGGAAAAGCTTCATGATTCTTCAATTCATCTATCATCTGTCTATTTACAATTAGTCCAATCATCTAACCATCCTTTCAGCCACTGCTTTTCTTGCTGCTCCTTAGTCAAGGGTGTTTCTGTAGATTTACGTGCAAGTGGTTTCTAAGCCGACATACCTCAGCCTTCCTTAGCCAGTTGCTTGGAATCCGTTCTAGAGTTGTCAGTTCCCATGGACGTGATAGTTAAATACATTAATATTCGTCCTGAATATAACCTAGATCGTAGTCTTGGTAGCATGCTTGCATTATTGTGGGGTGTTGAGTGGAATGCTGAGCTCTGTGTTTGCCAAACTAAATCAGCTACTGATGCTGTTCTTATCGAATATTTGAACTCTGGATGTCTTCCAGGAAGCTTTCTTCTATTTCATTTTGGTAAAAACAGGCGACTTAGGAGGTCAAAAGAGACAAAACTGATGATTTATAGGTCTTCTGAAAGCAAGCCTGGTAAAAGAAGAAAAGCTAAAAAACCTGGTAAAACTTGATCTGTTTAGGGATTCATATATTTGTGACATTTTTTCTAAATGGTGATTTAAAAAATTCTTTTGTATGGTTTATGTAAGAATGTCAGCTGTCATCTTAAATATTAAATTTGTAATATTTTTGCTGTATAATAGCAAGAAAATGAACACTTTTGGCATATCTTTCTTTTAAATATTATAAAAATATAAATAGCTCTGTGAAATTTTAGATTTTAAGGATCAAGCAGGCATTCTATTAAGGTCCACATGAGTATATATTACATTTAAAATGAATTTAAATTTGGAACATTTTCACCACCTGATTTGAAGATTTCTATGGAGCTACAGTGCAGTACTAGTGTAGATGTCAATGGATAGCCTGCAGAAATTGATATGCATTCATATTCCAAGTTTATATTCAGAAGGCGCCAACAAGAGAGAACCTTGACCCTGAAATAATATTATATTCAAAAATTAACAAAACAGATCTTAGAATTAAAAGGAAATACTAAAATTAAAAATATTGTAGCAGAACACATGAAAAAACCTTTATAACCTTAATAAGATTTTCTTAGTACACATATAGGCTCCCACCCCCTCAAAAAAAGAAAAATAAAATAAAATTTCCTAAGAATTTAGGATTTCTGTTTTCAAATAACAACATTAAGGGAGTAAAAAGAAGGTGGGATGGGGTGGCTGTTCCTGTAGTCCCAGCTACTCAAAAGGCTGAGGCAGGAAGATCACTTGAGCCCAGGAGTTTGAGTCCTGTCTGGGCAACATAGAGAGATCTTGTCTCAAAAAACAAACAAACAAAAAACCAAAATAAAACAAAAAGCCACAGACTGGGAGAAAATATTCTCAATACATAACTCTAACAAAGAACTTATATCTAGATTACAACTGTAAGAAGACAAAACAGTGAAAAGACTATTTAAGCAAACCAATTATACAGATGAAAAGTCTATGAAGAAATACTTAATATTATTAATAGTCAGGGAGACACAAATAAAAAGCATAATCAGACATCACTACAAATCTATTGAATTATTAGCATTAAAATGCTGTCTGATAAGAATGTGAGCAACCGGAACTCTAAAACACTGCTGATGAAATGTGAAATAATACAACTTCTTTGTAAAACCGTTTGGCAATTTTAAAACTAAACCTGTATAACCTATAATTTCTAGTCTTAGGTTTTTATCCAAGAAAATTGAAAAAATAGCAGCTTATTCATAAATGTCCCATACTGGAAACAATCTAAATATCTATCAATGAGTGAATGAGTAAACAATTTGTGGATATTCATACAATGGAGTATGAATGAAAATGAGACTAATCCCAAAGAGTATGTACTTTATGTTACCATTTATATGAAAATTTAGAAAAAAGCAAATCTAACCTAGGGAGAGAGAAAGTAGATCAGTGGTTTCCTACCAGTGGCAGTTGGGGGATTAAAAGAAAACGGACATAAAAAAATTTGGGTGGGTGATGATGGAAATGTTCTATACTTTGGTGGTAGTTACAGGGGCATATACATGTTTTCGAAACTCATTGAAATACATACCTTAAAACTAGTGGATTTTATAATATGAAAATTGTATCATAACCCATATATGCCTGAGGCTGCATTTTTTTGAATTTTTGCAATCAGACCTTGGTGATGACCTTGAGCAGTGGGATATAACTCCCACATTCTTAGCATTCCAGCAATGGAACACTAGGCATAAAGTTTATTTAAAACATAAAATGAAGTCTTGCAAACCTCACTATAACCACAGTAGACAATATTGATCATGAATAGGCTCTTTCTAGATCTCCATATCTGTTTGCCTTCTTGGTGAATAGAAATGTGTATCTTCAGTTTGAATGGAGAAAGAGAATTTGTGCATTTTTTTTTTTTTTTTGTCTATTTATTTGACTATTTCCTCAAGACAATAACTTTGCTAGAGAAGTAACAATATAAATGTCCCTGGGCAATGCTGCTAGGATGATTTGTTTTATGTATACATATATTTCATTATATATAAATATGTACGTAAAAGCATTGAAATTAACTTTTCACCATTTCTTCTCTGCTGCTTCCCTTTAAACTGAAATTAGATGTGTAAATGTGTCTATTTGATTCACCAACATGTATGTCAATTGATCAATGTTTGAGTAAAAAATAAATTCACATATGTTTCTTCTAAAGCCAAAAAAATCTACTAATTTGCTCTGAATCCCAAGATATATGGTCTCCTGAAAATTTAAGTGTTCATTAAACTTTTCCTGTAATTTCACTCTAATAGAAATCATATTCTAGTAATAGTTCCTTTTATCTAAATTAGACTTTTCCAATTTGTTATGCTTAACTTTGTGTATATTTTCTAATAACAATGATAAATAGGTTTATCTTTTGATTTGATTTACCTAAAGATAAGCTTTACAGAGTAATTAAACATTGCATTTCTAGTTTTGTAAGTGAATATAAAATATTAATTAACTGATTAACTTATTTCAACTCATATATACCTAGCCATGCCTGGAGTAATATACGTTATTCAAGCTGGAAATAATTAAAACAGAATAAAATTTAAGTGTTTTACAAAGTAATGTGTCAACTATGAAATACCAGAGAAATATGATAATATTAAGCTGCTTTGGAAATGTAACATATAGGAAATTTACCCCAAGTAATGAAGAATCCTGAGTATTTCTTGGGTTTCATGAGATAGAATACCCATTAATGCAATTACGTCAATGCAATGACAGAGTGAAGAGAAGTTTCCACAAACCAAGACTGCTGAAAACAATCACATTGAAAACATACAACAGAGTTTCAAAGCTGCAATTACCCAGTACAGTAAATGTGCCTTGAGTGATTAAGAGGCTGAGGATAATTATTATTTATACATGTTTTAAGAATATATAGTAATAGTGGCTCATTTAGTCATACACACAAGGCAAATACAATTTCTAAATTCTTTTCAATCTCATATTAATCACCAAAATAATTTATATATTAGTTTTACAGATACTTTAACAAAATTATTCAGAGGATGCCGTTTGAAACACAGAATTTGCATTGACCCTATTCACACATTTTGAAATGTGCTGTCTCTTTTCCCCATCTGATGCCCTTCTTTTGATGCCTTTATCATTTGAGTAAGTGCACCAGACATCAGCCTGTTGGCTGTATATGCAGAGTTAGCCACCAGGCACAAATTCTTACATGAATTTAAATGAACATGAGCAAAAATGAAAAGCAAAACCCAGCAAATAACTTTTAAGCCTGTGGAAGGATTCTGCCCACTTGCCTAAAGTCTTCGAGGACTCTTTGATTTATAGTTTTAGATCATGGGAATACGAGCCAGTATTTATCTCTGTGGCAGTTTTAAAATATAACTGTGCTTTGAATGATAGAAACTTGGTATGTTTGTGTAGAAAGTGATTTTGTGGGCTGCCATTTTTTATCTTGGTATATTCTAGCTGCAAAACGCTTAACGCTTTGGTTTGGCCCATAGATAATATTTTCACCTGTTGTCACTGACAGATAGTGAAAATGAAGCCTCAATAAATGCAATTTGATTGTGAGTTGGGACACACACACACACACACACACACACACACACACACACCCCTGAGGGGATTCTAGGTTTACCATATTCATTCTGGAGTTCTGATAATTCAATCACTCATTCAACAAATTTTCATTGATCACCATGAGGCCAACTGTGTGTAAGGGCCTAGGGATATAAAAATGAAGAAAACTCGGTTACTGTTCTGAAAAGATTTAGTGTAATTTCTTCTGTGTTAAGTCTAGTAGGGGAAGATATAGTCCCTTCAAGATCCTAACTCCAGTGAATTATCTTGGAGTAGAGCTTCTTTATGTAAGTAGACAGGCATTGCAGAAACAGAGCTGCAGAGTAGTTACCAGATAGACATGGGATTAAACTCTGGCCTTGACACTGAGTAACTACATGGATTTAGAGTAGCCACAACTTTGAGCTTAAGTCACATCTTCTGAATGGTATGTGTAATATATGTTGTTACAAATTTATTTTGATGTTTAAATAACATATAGAAAGCATCTGGTAATTAGTAGCTATTGTTATCACTATCAGTATGAAAAAAACAGATGGGGAAACTAACTGTTTTTTCTTGTGAGCGTATATAAAAATTTTCCAGGACAGAACTTTTTTTAAGCAGCAACTGCTATGGTTTGGATATTTGTGTCTGCCCCTCCCCAAATTCATATATTGAAATGCTAACTCTCAAGGTGATAGTCTTAGAAGTAAAACCTTTGGGAGTAAGTTGGTTAGAGGGTTAAGTCCTCATAAAAGGGATTAATGCCCTTATTAAAGATACCCCAGAGACCTCTTTCACTCCTTCTGCTATGTGAGGAAACAGCTAGAAGACGACATCTGTGAACCAGAAGGTGGACCCTCACCAGACACAAATTTGCCAGTGCTTTAATCTCAGATTTCACAGGCTCTAGAAATATGAAAAATAGATTTCTATTGTTTTTAAGCTGCTCAGTTTATGGCATTTTTTGTATACCATCACAAACTAACTAATATGTGGAATTAGGTTTGATAGATCAAAGTGAATACAGGTAGACTTGCTTGGCGTTTAGTATACAAACCATGAAGCCAAAGGAAGTTATAAAGAAGATGTCCTAGTGCAAAGCCAGACACTGCCAAGCAGAGCACCTCTAATAGCTCAGCCCAGGTATACTGAGCAGGCAGGTTACAACAGGGAGTAGCCAAGAGGAATAGTATCCAGGGACATAAAATTCTAGCCAAGGAATTTGACGGGAATTCTGCAGAAGTTCTCTGAAAGCCTAGTATAGTCAGTAAAGCAGAAGCTGCTAAAGGCACCAAGCCGCCTAGACAAAAAGAAAAACATAGTGAATTATTTGTTTACTGCATATGCTTTTCAACTTTATTGTTCTTCTGTTCCTTGAAGATTTAATACCTACTTATTTGCTCTGGAGCTTGTCTGGCCAGCTTTGGTGTGTGATATTTACTTACATTTTTAGTATTCACCACTGTGTGTGAAAAAAAAAGACAAAAAACAAATAAGGCTGAAGTTTCCTGGTGTTCTGCAAAACAACCTTATCGTAAAGCTTTTCTGGCAAACACTTCTGTATATTGAGAATTTCCAAGGCACTTCCCCTTGCCATTCTCACAATCATCCTAAATGGGAGATAGCAGCCACCTAAAGATATAACCTATTGCTCTGAGAAGTTTTGGCAGCTTGCCCAAGATCACATAGCTTAGAGGTTGCAGAGCCAAGATTCAAGTCTAAGTCTGTTTAACTCTAAAGTTTAAAATTACCTATGGTTTTAAAAAAAAAATTTCATTTTTTGGAATTAGAAGTAAGACAATTTATGAAGAGAAATGTATAGACAACCTTCTAGTGTCCATATCCAAAGGAGCACAAGCAAGGATCACTGTGTCAAGAGCATTAGAAATTTTCAGTGTTGATTTCTTTTCATCTGACAGAAAAATTATTTGGGAGACTTAATTATTAGGATCAGTAGAGGGTCTACCATGCATGTGAGTTGCTATACTGCGATCCACCCTCTGCAGTCTACCTGGGCCAAACCATGATTTCTTATTAATAGCTTTGTGACCGAGTAGAAGAGAGAAGGTACTTAGTTCCTCTATGCTTCCACTTTCCCATATTTAAGATGGGAATAGATACTAAAATAACCTTTCTCACAGGGTTACTGTGAGAATTACATGTGTCAATATATACAGTCAGGTAAAAGTGTAGCACAGAATGTGTCTAGCAAACGTTAACATGAATGTGTATTTCCAGAAATTCAGAAATAATATCCAATGAAGAAAACATTATCTGATCCTGGGCAGGTACTGTATGTTTAAAGAGAGTTTCCAATGCTTCATCATACAGAGGACTAGTGGTTGACCTTATAGCAAAGTTGGCCAAGTGGGATTGTCCATTCTAGTTCAATCCACTGAGTCCTAGACAGATTCATTTAGACATTTCAGAGACACCTTAGCTCAACATAGCCGAAGCTGAATTCATTTCTTTTCCTGTGCCCTTTTCACTTCTGTATTTTTTTCTTCAGTGAGTGGTACAGCAATATAGCTCCTTACACAAGATATAAATCAATAAGTCACCCTTGATTCCTCAGACTTCGTGCATGCCCTACTACAAAAAATTGCTAAGGCTTGCAACTTTTAACAACATGTCTTTAATCCTTCCTTTCCTCTCCGACTGTGCTTCTGCTTCACGAGTCCAGCTTTCTCCAGCTCTAGTGTTCTTTCATTCACACATATCTTCTGTGTTGCTGCCAGAGTGTTAACTGAAAACACAATCTGACAATCATACTTCCCTGCTTAAAATCTCTCAATACTCTCTCTGTCTCTCTTTTAGCACTCTCAAACACCTTTCAGACAATTTCCTGAAGTCCTAAAACAATCATACAAAGACTTTTAGAATCTAACTCTGACCTGTCCGCCCTCATCATTTATCATTCCTTAGCTCATAGTTCATCATCAGTTTAAATCTAACTGAATGGAATCTTCCATGCCAACCATGCTGTTTGCTGACGCTATATCTTCTGTTTGGCATGCATTTTCTCAGTGGTCAACAAAGTTAGCCAAGTGGGTTTTGACACTTTCAGACATAATTTGCATTCCGCTATTACAGGAAGCTTTCCTTCACTATCTGCCTGATTAGGGAGTCCTTCCCTATTATTACATAAAAATCTGAATTGTATCTTTATCAATGCTTTGACTATGATATTAAATCTGTTACAAGCTCTGAGGGTATAGTCCATAACTAACTTCTCTGTATTCATTAAATCAATGTCCCACCACCAGTTTGCCATTGGAAAAATGTAGGAGGATTTTCAATTGTCATAATGACTAGGAAGTGCTACACATATTAAAGCAAATGGCCAGGGGTAAGGATCCCCCATCCTGCAATGGTTGGGATAATCCCACAAACTGAAGAACTGACCTGCTCAAAATGCTAAAAACACCTCCTGTAAAAAATTCTGCATTAGATTATTCACATGATGAAGACAATCTATCTCAAGGGCTAAAGAAATCCAGAATAACTGGATTTCACCATAGACTTGCTATGCTCGATCTCATATAAGATGTTTGTAGGAATGCATGTGTTTAAACGGTTTCCCCATAAATCTAATATACATTTTTACTTAAAAGCTGCCATTGTAGCCCTTTGTTTTTCCTTTTACCCTGGCTGGCAGGAAGTTCAGATTTAGTTTCCAAGAGGACCAGTATGTCCACCCTCCTTTTGGGAGATATATTTATTCCTCAAGTTCCATAAACATTTATGAAGAGAAATCCATAGACAACTTTCTGATGGCCATATCCATACCTTAATGTTTCTTCTGTAAGTTTCAACACTATATTTTGAATGTGTTCACAGTAAAATGCTAAGTAATAACAGTAAGTATAATTAATTTTATTAGGAAATCGAGTGAGGATATTCATTGGGCCCACTATTGCTTCTCAAAGGTTTACCAGCAGAAATGAAGTGATTTGATTTTGAGCACTTCAGGAAATGAACTGCTTCATTTTATGACTGAGAGGTAGGCAGAGGCAATGGAAGAGCATCAGGAGCAAAAGATCCAGAATGGCCATTAGGGCTTTTGGATATTTCCCCTGTCAGGCATACATAAGAGGCCACAGAGGGGCCCTATAGCAGAAGTTGGCTAACTGGAGGGTGAGCCAAATCTGACTCTCACACAGCCTGTTTTTGTAAATAAAGTTTTATTGGAATACACTTACTGGCCCGTAGGTACTATCTATGACTTTTTTTGAGCTTCAGCAGCAGTCAAGTCATTGCAACAGAGACTGTATAGCTTGCAGGGCCTAAAATATTTACTATCTTGAAAGAAAAGGCCCTTGAAAGAAAGGGTTTGTTAACTCCTGCTCCTAAACAATGGTTTTCAGCCAAAAGCCACTAGGCAATTGATTAAGTGTTCAACATAGCACTCCTACTTTTTGTTTACCATGTTAGTACATTAAAATGAATTATCAGCTACCATCACCGGAATAAAATTCTAAAACACAGGATCGTTTTTTTCTATGAGTGTTGTAACCTCAAGCTGCAATTTTCACCATGAACTGCTAAAAATGTCATCATCTTCTGCGAATAGTTCATGATTTATTTTGTAAAACAGCATTTATGAACCAGCTATTAATTCCTAAGCAAGAATTATTATGTGACAAAATTGCTTTTCCCTATTTATCTAAGTTGGATAGTATGTCTTTATTGCATTCTCCAATTTTCAGTCATGTTTTGCTACATTTTCAGACAACCTTATTGTTGTGGCATTACCCACTAACTACTGGTAATTCACATTTTTAAACTGCTCTGTGTTGCTTATGGACTGCCATAATAGTCCTTGCTGTTGGCCAGTTCTTGAGGCCTAATAGTGATACTAACATACCCACTTGTAGACTTCATTTTGTGGTATTTTTGTCTGTGGCACATACCCATAACAATGTAAGTTGGAATAATTTAACTTTCAGAGAAGCAATGGCCACTTTCCATTTTACATAATGAATATTTAAATTTCTCCTATGTAAAAATCTTGTACTGGCGCATATGATGTATTCTGAAGATTTAATAACTATAAATACATTGTCTCCCATTGAAAAGTGGCTGAAAGGAGTTGCATATTCATGTTTGCTAATTGTTGTGTTACAGATCCTAGAACAATGCTTGACATATAGGGACCTCATATAAATACATGTTGAATGATAGTTGAAAACTAACAAACAATGCATTTTTATTTTTTAATTTTTGCAAATAAGACAGGGGAATAAAGTGGCAAAATACTCATATTTAACCAATGAATTTTTCACATTCTCTTCTTGGGCTTTATTCAGATCTTTAGTGAAACTGTTGCCCATTCAAAATCAACCTGTGGTAAAGTAACTCTGCATAGTAACCTTGAGGAGCAAAGGACTGCATGGACTTGAAAACTCGTTTATTTTGTTAGTATAAATTCTCAGATAGAATATTCCTGAGCAAACACTTTAATTTGATTTCAGATTTTACATCTTAGTTATGATTTTGGGGAGAATGAAGATCACCTTTCAGGAATCTGATAAAACTCAATCAACATACTTAATAACCTTCTTTATCATATGTAACGATAACCTTCTTTAAACTTTGAAGTAAGAATCTCATAAAAGAGAGGATTAAAATTTGTTATTGTTCCCTTTGAACTTCATATGTCTTGGCTTAATGTTTTCCAACTTTATATCTAAAAATCCATTAAATTTTCAAATCTCTCTGCTTGCTCAAACCCTCACTCCCAGTTCTGTAGGAACACTCTGTCTCACCCCAAATTTTTATTTTCTTTCCAGAGAACTTGCCTTCAGGAAAATACTCCCTTTCTTTTAGTTATGTTTTGTGCATTTCTATATTGGGTTCATTTAAATCAAAATTAAGCTATATTGTTTGAACTTAATCAGAAAAACAGTTTTGAGGCTTAAAAGGACTTTCATTTATATGGAAAATGTACTTCTGTGAAATACCTTATACCTTAATGAGGTGTAAATTGTTGTTTATTTTTGGATAAAATCTTTGTATTCACTTAAATTACGTTTGGGGCTATATATTGGAACATTTTCAAGTGCAAATAAATGAAGTACGTCAGTATATATTTATTTTGAAACTAAGTTTTAAGTCGATTCTGTCAAAGTAATGCCACCAGTGTAAGCATTAACAGAAAATGTGGAACAACCTAAATACTACAGGTTTGTCAAAGATCAGATGGCTGCAGATGTGGTGTTTTTTTCTGAGGCCTCTGTTCTGTTCCATTGGTCTATGTGTCTGTTTTGGTACAAGTACCATGCTGTTTTGGTTACTGTAGCCTCATAGTACAGTTTGAAGTCAGGTAGTGTGATGCTTCCTGCTTTGTTTTTTTGCTTAGGATTGTCTTGGCTATATGGGCTCTTTTTTGTTTCCACATTAAATATAAAGTAGCTTTTTTTTTTTCCAATTCTGTGAAGAAAGTCAGTAGTAGCTTGATAGTAATAGCATGAATCTATAAATTACTTTAGACAGTATGGCCATTTTCACAATATTGATTCTTCCTATCTGTGAGCATAGAATGTTTTTCCATTTGTTTGTGTCCTCTCTTATTATCTTGAGCAGTGGTTTGTAGTTCTTGAAGAGGTCCTTCACATCCCTTGTAAGTTGTATTCCTAAGTATTTTATTATCTTTGTTTCAATTGTGAATGGGAGTTTGCTCATGATTTGTCTTTCTGTTTGTCTGTTATTGGTGTATAGGAATGCTTGTGATTTTTGCACATTGATTTTGTATCCTGAGACTGCTGAAGTTGCTTATCAGCTTAAGGAATTTTGGGGCTGAGTCACTGAGGTTTTCTAAATATACAATCATGTTATCTGCAAACAGAGATAATTTGACTTCCTTTCTTTCTATTTGAATACCCTTTGTTTCTCTCTCTTGATTGCCCTGGCCAGATCTTCCAATACTATGTTGAATAGGAGTAGTGAGAGAGGGCATCCTTATCTTGTGCTGGATTTCAAAGGGAATGCTTCCAGCTTTTGTTCATACAGTTTGATATTGGCTGTGGGTTTGTCATAAATAGCTCTTATTATTTTGAGATATGTTCCATTAATACTCAGTTTATTGAGAATTTTTATCATGGAGTATTTAATTTTATGGAAGACCTTTTCTGCATCTATTGAGATGATCGTGGTTTTTGTTATTCTGTTTATATGATGGATTACGTTTATTGATTTGCATATGTTGAACCAGCCTTGCATCCCAGAGATGAAACTGACTTGATTGTAGTGGATAAGCTTTTTAATGTGCTGCTGGATTTGGTTTGTTAATATTTTACTGAGAATTTTCACATAAATATTCATGAGGGATATTGGTCTGAAATTTTCTTTTTTGTTGTGTCTTTGCCAGGTTTTAGTGTCAGGATAATGCTGGCCTCAGAATAGGAGTTAGGGAGGAGTCTCTCTTTTTCTATTGTTTGGAATAGTTTCAGAAGGAATGATACGAGCTTCTCTTTTTATCTCTGGTAGAATGAGGCTGTGAATCCATCTGGTCCTGGGTTTTTTTGTTTGTTTGTTTGTTTTTTAATTGGTAAGCTATTAATTACTGCCTCAATTTCAGAACTTGTTATTGGTTTATTCAGGGATTCGACTTCTTCCTGATTTAGTCTTGGGAGGGTATATGTGTCCAGGAATTTATCCATTTCGTCTAGATTTTCTCACTTATTTGCATAGAGGTGTTTATGATGTACTCTGATGGTAATTTGTATTTCTGTGAGATCAGTGGTGATCTGCCCTTTATCATTTTTTACTGTGTCTATTTGATTCTTCTCTCTTTTCTTCTTTATGACTCTGGTTAATGGTCTATCTATATTGTTAATCTTTTAAAGAAAAAAAGCAGTACCTAGATCCGTTGATTTTTTTGAAGGGATTCTTATGTCTCTATCTCCTTCAGTTTTTGCACTGATCTTAGTTATTTCTTGTCTTCTGCTAGCTTTCGAATTTGTTTGCTCTTGCTTCTCTAGTTCTTTTAATTGTGATGTTAGGATGTCAATTTTAGATCTTTCCTACTTTCTTCTGTCGGCATTTAGTGCTATAAATTTCCCTCCAAATGCTGCTTTAGTTGTGTCCCAGAGACTCTGTTATCCCTCCCCTGCACCTCCAACCACTCCCTGACAGGGATAGCATTAGGAGAAATACCTAATGTAGATGATGGGTTGATGGGTATAGCAAACCACCATGGCACATATATACTTATGTAACAAATCTGCACATTCTGCTCATGTATCCCATAACTTAAAGCATAATAATAAATAAGTAAATACTACAAAAATGCATGCAGCTGTCTTTTCTGTGTTGTATTCTTAAAGCACTGTTAATTCCAATTTCTCTATTACACATTTCTGATTCACTGAATATGAAAACTCATACTAAAGCATATTCAGTTAGTTGTGATTTAGTCCACTGATGTAATGAGAATGGGTGCAGAAGATAAATAGGAAAAAAATAATTGCTGAAATGCAGAAGTTTGGCAGGACTGATAACTACTAATGTATAACAGAAAGATGTGAATGATGAAATTCTACTGGACCAAAATAATCCTCCCCTTTTGTTTAGTGAAGACTGGGATCTATCTCTTAACTATAATAGCAGTAACAGTGGACGTTTATTGTGGAATCCTCAATAATTTTGATGCTTCCACAGTCTGAGGATGTGAAGCTCTTTGCTTGGAACCGGGAGGGAGACAAAACACAGGAAAGATATTCATATACGAAAAACTCAGTTGCCCTTCCACTTGGGGACACCGTTAACTAATTAAATCTGCTCCTGTTACTGGCCAGCTATTAGCCTGAGGCATGAGGGATGCTTTAATTTACTTTCAGAAGATAAAGCATAGAATGAATTTGATCATGGTGATGCAGAAAGCAGTAATTGATCTTAAGGTAAGAGGAGCAAGAAATAATTTCTCATGTTTAAATGTGGGTAATATTTAAGTACTCTGAGTTATCCAATCTATAATTCCCTGTTAAGAATCTTTCTGCTGAGCCTAAGTTATTACAATATTCAAAGAATTATAGTTTGGACTTTATAATTCCTTGGGCATTAAGTAATACAGAACGATGAAGAAAATTAATGAATTTTTAAGGTGAACGATGGGTAAGAATAAATTAAAGGCAAATATTTGTCTCACTAACATATGTATTTCCGTGGATTCCCTTTTAGATCATTATTGTTTGTCCTCCCTAATTAATGATAGTCCAACTGGGTCTTAAGGAATTTTACTATAATAATTATGATTCATCAGCCACTCTTTAGAGCAGTAAAGTTTTTTCAATAAATGTTTCATGCCATTTGAAATATGGAATAGTTAATATATGCTTTATTTGAAGAAATGCAAATAGTATGTTTATTCATCTCCATGTATAGGATAAATTGATAGAATAAATATGGAAGGGTAAAGATATATTTTAAAATATATTAAATATGCTGTATTACTAAAAATACCTTCTACTTTAACATGAGATTTTCTAAAATAATAGTGTATATTAGAAAATGCCATTTTATAATGTAGTACTATATGTTAAAAAATAGTACATAATAGTATATAAGTACTGGGGCAAAAGGTCTGGTACATACTCAATTTAAATGTAGTCACAAATATAAATGTATCTGTGTGCGTGTATCTACCTGCCTAAGCATGTGTGTATATATGTTTGTGTATGTGTGTATACAGGCATCTATATATGTTCATAAATATTTGTGAGTAGAGTTAAGGATTGAAAGGATATAGGAAAATTAAAAGAGAGCAAGAGAAAGATGAGAATTATGTTTCAAAGATTACTTGAAAGGAAATATTAAAAGCAATAAACTGAGAATAAAAGACATTGACAAGTAAAATGCATAATCTATAGATATACCTTCAGGTGAAAATCATATTGGAGGAATATATTTAACACACACATGATATATACATAGCATGAATAAAAAGATATGAGTTTTGAAAACAGATGTAATTATTTGTTTTTCAGCCCCACTACTTTATGTTGATTGATTAGACAAGTTGCTTACATTTTTGGTCCCAGAAATCATTGGCAAAAGGGAATTAATAACACCTATCCTTTAGCATTGTTGTGTAGATTCAACTGCAAAGTATATGTCGGGATGTAGACAGATAATCAATAAATGGTGATCATTTTCAAGGATAAAACCTTGGAAATCACCAGTAATTAAGTTGTATAAAAATCGTCTAATTTTTAAGACTGCTAAAACTCGCTATTTGTATTTTAAGAAGCTTTGGAGATTTGCATAATTTAAACAAGGAGTGTACCACAGAAAACAATTTCCCATATTTCTAATCTTAATCTGATTTTTCCACTTTCTTACTCCTAAAATGTATACCTACATCTAACATGAGTCTCTGTATTAGTTAATTTCATGATTATATATTATTACTTTTTTTAAAGATTTTGCATACAAATTCAGTTATCGTGTTTCTCGTAAACCACCCCACACAGTGTTACTTGCAGAGTGGTTTGGGCTCCATTCCCATTTCCATTCCTCTTAGGGAGCATACTACCACCGAAACCAGATAATAACAACGATTCCCATATTTTTCACACATTAGAAATACATATTACAGCAGTTTCCGTGAAAAAAATATACGGGTCTGAAATGATGTGACTTTTCATCCATTTGATTGCACGATTTATCAATTGGCTTACTTTCCTAGAGTCTTTTCTAGATATTAGTTATGAAGCCAATAGGATAGCAGTGAACAGCACGCTGTTGTTTAACATAGGGTTTTTCCTTCTGTGCCATAAATCCTTGTAAAATTATATGTTAGTGACTTGAATGGAGTGGATAGCTTTTCACAGAATTAGGATTTTTTTTTCTGCATTAAAATGAGAGAAAGGTAAAAGCCTTTCCAACCAAATCCAAATCGAACAAAATCCAAATGATTTTTTTAGTCTTATTTAATTTTAACAATTTCAAGAATAAATGTAATCATTATGAGTTCAAGAATGAAAAGTATCATTATTTGTACCAGACAGGAGAAAAGGGGAAGGAAGGAGAAATGCCATTCCATGTGAGTTATCTGTCTGGTTCCCTTCACATAAGTGTCTGTTGTAATCCGGAGTCATGAGCTTTCGGATTTGCGGAAATGAATGTATTAGTGGATAATTTCCTTCTTTTCAAGTATACAGATATGGAACATACTGACCCTTTTTTCTTTTCCCTTATCTTCTATCTATCTGGAGAACTTACAGCTATACAAGTATGTCCACATGCTTATGACCTAATATTCAGTAACTGCAACCCTCTATGCAAGTCTGGTATATTTGCAGAGTTGGCTTTTATAATTGAGACAAAATGACACGTGCCTGTACTCATTTCTATATTAATTTGGCATTGTTTCTGCCTGTTGTTGGCTTTATTAAAGGCCTTCCCTGTGGCAATCCCCTCTTTTGTTTCCCTGTGAAGCCAGTGCTCATTTCGGCTAGCAGGGTGTGCTCGGCAGCTGCCAGACCAGATGCTCCACTGCTGGATATTTTGTCTGATTTGAGTCTAGGGACATGGTCAAACTACTTCGGAAATATTTAGTTTATCCAGATGTTGCAACCTTCAGCTAGCTGTCAGTTGTGACAAATTTGTTCCATTCTTAATGTTTGCAGATATTATAATGTGCAAATATTTTTCAGACTCATAAATTGTGAAATGACATGCCTTTCTCCTTCTTTATATTTTCTGCTTTTATGTTAAATGATTCCCCAATCATACTTAATTTTGAACTGGGTTTTCTAATTTCTTAAAATGATAATTAAGTTCCTATGTAACTATGTGTGAACTATTTAAACCATAAATTGTTAACTAAACATAGGTTCCACAGTATCACAAGAGTTTTATTGTTATATATTTTACTTTTCATTGCATTCTAGACGCTTTTGATTTGCTCTGTGATACAAAGTTATTTGAGAATCAATTACTTTTGTTCACTGTTGTATAATTAATTTCTAATTTGATATTTAAATAGGTAAATAATATGACCAATGAGAATCTAGCTATACTTTTTTAAAGATTCTCCTTGGTGGCCACATAGATATAATATTTTTTAAATGCTTATATGGTGTGTGTGTGTGTGTGTTTCTGTGTGTGTGTTGTATGTGTGTTTGTGTATATGTATGTATGTCTTCTCCAAATAATATAATTCTCTATCTGAACTTTATTATTAATCTATTAACTTCCTGTATGTTCTTACAATTTTTGACTTCCAGAATTTGTCCAATTCTAAAAGATGTAAATCTCTATGTAATACTATTTATGAATTCCATCTTGAATTTCAAATACATGTTTACTTTAGCTTTAGTTTTGTTTAGTGCTTTTAGGTTTATGACACATCTTTATTTCTTTAATGTTTATTCATTGCATAATATATACCTCCAGTCTTTATGGCTTTTAATATTTTTATATGAATTTGTTTCTCTCTTTTTAATTTGCACATGTCTATTTGCTTATTTTAACAAATGTTTATTATTTTGTTTTAAGAATGTTTACTATAAAAAACATATTTCTAGAGTTTCATTCTCTTTGTTTGTTTGTTGAGACAGAGTCTTGCACTGTCACCTGTGCTGGAGATCAGTGGCTCAGCTCACGGCAACCTCTGCTTCCCAGGTTCACAAGATTCTCCTGCCTCAGCCTCCCAAGCAGCTAGGATTACAGGTGCATACCAACACACCCAGCTAAGTTTTTTGTATTTTTAGTTGAGACTGGGTTTCACTATGTTGACAAGACTGGTCTTGAACTCCTGACCTCATGATCTGCTCATCTCAGCCTCCCAAAGTGCTGGGATTACAGGCATGAGCCACTGCACCCAGCCAGGTTTCATTCTCTTTATATCCATTTTAAACATCTTTGATTTCAATACAATAATTTACTTTCTTTTAGTTAAAAATGTATGTGTTTTATTTTTCTTTCAGCGTACTTAATGTTCATTACAATATTTACCTCATGGTTTTGGGGTTTTCTGATTTTATGTGCCCATCAAACATTATTACGCACATTTTTTTTCATTTTCTTAAACACTTTTGAGATCCTTTGGCAAGAAGTACATTGCTAGATTAATGATGAAAATGATATTACTTTACATAGGCCTTTTTCAAAGTATTACTGTGTATTATCTCATTTATCTTACTTATTTTACCTATTTAAGGTACCATTAGAAAAGTGTACTTAGATAAAACCACTACTGAGAGAGTTCCCGGGTGACTTCTGTGCATTCCTTGACAGTTGGATGTTCCTCCTACGCAAACTCTTACCTTCTGAAAAAGAATCCATACTCATTTCATCTCCAATTCTCTGAATCTCTGTTCTTATGTAAAAGTCCAGAGCTTCTTAGAGATACTGTATAGGACTATTTTAGAATTGTCATTCCTTAATCCAACTTTGTATCCAAGAAATATTCTTTCTGAAAATGAAGCCATTCCACAGGGAACCTACAGAAATCTCAGACTTGTGAAAGGCCCACTGTGATCTCAACCTGAATCCTCATTACAGGAATTGAAAACGCAAAGACAGGGAGATTTCTCTCTCTTTGCCCAATAGCATTCTCTTAATTCCTGTGAAGGTAATTTTAACATTTTTAAATTTGTTTAAAACTAGTGTTCCATTGTCACTATTAAGAGATACATTTGGGAGGCTGAGGCGGGCGGATTGCTTGAGCTCAGGAGTTCGTGACCAGCCTGGGCAACACGGTGAAACCCCATCTCTACTAAAATACAAAAATTAGCTGGACAAGGTGGTGTGCGACTGTAGTCCCAGCTACTTGGGAGGCTGAGGCAGAAGAATTGCTTGAACATGGTAGGTGGAGGTTGCAGTGAGCCGAGATTGTGCCACTGCATTTCAGCCTGGGTGACAGCGAGACTCCATCTCAAAAAAAAAAAAAAAGAGATACATAATCATAGAAAAATCACAGCCCCTCCCAGAATGAGTTTATTAAGTTGTAAATATATACAAATAAGAAAAATAATGAGTAATCTTTAAAATTGTAACAATTAAAAAACTCGTCCTTTTTAAAAGTACTAGTGCAATTAGAAAAATGAATTATAATGAAATATAATAGTATTTCTATACCTGTTTAAATTTTTAAATGTTAGAATATGTTATGTATGGTTCAGCCCTAGTAAGTATACATATAGAAATTGGGAATAATAAAAATAAAGGTGTCTGAAATATTCTTGTACCCTTGAATATTTTGAGACATAAATATGAAACATGCAGTCAAATTTGAACATCTGAAAATATAATAAAATTGTAAAAGTTTCAGAAGCATATATTTCTTTAACAATGTAAGCATTTTTTATCTTTGTCTATGAGCAATTCAATTATTTTGTTTCTGAAATAAATTAAGTAAAGCTTATTGAGTCTGATCAGCCCTTGTTTCCAGGGAATTGCAGTTCAATTTCATTTTTAATTAGAATTGAACATTGTGAATTTCTTAGCATTGGTAAGCAAGATCTAGCAATAAAGTATGTACTTAATTTGTATTAAGTTTCTGAAATTTAGTGTAAAGAGTGAGTAATATGTCTGGTTAATATTTAAACACCTCACAATGTTCTTTTGTAGAAGTTTTCATTTATAAAAGCTGCCGTTCTATAACAAATTACTTTCACTTTCAAATAAACCTGTTATCACAACATGAGCAAAACTTATTCAATTAAAAGAGAAAACAATGTAATTATTTACTCCCATTTGATTTGCACAGTAACTTGTGAAGATTCTATAAATGCCTCTGAAATGTAAATATGTTGGCTTAAACATCATTTTTGATTAAATATTACTGTTTTAATCAAGTTTAGATGTAGTCATGTGGGATAGACATTTTTATAGAGAGAAACATTTTTGTAAAAGAAGAGAGACATACTTCTCATTGTGATAAACTCACATAGAAAGAAGCTGTGAACCATAAGATCAGTTGTGCTGATTTTTCCTCTTTCAGGTTTTCACACCTATTTCTGTTTTGTGCCTTGTTTGTTCAATATCTCTCTAATGTTGTTCATCACATTGGAGATACTTGAGAACTGTACATCTAACTATCTGTTTTCATCATGTCTGTGCACTCAGATGTTAAACTGGGTGTGTTCTCTTCCTAGTATCCTGTCTTAATACAGTACCAAAGCAATGGAAAGGAGTTGGGGTGGGGGACTTGTGGGTGCCTAAATCACCTGGCATGCAGTCCATTGAAATATTATTCAGAGCTATATACCATTAGATGTCTGTGATGTGAAATGTAGCATGTTAATGTCTTGTTCAAAAGGTAAGTTAGAGCCAGAATGGGCTTTTGTTATCTTATTTATTTAAATAATATCTAAGATTTGAATGAAAATATACATGTGGGTAATTTATGTATTCACCCCAGATGGAATAGGGATGCCTTTATGGACTAGGGAAGTGGAATCTCTAACTTTGACCTCTGATGGGTTTGTACTGTAAAAAGATTTTGTCAATTTCTGCTGTCAGACAGGATTGCAAAGGCAACTGGTAATCTATAAACTATACAGACAAGCAACATGCGCTCTGAGCTGTCTTTGCCAATTGTAAATCTTTCTAATTAGTGAAATTTTTTTTGTTCTTAATTGAATTCTGTACATGAACTAGGCATCCAATTTGCTCCCTGATAAAAGAAGCTACCAATAATTCATGGGCATGTATATGAATTCTTGAGCATGCTCAGGAGTGAAATATCCCTTAGCTGTTTGTGTCTGTACTCATTCTATACAATAATATAATTAAATATATTAATTTCAAGAGGCGCTGAGGAATTACATGTCTGTGAAGTAGATTGCTTCTTTTTAATGAAGAAAAATGAATAATAAAGTAATAAATATATTTCCCTGATTGGTAGGGAAAATGTAATACATCATTATCTTTTTTTTTTTTTTTTTTTTGAGTCAGAGTTTCGCTTTTGTCACCCAGGCTGGAGTGCAATGGCGCAATCTTGACTCTGTAATCTCCACCTCCTGGTTTCAAGCCATTTTTCTGCCTCCACATCCTGAGCAGCTGGAATTACAGGAGACAACCACCACACCCACCTAATTTTTGTATTTTTAGTAGAGATGGGGTTTCACCATGTTTGCCAGGTTGGTCTCAAACTCCTGATCTCAGGCTATCCACCGACCTCAGCCTCCCAAAATGCTGGGATTACAGCTGTGAGCCACCTAGCCTAGTACATTATCCTATTTTTAAAAGACAAGCACATAAATTATAAAAGTGTAAAAAAAAAATAGTTAAAAAAAGATTACAGAAAAGCTGGAAGACCGAAGGACTCATGGTTCTTCCAATCTAACAAGCAATGAAAAACTAAGCATGGTAATATATGCATGACAACAGAAGAGTGGCTATAAGTTATATGAATATTGACTTTAGAAAATAAAATCATGTAATTTTGTTATTTTTATATCAAAAACCTTTTTTTTTTTTTTTAGGATAACTTTTTTTTTTTCCTGCTTCCCTGACACTACTTGCCACCCCAGACAAATACAAAGAAATCACATCTCCTTAATTCTCAATCTGGTTTCCCTCTTCCTCTTCTTCATCATAACTACCACAATAAATAAATAAATAATAAAATGAGGAGGAAAAAATAACGCGCATGTTACATAGTGTTTTACACTTCCGAAAATCCTTCAGATATATTACCTCTTTTGGATCTCCTAGTCATTTTGTGTATTTGGCAGGGCAAATGTCATCCATTTTTATGAAGGAGAAAATTGAACTTCAGAGCTTCTCAGTGTCATGCCCAGCGTGTCTCTCCTAATGGCTGGTTCAGGACAAGACCCTCACTCTTAGTCCAGTGCTTTTTCATGGGCCAATGTTGCTTGCAGGGCAAACTACCAAAAAACACTTAGATACACCCAAATGTACTACTAGTAGCTTACAATGTCAGGTGGCACTTGCAAGCAGTGTAAGACTTGAAGATTTTATGATAAAATTTCAAAAGTACTTTGACATATGCCTTTAATGATAATATTCATTTGATATTTTTCCTCATACATTCTTTTTATGTCCAATAGCCTTGGAGGAGAATTATACATAAACATTTGTTTAAAGCAAATACTGTCAAAAGATGACTTTATTGTTTTGTTTCTCTTCATAGGATGATTCATAATCCTATAAATTACAAAGGTATTGAACATCAAATATGCATTTAGTCACCATTTTTTTCTTTTACATATAAGAAAATTGGAAGTTCCATTTAGTATTTCAGTTATAAAGACAATTTTGAAGGCAGTAGAAACAGAAGTATTGAATATTGATTGCTATACACATTGACAGATCAGAAAATTACATGTCACTGAACCTAAGCAATAGCTAATTTCTGGTATTTTATTACCTTTAGAGATATTTTATTCTTATTAGTTATTATCTATGAGTTTCTGCCCATTTATTATGGCTTTATTACATATGCTTTTAGTTAAAAATATTGGTAGCTTAATAAAAAATTTAAATATAGTAAATTTTCAAAGACTAAATGATGAAGAGCTCTCTACTTTTTATTTGAACTTGCTTATTCAATTTAAAAAATTTGATTATCCCAGAGATTCAGGCATGTCACTATATGAGGTCATTTTTTATCTCTTCACCCCCGTCTCTTCCTCTCTGCCTCAAACAATTACATATATAAGCAACTAACAATAAATAGTAAGTTGGTAAATCAGAAGCTTACTCTTTTTATGACTTAATTTCTAAACATATAGTACTAATATTATTTTCTGTTTCTTTTGAATGTAGTTTGCCTGATTCAAAAGCAGCAGCATGGCTATAGATGAAAAAACATTGCATGCAATTGATAATATTAACAATATATTTACTGATAAGGTCTGTATGTTTGCCCCCCAATATTGGCTGTGAGGAGTGTTAGAAAACTTACTAAAGACAAATGCTGTTATTCTTTTCAGTTCATAAATCACCTTTACAGGGGAAAGACCCGATACCACTGGGTTTTCAGTTCCTCAGATATTTCTTTCTGAAAATACTTTCTGGTCCCCACTCTGGAATTATATACTCAATCTAGAACCTGGAGTAATGTATCTATAGGTTAATGTATCTATAGTTAATGTATCTACATTACTATAGTAATGTATCTATAGTAATGCATCTATAGGTTAATCCACAATGAATAGGAGAAATCAGGGGCACAGAAATGAAATATGCAATTCTCCTGGATATTTTGAAACTACAGTTAGAAAACTAACATCCTGCTGTTTTTAAGATTTTTTTTTTTTTTTTAAGATTGGGCTTCTCCCATGCCACAACCATTGCAAAAATTGTCAAATAACATTATATGAATTTCAAAAAGAAATCTATAAAGTCACATTATTATTTTTCATTATTTGGAAGCAATGTGGCTTATTGGGGAAAAAGTACAGGAAAATAACTTATGAAGACACATTTCTGTCCATTCTTTTCCAGTCTGAAATCTATTAACTATGTGGTCTTAATCTTGTGATCCTTATATCATGGTTGCTTCATTTGTAAAATAAGAATAATTCCACAGTGTTATTGTGAGGCCACAATGGGAAATTAGTTTAAGATGGAATCAGTATATCTTATGAAATATGAAATGCTTCCTTCCTTCCTTCCTTCCTCCCTCCCTTCCTCCCTCCTTTTTTCCTTCCTTCCTTCTTTCCTTCCTTCCAGTCTTCCTTCCTTCTTCCTTCCTTCCTTCTTGAATTATGATATAAGCTGAAGATTATATTCAGAACTCTGCAGCAGCCCTGACTTTCTAAATAAATGCAAGTTTTTTTTTCCTTTACAAAAGCAGGAGGTCATTGCTTCTTATTAATCTCACCAGAATTATTTAAATAACTTTAGCTACATCAAGTAAAGCAATTTGAAATCCCAATTAAAGGTGTTCAGTGAATTCCAAGAAGAATGATGTTATTATGACTTGGATATACTCAGTCTGATTACAGTGAATTTTTCTAGGCATAATAGTCTTTTTTAAAAAATGAAAAAAGAAAAATGAGTATATTTCTGAAGTATAACAGAGAAAAACAGGAATCTTACAAGCATTTTTTAGTGGCATTCCTGCAACACAATATATAAATAAAGGGCCAGATGGCAAACCTATTAATGGAAAAACAGTCTATAAAAAAAAGGGTAACATAATATTTGAGCTTCAGAAGTAAAAATATCTGCTTAAGACGTGATAATATGTATCCAGTATTTTTATTTTTCATATACACCAGACCTATTTAATTTAAATGAATAAGAATGTGCTATCAGATGTCAGATTCATGTTTTCTAAAGTTCATTTTTTGTATTACTCTAGTTATGAAATTTTAATCTAAAATGTTTCAATCTATTGTTTCTATATACATTAATCCTCATGACAGGGCTTTGCAAAAATCCACGTCTTTTTTTAATAATCGAAATAAACAGGCATATAACTCTCATAGTATTGATTTCAGTGTCTTCTCAGAAAGCAGATCACGGTAAGAAGCATCTGTTGTGTTTTATAAATTCACCCTTTAGCCAGTCTATTTTTAAGGATGGGCATATAATTGAAAGGAAAGGCATACTTTAGTGAAAAGATTACCAGACTTGAATTCAGAAAACTGAAGTTTGATTCCTGGCATTAGCACTTATTAGCTCTGACCCTGGGCCATTCCGTTAACCTTCGTGAAGCACAATTTCAGTGACTGGATAAAGAGAATTATAATAACTCATATCAAATGATGTGAATAAAAATCAACAAATAAGAGATAGTGGCTGGCACAGAGTAGATATAGAGTTAAGTACTTGATGCTTTGACCTGCAGTTGACTCAAAGACCTAGATTGTAATCACAATAATGTTCCTAAATCTTTGTATACAGTTTGGCAGATATTTGCCTTATGTGGGTTTATTAGCTTGCTAGGGCTGCCATAGCAGAACAACATAGACTGGGCCAGTTTAAATTACACAATTTGTTTTCTGGAAGCTTGGAGTCTAGAAGTCCAAGATCAAAGACAAATAGGTTTGTTTTCTCCTAAGGCCTTTCTCCTAGGCTCAGTGTGTCCTCATACAACCTTTTTACACCGTGTCCATGCTTCTCTGCTGTCTCTTCTCTTTCTTCTGAGTACTTGGGTCATAGGGCATTAAGACCCACCCCTTCGACTTCATTTAACCTTAATTACTTCTTTCAATGTTCTGTTTCCAAATATAGTCACATTCCGAAGTAGACTAGAGGTTAGGAATTCAACATATGTATTTTGAGGGAACACAATTCAGTCCATAACCTTGAGAGTTAAATTTGTCTGTAAAACCAAGGTCTTATTTTTGATAAATATTCACTCTTCTTAGCTACACGAAGATTCAGAAAGCTTTTCTAGCTATAGAGGCCAAGTGAACGTTCCTCATGCTGGACCAATGTTTTGAAGAAGCTAAATGATGGAAAAAATGCAAGCTTTTCCCCTTGGTTCTTGATATTCAAGTGATAGTTCAGGGATGCCTGAACAGCAAAAGTAAAAAGATCAGGATAACATTTTAGTGGCTGAAAAGGGTGAGCAGGTAATTTAGGAGCACCTGTGAATGGACAAAAGCCTACCTATGGAATTCAACTGATGTTCCCTTGCTAGACACTGCGAATAAGTAGACTATCCAAATGACAATAACTCCTCCTCCCAGATAAGAAAACATGCTTTGGTTAAAAGTAACAATAGAAGTTAATAATTAGAGAAGTTGGGTATCGGGAATCACCAAAGTGTCCTTTCTCTCTTACATTCTGTAGCATTAATTTTCCTTGAATAACCAAATGTTACTGCTGTGTCCTGCCCACATATTGCTAGTACCATTTCTTTCAGAGCTGTGATTATTTGGCAATAGATAGGACATAGATTTATCTAATGTATCTCAAAAGAATATGTTACTATGGTGCCCAGCAAGAAATATGGAATCAGCTACCTTGAAGTTGGCCGAAAATATTTTATTTATAAAAATTTGTCAGAAAGATAAAATCACACATTCAAATTCCACTGGGATAGTCTCCACCACTCTCTTCATCTCCACTCTTAGATAAGAACACAAAACAAAAATCAAAATAAAATAAACCTATTTTTAATTATATATTTTTATAGAAGGATAAAGACAGAACACATTTAATTAATTAAATGTATTGCATCTTAAGTTTCAATAACAAGCTGGCTTAACACTTACCTTCACATTCTAACTATATCTGTATCTATCTATAAATATATATCTATATCTATATAGATCTATAAATATATATCTATATAGATATATAAAAATATATCTATAGATATAGATATAGATGCCACAACAAATGTGTCATGTAAGTTTTCTAGCCAGTAGGTGTGAATGGTCAAGCAAAAGCAAAATAATATTTATGTAATACGTTTGTACCCTATACATTATATTTTTCATTCATTCATACTTGATGTATATCACAATATATTCATCAACTCAACAACAGTAGAAATATTATTTTGTGCTAAGCACTCTATGAGGCCTTAGGTGAAAAATATGAAGCTATAGGTCCCTGCTTCAAGCCAGCCACAATCTAGTGCCGCCCTACCAAATCCTCTTTAATTGCTGGGAAGGAAGACAAAATAAAATTTCACTTAGTGCACTCCGGGCATACCAATGCTTCCAATGATGCAATTTTGTTATTGTTGGTGGTGGAGCTATAATGTAGCCTGAAGGGAGTTGACTGACCTTGGGTTTAGAAACTGAAAAGTGTGATAGGATGACTAAGGACTGTTTCTCAGTTGCTAGTCTGGCAGCCCCTAACAGGCACCTTGCTTATGCTGGGATGTTAGCACCCATGAAAACTTGGACAAGGATCACTTTAGGCATTTAGTGGGTTCCTTGGGCTAAAAAAGAGAGGGTGGGAGGCATATGTAAAGGAGGTTTGTTTAATGATCCCTGTAGTCATCGAAAACATAATGTGAAATATTTATATATTTTTGAGGAAGAATCCTTAACTGTGGAAGGATTAGTAACTATCACTAATGGACATTTTGAATAAACGTTAATAAATTTATGTAATATTTAACTTCTGTCTTGGGAATAAAATACGCCTTGAAGAACTTTTAGGTTAGAAATATCCCCAACATAAACAGAATGTTGAAGGCTGCCTTAACACTGTTCATTTAACCCTGCATGATTATGTAATTGTCGTATACACACAGCAGCATATTTTAGGATATAAATACTGTGAAATCATTTTGAAAAATAAAATTAGCATTTTCTAGTATATTAAATGAGAGCTGAAAAGGAAGAAAGGAATAGTTTATTCGCTCAGAATTCTAATGTGTAGATTGTAAGTATTTCAGTTTCCTTTATATTGTGGCTAAAAAGAAGTTTAATGCAAAATTAAATGTTCATACTATATATTCTGATAAACCACATCATAACACTATTTTAAGTCTTTTTAACTATAGAAATTGTGGGCTTTTTTGGCAATAATATATTTCTCATCAATAGTTTAAAAGCAAGTTTCATATATGGCCCTATATTTTAAAATGCAATTAATGTGTCTTTATAAACATTTAACAAATTCATTGGATTAGACTACATGGTTTTTCATTTAGAGCAGAGAGGATCTTTGGGGACAATATAATTCAGTCTTTGCACTTTGTGGATGGTGAAACCCAGGCATAGAAAATTTATATAAGTTGTCACACAGCTATTTAGTGTCAGGGTTAGTACCAATTTCCTGAATCGTTTCCCATCCTAATGAATTTTTACCTGTCTTGGGTATGATTGATATATTTTCAAGTAACAGAATCCTTGTCAAAGAAAGTGAGGAAAATCTTACCCAGTTCAAGTACCAGCAGGATCTGGAGTCTGTGCAAGGTATTCCCTCTTCTGCCCACCCTCATCTACATTTTCTCTGACTGTCAGCTCCTTATCTGTCAACAGTTTCCGTGAAAGGCTCATAGTTTCTAAACCCTGAGTAAACGCGGTTAAGCAAGGCAAAAGACCCCCAGCCCGTCACATACAGATATTCAAGAGAGAGAGAAGTCAGGAATAGTTGAAGTTCAATGTCAGGAATTCTTGGCCTAAGTAAGACTTGACTCAGTTTTTCAGGAATTAGACCCCCATGTAGTCATCCTGCTGTAGCTTAAGTTCTCTCAAGCCCTAAAAGGTGCTGAGCGGGACTGAACACTTTCGCCTGTTCCAAGGGACAGTCTGCCACCAGCTGATGCAGATAACCCAGAAACAGCAGCCTTCACCCCTTTTACATAGGCTTGCCTTTGAATGCATTTTAAAAAGTATCATCCTACCAGAGTAGCAGATGTTTTAAAGATTTCGGATAACCCCAACCTCAGCATGTTCAAACTGTAGTTAACAGCACAAAGGAGCACTTCTCATTTGGTTTGGTTTAGGCAATGTCCTTTTTGCCAACTTCACTGGATATCCAAAAATAGCTAAGTTCTGAAATTAAGTGTTTTTATTTCTAAATTAAGAGCAGTATGATGGCCAGTGACAGATGGTACCAGGAGCCAAATTTGGCAACATTGAACAGGTGTTCACCTCAGGTCAAACCATTGCAGGCAGACGATGGAAGAGGGAGCTAAATCACATATTTGGCTCTATCCCGTCAGGGCTGTGGGGAAGTAATCAACTCTAGCCAAAAATAGTATGTGATTACACCCTATTGCTTCATTATAGGCCATCAGCTATTGAAAAATTCATGTTATATATTGATTATAAAAGGGGTCACAACGTGTTACCAAATATACTCAGAAGAGACACAACTGGCAACTCTAGCATATTAGTTTTGACTTAGATCTAAAACACTAGGTTTCATAAACATTAAACAATCAAATAGTTACTGTACTTCACCTTTATAGAAGGAATTCTTGAGGATACTTTGACTATATCACTAAAGCAGGGTTAGCACATTAAAAAACAAACAAACAAAAAGACAAAAAGTAATGTGGATCCCCACATCCCTTTTTTCTACTGTGGCAGACATCACTCATAGAACCACTTTTGCAATAACCCTGAACCTGGCCTCACAACCCCCCCCTAGACAGCCATTCTTTGCCAGTTAATTGGAGTTAGCACTCAAGATGGAAATTTTGGCCATCCCCCTGGTAAACTGAACTTAGATGTTCACAGACCTGTTCCTACTTCTCTCCATATCCTAATTCCAATGTTTTACCTGCAAAAAAGTGACACACAATACATTGTGGTAGATGGATAAGTGGCCCAGAAACCTTAAAAACAGTTTTTCATGAGCAAGTAGTTCTCAAGCAAAATGTTAATTGCCAAAATCAGACAGAAATAGGTTTAACTTGACGTGTAATTAAAATTTATGTTTTTGACTAGTGATTTTTGGATACACCAGTAAATGTTTCTTAAAAAGAAATCATAGTAAATGTTGGTGAAAGTGAAGGGAAGCAAATACATATACATCCAGTAAGACTATAAATTACTTATTAGCTTCTCCAAAGGGGCAATAGCTTATCAAAAATCATAAAAAAAGAATAATTTGACCTGGAAATATATTTCATATATTTCATGAAAAGAGATATTTTTGCAGAGATTTTGCTAAAAGGATATTTATCGCATATAATATTGAAATATTAAAAATTGTAAAGTCTAAAATTATTTCAATTAACAAATTTAAAATTAACAACTGTTATATGACCAACAATCAGGGATTAGCTAAATAACATTTATGGCCTCTCTATATAATAGTATTTATATTATATATTTGTATATTTAACAGTATATGGCTAAATTATATAAAATTGTCAGCATAGACAAATGTTTATTATGTAGTGATAAGAAATGAAAAGAGGTTGCAAAGTAGCATTTATGATGTGGTTTATTTTGTCAGGGTATGTATGCGTGTGCAAAAGCCCTAGTAAAAAAAAGTCTCAATACCCCAACAAGTTAACATTAACTATTTCTTGACAGAATGATGGGACTTTTTTCCTTTGCCTACACCTTTTTCTCTGTAATGACCATGAATTGCTTTAGTGATAAAAAGTAATTTTTTAGTATTTAGACACTTGCTTTCTAGAGAAGTTTATTTTTTATCAAAATTTTTTTTTAGTTTTTATTTGTTTAAAAAGTAATACAGAATTCTGAAAGAGATTTAAAAAGCAGCAAGGATACTCCCACCTACAGAATGCCACTCTTAACATTTTGGAATATTTACATTCATTTATTTACAAATAGATTATTTTGTTGTTTATTGAGGCATATTTTGTATACAGTACAATTCATCATTTTAAGGTGACGGGTATATGATATATGATGAATGTAACAACCACTATAATCAAGATACAGAATGTTTCTATCACCCTCAGAAATCCCCTCCTTAGCTTTATAATTAAACCACTCTCCCCAGCTGCTCTCTAGCAATCACTGATCTGATTTCTGTTCCTAGGTTTTCAACTTTTCAGGAATGTTATGTACATGGAATTATGCAGGAAGTAGCTTTTTTAGTCTGGCTTCTTTCATTTAATGTGATGCTTTTGAGATTCATCCATGTTTCCCTTTTTATTGCTGAGTTATATTGTATTTTTTATATATTCTTCTACAGTAAGCAAACATCCAAAATCCATTGATTATTCTTTTTAAGAATATCTGTATATCCATGTAAATATTAGAAACCCCCTCCCGCTCATGATCTCAGTGATGAGAATTTGGAGAGTAAGTCTTCAATCTGGCTCTCTCATTCACACATTCTTTGCTGTTTCCCTTTCTCTTTCTCCTTTCTTTTAAAATTCTTCTCTCCTTTCTACGGAAACACTGAAGGGAAAATAATGACAAAAGCCTGATAAGGGTGGTGGTTATACAACAGAAATGAGTCAATTATGCTTTACTTAGTTCTCAGTGTTAGTTTATTTCATCATAAAATAATACACGCTATTCATTACACCAAAAATCAGAAAAGCATTTTTAAAGGACTAGGAAAAATGCCATTATTGTGGCACACCTAAATTTTATATCTGTTTCTATTCTTTGCATGTTGTTTTAAAATTGTACTATGTATGCAATAATGTTTTATTTTTTCTAATGGAAGGGCATCCCAAATATTTTCTTGGGGATCTCCTTTCTTTAAGAATAGCTGTGCCAGGTGCAGTGTCTCACACTTGTAATCCCAGCACTTTGGGAGGCTGAGGCAGGTGGATTATTTGAGGTCGGGAGTTTGAGACCAGCCTGGCCATCATGGTGAAACCCCATCTCTACTAAAAATACAAAAAGTAGCCAGGTGTGGTAGCAGGTACTCTAATCCCAGCGACTTTGGAGGCCGAGGCAGGAAAATAACTTCAACCTGGAAGGTGGAGGTTGTGGTGAGCCTAGATCACGCCACTGCACTCCAGCCTGGGCAACACAGTGAGACTCTATCTCAGAAACAAACAAATAAATAAATAAATATTAAAAAAGGAATAGCTGTTGTGCCTAGCCTGCATCTGTCTCATTCATTCTCTCATTTAGCAATGCTCTTGAAAGCCTTAGTACAAGATGTACAATGCTGGGGAAGAAAAGCACAGTCCCCGCCCTCGGGGGGTAGTGCTGCCTTGATTACTGCAAATGTCAATAAGCAACATAAGCAGTAATTGGGAAGTGAAGTATGGGTGTTAAGTAAAGTCACACAAGGAGCAGCGACTGCCTATATTGAATATGACCTTCAGTCATATTTTCCTTTATTATCTCTATGTTTCCTAATTACTTTTCCTCACTCAGGAAAAACTAATAGAATTAGCAAATCATGATTATTGTCCTTTATATTAGGCAAATCATACTAAGATGACTAAAATGAATAAGCGCTTTACCAAAAAAAAAATCAATTTAAAATGTTAAAATAAAGATAAACTTGGTATATTGTCAAGTTTGTCTGTTCTATCATACTTATCTATTGTGCGCTTGCCAAAGAATAGAGAGGAATCTTTACATTAAATACGTCTCAAATGACAGGGTCTATTTTCAAAACATTTAACAACAGGGACAGAACAAGTGCTGATCCCTCAGAAGGAGACCCCCATTAGGTATGTGTAAATTCCTCAGTTGCTGTGTCTGGGACATCTGGCTGGTACAACCAGGCAGAGACCAATATGACTAGTATACCGGGGGCTCTCAGGAGATTCAGGACAGTGACTATTTACAAACAGTGCCAAAGTATTTCAACATGTTAACGCCCAGCGTGACAGGCTCATACCTGGAGGAAATATGTCACAATGCTGCAGGTGATTTCTGCTTTAGGGAAAGACATAGTGGTGACAACAACTCTCCTTTTAAAAGAAGAGCCTTATGTGTGGTAGATCCTCTGTTGATCCAAAAAAGTAAAAAGTTAAAATACACTTAGTTGAAAATCAGAGAGCGAGGAATTCAATGAACAGACAATTGAAATCAAATATTATAGGAATGCTGGTAGAGACAGAGGAAAACAAGGGCAAGAAAAGAGGAGAAAAAAGGCCCGTAGAAAAATCCTTTGACTGGGCTTGATGGAAGTCTGAAATGTCTGCTTATTTTAAAAGAAATAAATAAAAAAAAAAAAAAAGGAAAAAAAGTCATCATAGCCACATTGGCGAAATAGCACTATATGAAATTTTAATGTGCGTGATAATATTTTTAATAGCTTGCTTCCCTCTTTTAGCTTTCCTTATTGGAAAAAGCTGGATTTGGAGGTGTTCTTCTATATATTGATCCTTGTGATTTACCAAAGACTGTGAATCCTAGCCACGATACCTTCATGGTGTCACTGAATCCAGGAGGAGACCCTTCTACGCCTGGTTACCCAAGTGTCGGTAAGTTTGTTATTCATCATTATTATATTTGTAAGTAAGCATTACAAGGTTGCAATTTAGAATTAAATGCTACCTATCAGGAATAGTGAAGTCAAATAATTCTTATCATCCCATGTTTAAAAAAGCAATTTATTTTTTATCTTCTCAAAATTATAGACTACCAATTTGTTGGTATAAATTGGATTTATACTATAATGAAATTTTATCTCAACAAATTGAAGTATGATGAACAGACAGAAAACATATTTTATGTGTTATTGTTGGTTGACTGATGAGACAAATTAGCACAAGGAGTGACAGGCACTCCAGGTAGGCCAATCACACTTACAAATACCGAGGAGCATCAAATGTTTGCTGCTTCAGGGCAGCTGTAACAACTTTAAGTCCAGGGTCTAGAGGTCTAGAGGTCCGCATGATCAAGTTAGGTGAGTTAAGCAGTAAGAAAAGATTCTAGAGAAGAATGGATTTAATATGATTTTCTGGCTGACTTAAGAGAAGCGACTGCATTGTTTTGGCCAGTCACTGGCAGTATAGTGATGGCTACATTGCAGCAAACATGTTTCTCTTTCCTAGATAGCTGTATTCATGACATTCGGGATCACGTGGCAGAGAGAAAACAGCTGTGATTTTCGCAGATGCTCAGTGCATCACTGAATTTCTGTCCAATGTGTCATTGACAGGTATTCTGTTCATTCAGCCTGGCTGAGGAAAAAGCTCTTTGCATCTTCTTCCAGGGTGATACTGACCCATTAACCATGACACTTCAGTCAGTAATTAAACTGACCACCCCAAAATTATGTAACTATTTCTGTGTTCTGCCAATAGTTTTATTTTTCCCCCAAACCATCACAAAAAAATTTACTAGTTATCTTACTCAAATTCAGCTGTCTATTCTCTCCATGTTAACTTTACCAATTAATTAGCAACTTTCCCCAAGAAGAAAGCAAATGGAATCCCATATGAATTATAACTTATGAATTTTATAGAGTCTACTGATTATTGCTTTTTCTTCTACACACTACAAATGTATTCCTTTAATAATCCATGTCAATTTTATCTGGGATCTCACTGCTTTGTACTTTGTACAGTCCCAGGTCTTATTATTACAATTTTAAGTTAGAATTAGTAGGCATATATCTGCAATTTCTAGACATCACCCAAAGCACCAATCCAGCTCTCCCATTGGCAAATACGCTCACTGCCCCAGGTTGTAATTGCTCAGTGTCAGGAAGCTGCGTTTGGCAGCTAACTCGCTGTGACAAGTCAACGGGCTACAGTGCTACCAAAAACAGACTCGGTACTAGTACTGAAACTTAAGTTGGTAAGTTCTTCAGTTGGCACCATGACTTTTAACCATTTTTTTGCCCCAGGTCATTTCATAAATGCTGAGTTTAGTAATAGCTAGCAGGTGTTGGCCAGAGTTGTAAGCAGTTCCAACATGCTTTTTCCTACTTTTTATTCTGAAATAATTTAAACTTATAAAATAGTAGAAAGCTTCGAATATGCAGAATCTCTGAAATCTCTCTCTTTACTCTGCCATTGCCTTGATGAATAGTGTCCAGCTTCTTTTTACCCACACTAATGTTCTTATGAAATAGCTGCACCCCTGCTTTCCTCTCCTAAACATACTCTTTCATTTTTTACATGACCAGGTTGCAATTTTCCAAATTTTTCTGTTCGGCTTCTCTTTTAATTAAAAATTCCATTGAAAAACATTTTTCACTTCTTTCATTTGACTGTAAACCATCAAAAGAAGCCACACAGCAACTTGAGCACTTTGCTGCTTAGATATGTTTTTCCACCAGATAACTTCATTTATTGTTTTAAAATTCTACCTTCTATAAAGCCGTGGGGCATGGACACAATTCAGTCAAATTCGTTGCCACTTTTTAACACTGATGTCCTTTACTTCAGTTTCCACTACATTGTTCCTCATTTCTGCTTGAGACCTTATCAGAATAGCCTTACTGTCCATATTTCTGTTAACTTTCTGGTCATGACCATTGAAGTAATCTCTAGGGAGACATAGACTTCCCCACAGCTCTTGTCTGTTTTCTTTTTTTAAAGACCTCACTAGAATTGCTATTAATAATCCTAGATTTGCTTACAACAATTTAGGCTTTGTAGCCTGTTCCATTAAGTTCTTGGATCCTCTACCCATTATCCACTTCTAAAGCGGCTTCCACATTTCCAGGAATTTGTTATAGCAAATACCACACGTCTGGTTTCACTAAGCTTTCTTAGTCGATTTTGTGTTGCTGTAATGGAGTACCTGAAACTGAGTAATTTACCAAGAGCAGAGATTTGTTTCTCACAGTTGAGGAGGCTGGTCAGTCCAAGGTCACGGAGCTCACATCTGGCAAGGGTCTTAGTCATTTCATCCAGTAGTGGAAGGCGAAATGGTAAGAGACCGTCCATGAGAGCAAGACAAGGCCAAACTCACTTTTATAACAAACCCCTCAAAATAACGAGCCTACCCTCATGATAACATTAATCCATGTGTGAGAATACTTCATGATGCAATTGCCTCTTAGAGGTTGCACCTTTCAACATTGGGGATCAAGTTTCCAACACATGAGCTGTGGGGTACACATCCAAATCATAGGAAATGATTATTAGACAGACTAATCTAAAACTACCTTTTTTTTCAATTTAAGAACTTTGTGTTTTTTACCAATTTAAAGGTGATAAGCTGTAAAGAAGAAATTTAGAACAACCAAAAACACAAGGAGATAGTTTTTAACTTTCTTTGTTTGGTTTTTAATATAACAAAGTAAACAGAGTCATATAATGAACATTCCATATACCTCGCCCATCTTTAGCAACTGTCTACATTTCTGCCATTTTTGTTTTTTATCTGCACGTTCCCTCACACCCCACAGCACCAGTATTTCTTCCAGATAAAATGTACATAAATTAAAATTCAGCACACATACATGTAGGAGAAATTCGAGTCACTCAGGGTTGTTAGATCTTACATGGCATCTTAAGAAAGAACAATAAATGGGTAGAGAAGTATCAAGACAAAAGGAAAGAGATTTAGCCTTTCAGGGGTATCAAACTGTGAGAAGATAAATATATGCAGGGAAGTTAATGGAAGATAAAAGTTTTGTTTGAGTAAGGTTTGTTATGTAGTTTATTTTCCTCTGCACCTCTGGGTTAATAAGAGTCTCCATTAAAAGTTTAACCCTGATTTTTTGTAAATTGCGAGGGAGGCAGAGAGTGTTTTGTAGGGTATGGAGAGCATCTTAATGTTTCTTAGTTATCTTCAGCTTAAAGTAATCTTTATGCTAAAGTGGCATATTTGGGTACAGTGGCTTATGTCTATGATCCCAGCACCTTGGGAGGCTGAGGTGGGTAGATCACAAGGACAGGAGTTAGAGACCAACCTGACCCAACAATGGTGAAACCCCGTCTCTACTAAAAATACAAAAATTAGCCGGGTGTGGTGGTGCATGCCTGTAATCCCAGCTACTCCTGAGGCTGAGGCAGGAGAATCACTCGAAGCCAGGAGGCAGAGGTTGCTGTGAGCCGAGATCATGCCATCGCACTCCAGCCTGGGCCACAGAGTAAGACTTGGTCTCAAAAAAAAAGTGACATATTTGGGGGTGGCATATTCTGACTCCCTATGACTTGTTTCATCAACTTGCTATAAGCATTTCAACTATACTAAACTATGATCCGGACAAACTGATTTTCTAGAACCATGTATTTCTGGAATTCTAAGAGACTTTAGGTTTTATATAGCGAAAATGAATTCTCAATCTTGAAGCACAAGAATCCTGCATTTTAGCCAAAGACTCAGGTAAATGGGGCATACAAACTGATATTTACGTAACTAGTCATAGTTATAATACTATGATAGGTTGTAGTTTGAGTTGTATTTGACCTAAAATAATAAATCAGCTGCATAGGGTAAGGCCCAAAACAAACAGACAATAAGAGTGATATGAGGTAAGCATAAAAATAAGAAAGTAAGAAATATATATCTTTAAGGAGTATTCTATTTGGCCAGTGTTGAAACATGGAAAAGAAAACCCTTTCCGAATTTCTCAGCAGTAAGATTGTCTCAAATCTATTAGGAATAACAAATCCTCTTCTTGCATATAATTTCTTTAATAATTTGTCTTCTGAATTCTGCGTTGGCTACAGTGTTGATTTTAATTTTAGTACCACCTCCAGGTAACTGGTAATCTATTTACTACCTTGCCAGTTAATTGTTTGTTTTTGAATTTCCTTATATACCTTTTTCAGAAATCCATCCTGATTTAAAACTTTGCATCTATGTCCCTCTCTCTGTCTTTCTGCTACAATCCGTTTTTTCTTTTTTATTTGTTTTAAATTCTGGAGAGAAAGGTCTTTTCAGCGGCTTTATTCTAGTGAAGTGTATCAAATGACACAGTTTATTTAATATTCCCAGTGTTACAATTCAGTGGATCTCTGTGCTGTTTATCTACTGTCCGTTCAACATCACCCCTGCCAAGCAAAACTATTCAAAGAATAAAGAATATCACTATAATTTGTGACAAGTCATCACCAGGTATTCCTGGTCCAGTTACCCGGACAAATATCGAAAGACTGACTTGAGTTGGCACTAAATCAACGGAGACAATGTTGAACCATTCCCTGACTAGAAGAGCAGAAAATATAAATATGTGCCTAGTTGTCAAAGCAAAGTGTTAGATATTCACAGCATGAAATGCCTTGTCACTTGGTTGGGGAAAATAAAGTGTCTGAATTCTTAACTTATTTCACTGTAAGTGACTGGTGTTTCTTATACGTGTTCTGAAGGCTGCAAATTTACATGTAATAGTATTAAACTTGATTCTTAGAACCACTTAAGGAGTGGCTCATTGTTAAGCAACAAAATTTTTCAGAAAGTTTATTCATAACATGTTGAAAAGATTGATTGTTTAAATTCAAACTGCTCCTTTAAAAAGTCTAAATTTTGTTTCGAAAATAATTTTGGTGTTATAAGTTCTCTTGGCCCTACAGAGGAAAATGTACAATTGATTGTTTGAATGTCTAGGATTATAGCCCACAGAGAACATTTTTGAGTGGTTATTGTTCATAAAAATCAGTGTGCCATAAATTCATCATTTAGAATTTTTTTTACTTATTATTGTATTGGGAGCACTCTAATTTAAATTCAGCGAGTACTGGATCAATAGAGACAATCAGTTTGTTTTGTTTAAGAACTAAAGCTTCCACAAAAATCTATGATAAATTCTGAAGATGTTAAAATCCACTGCTAAAAAAAAAAAAAGATGTACCATTGTTTCTCTCTCAATGAATATGAGAAGCTACTGAAACCATAGGATTAGTTTTAAAAAATTTAGCACTTATTTTTTACCTTGTGTGGTTGCTTCAACAAGACAGAGGTAACTGGCTTCATCTTGTGGATGCTTTTGGTCCTAGCAACTTGGGAGGCTGAGGTGGGAGGATCACTTGAGCCTTGAAGGTTTAACTGCAGTGAGTCCTGATCACAGCACTGCACTCCAGCCTCTGTTACAGAGTTAGATTCTGTCTCAAAATAAATAAATAAATAAAATAAAAATTGAAATAACATCAAGTATCTCCTCAGACAACAATGGAATAAAACTAGAAATCAATAACAAGAGGAATTTTGGAAGCTATAAAAATACCTGGAAATTAATGACAGGCTCCTGAATGACCATCAGGTTAAGGAAAGAAAAAAATGTTGAAACAAATGAAAATTGAAACACAACAAACCAAAACTTTTGCGATAAAGCAAAAGCAGTGCTAAGAGGGAATTTCATAGAAAAAACACCTTTATCAAAAAAAAAATACAAAGATTTCAAGTAAGCAATCTAATGATGCAACTCAATGAACTAGAAAGGCAAGAACAAGCCAAACCCATACTTAGTAATGAAAGAAATAATAAATATCAGGGCAAATCTAAAGTAAATAGAGTCTTGAAAAATACAAAACAACCACAAACAGAAAATAGGCTTTTTGAAAAGATAAACAAAATATATAAACCATTAAGTAGATTAACAAAGAAAAAAGGAGAGAATATCCAAATAAACAAAATCAGAAATGAAAAAAGACATTACAACTGAAACCACATAAATACAAAAGGTCAGGGGCACTATTGTCAACAACTATACACTAACAATCTGGAAACCTGAGAGAAAATGGCTAAATTTTTGGTCATATACAATCTATAAAGATTGAATCAAGAAGAAATGGAAAACCTGGACATACTGATAACAAGTAATTAAATTGAGTCAGTAATAAAAAGTCTTCCCACAACAACAAAATCCTAGAATGGGATGGCCTCACTGCTGAATTCTACTAACTTTTCAAAGAAGAATTAACACCAAGTCTCAAACTGGTACAAAATATTGAAGAGGAAGAAATTCTCCATAAACTCATTCTATTATGCCAGCAAAACCAGGCAAAAATATAACAAGAAAAAACTACTGATCAATATCCCTGATGAACAGAGAAAAAAAAATCCTCAACGAAATACTAGCAAACCAAATTCAACAGTATATTACAAAAATGGTACAACATATGCAAATCAGTAAACATGATGTATCACATTGGTAGAATGAAAGATAAAACATACAATTGCCTCAATGGATACAGAGAGCATGTGGCAAATGCTCTCTGAACAAACTAGATAAAAATTTTGAACGAACTGGATTTAGAGGGAACATACCTCAACATAATAAAGGCTATATGTAACAAACCCGTACTTAACACCATACTAAATGGGCAAAAGCTAACAGCCTTTCTTGTAAGAATTGGAACAAGACAGGGACGTCCACTTTCACCACTCCTATTCAGCATAGTGCTGAAGTCCTAGCCAGAGCAGTCAGGCAAAAGAAATAAATAAAAGGCATCCAAAGCGGAGAAAAAGAAGTCAAAGTGTCCCTCTTCATAGATGACATGGTCTTATAGTTAATAAAGCTCAAAAACCTTAGATCTGATAAATTCAGTAGAGTTGCAGTATACAAAATCAGTGGCCTTTCTATAAGCTAATGATAAACTAGCTGAGATAAGAAATCAAGAAGTCAATCCCATTTACAATAGCTTCAAAAAATACCTAAAAATAATTTTAACCAAGGAAATTAAAGACCTTAACAAAGAAAACTACAAAATACTGATGAAAGAAACTGAAGAGGACACAAATGGAAAGAGATCTCATGCTCATGAATCAGAATAATTAATATTCTTAAAATGACCAAATGGCCCAAATCACTCTACAGATTCAACACAATACCTATCAAAGAATGCCATTTTTTTTTACAGAATTAGAAAAAACAATTATAAAATTTGAAGGAAACTGAAAAGCCCAAACAGCCAAAAAAAAAAAAAAGAAAAAAAAAGAAAAAAAGAAACCTGGAGATGTTACAGACACACTGTGATTCAACCTTGAAGGCTCAAGTGACCCTCCCACTTCAGCCTCCAAAGTAGCTAGGACCAAAGGCATGTGCCATCAGGCCTGGCTAATATTTCTCTTATTTGTAAAGACAAAGTCTCACTATGTTGCCCAGGATTGCTCTAGCAATACTCCTGCCATGGCCTCCCCAAATGCTCAGATTATAGGTGTGAGTCACCACATCTGGCTGTCATTTTGATTTTTCTAAACTTGTTGAGATTTGTTCTGTGTCTTCACATATAGTCTGTTTTGGAAATTTTTCTATGTGCTGATGTATATTCTGTAGCTATTGGATGAAATGTTCCATCAATGTCTGTTATGTCAACTTGTTTTAAAGAGGAATTTAAATCCGGTGTTTGTTCACTTTCTGTCTAGATTATCTATTTGCTGAGAGTGAGGTGTCAAAGTCCCGAATTATTATTGTACTGGAGTCTGTTTCTCCCTTTAGATCTAATAGTGCATGCTTTATGTAGCTGGGTGCCCTGGTATTGGATGTATATATGTTTAAAATTGTTACATCCTCTTGCTGAATTGACCCCTTTATCAATATGTAATAATATATCCCTTTACTTTCATTCTATATGTGTCTTTACAGGTCAATTCTTGGGTATTGAGGGCTTGCTCGGGTGCTAGCAGTGGCATTGATGGGCTGGGCATGTAGCCCTGAGGCAGTGGGCATGTTGTGGTCAATGGCAATAGCAGTGGCAGAACAAACTTCTCCTTGTGCTGGTATTGGTGGTAGCTGCAATGGGCCAGTCCCCTGGCCCACAGATGTTGTGTGCAGTAGATGTCAGCTGTGTGGTGGTAGCAGGTTGAGTGAATCTGATCTCAGGCCCCAAGAGGAGTACTCAGATACCATCAATGGTGGATGGGGCAGCGGCAGCTGTATTGCAGCCCTATTTCTGGGGAAGGTGGGGTTTCTTTTCGTAATAGTAGCTGTAGGTAGGTGGCTTGGGAGCATGTGCCTCAGTTCCAAGTAGTGGCTGTAAGCAAGACAGCTTGTCCTCAAGGTGCTTGGATAAATAAAATGTGATACATATGCACAGTTAAATACTATTCAGCTATCAAATCAAAGAAATCATGTCATTTGCAGCAATGTAGTTGGAACGGGAGGTCACTATGTTATGTGAAATAAACCAGGCATCGAAAGACAAATATGCATGTTCTTACTCATATGTGGGAGCTAAAAAATAGTTTATGTCATGGAGATAGACAGTAGAATGATAGATACCAGAGGCTGTGGGTAGAGTTGGGGCAGGGGAGGGGGATGAAGAGCGGTTGGTCATTTGGTACAAATGTATAGCTAGATAGAAGGAATAAATTCTAACATTCATTATCACTGTTGGGTGATTATAGATAACAACAAAATATTTTATATTTCAAAACAGCTAGAAAAGAAGACTTGAAATGTTCCCATTGTGTAGAAATAGAAAGTACTCAAGGTAGAAGATAACCTAACTTCCCTGACAGGATCATTACACATTCTATGCATGCAACAAAATATCACATACATCAGTACAAATATCATGTATCATTAAGAAATCACAATAAAAAATAAAATTGTTCAAGATGTTAGCATCTAGGTATGTCTGCATCATCTTTTGAATGCACGCTTACTTTCTGACACAGCACAATCCTTTTGGTGTATCTTGTATTTTCTTCACTCATACCTAGAGACAGCCATTTCTCCAAAACTCTCTAGTCCTTTTGGTAGAAAAAGGCATTTAGCAGTCAATCACTAGATGCTAGACCTATTGACTGTTGCTGTGTATTTTAAGTACTCTCAATGGACAAAGCTGCATTAGGTAGGTAGGTAGGTAGGTAGGTAGGTAGGTAGGTAGGTAGATAGATATATATATACATAGATAGATAGATAGATAGATAGATAGATAGATAGATAGACAGATAGATAGATGGTAGAGGTAGTAATCTGTATTTATAGATATTGATAGCTTCAATTCCAACCCAACTTGTATAAGGTTTATTTTAGTCATTCCCTCTTACCTGTTTGTAGCTCCCCTCACCAACAGTGAGAGGCATGGCTCTCGTTATGATCAATGTGTCTATTCATCTGTTTATCTTTCTCCCTCGATCTACCACCTCACTTCGCCTACCTCCATAAGAAATCAATCTTATTTATTTACGATTTGTCTATTCTGTGTTTCTTTTTGTAGGAAATAAGCATATACACATATTTTTCTTGTTTATCCTTTGATTTTACATAAAATGCGGCATACTATAAATATGCGTTTGTACTTTGTTGGAGTATTTTTCCTTATTCAAAAGTTATTCTATAAATCACTCCATATCAGTTCTTAGAGACTGATGATGGTCAGAATCTCCAGAAGCAGGCACTGAAAGAGAGTTTGGTTTGCAAGGCTTTTGATAGTGATCAACACCTGTGGAAAACAGGAAGCACAAGCAGGACTGGATGAAAGGAAAAGTGGAACTCCCTTTGTGTTCTGTGTTGTGTTATTGGAACAGTCCACCACACATGAAGATATGACCTATCCGACTTGTTCACTGGTGGTCTAAATGGCCCAGTCTCTATGCCCCTTCTGCAATCAGTCATTGGAAGTGTGCCTCCCCCAAATGTTATGCCAATGTGTGAAGTGATTATGACTAAGGCAAACCCTGAAAATCTTAAAAGCTGGATGCTGTCTGCTGACAGAACTCACACAGCTGAGACAACAGGCTCTCTCTTGACAGGATGGAACATCACAATGGAACATCTGGACAAAACCTCCCCGTGTCTACCACAGAAATTTGGTTTTAGTCATGAGTCCATTCTTAGTCATGAGTAAGAAGGGCTAGAGCTGTGCTGTCCAATGTGGTAGCCACTAGCCATACATGGCTATTTAACTTTAACTTTTAATTAATTAAAATGAAATAAAATGTAAAATGCAGCCATACCAGTCATATTTCGAGTGCGTAATAGCCAATATGGCTTTACAGAGAGTTTTTATCATCAAGCCAAAGTCTATTGGAATGATGAGTGCTGTAGAATAAATGAATGTGTGAAACAGCATGATGTTTCACAAAATTTGTTGGTTATAGATCATCCATGAGAGAGCATCTGCACATAATCTTGAAAATTGAGGATTGTTTTGCATTTTTAACCACTTGAAAACTGTATTTACAAAGCAGACTCTAAGAACCACATGTTAGCTATGCTTCATGAATTCTTTTATGGTTTAGTGTTGAACCTAAACATAGATGAGTGCTCCTGAAGTAAACATTTTTTTTTTTATTTTTAGAATTCTCTGAAGAGTTGTTGAATTTTAAGTGCGTAAAAATAAATCTCGTAATGCCACTTTAAAGTGTTACTGCATTTACTTCAAACTGCTAGCATGGTAAATTTCAGTACCATACAATTTCACTGGAGAGATGTATCTTGGATGAAAAATTGTGTTGCACTTTTATTTGCCTATCAACAGCCCCTCAGTTCTAAAGTTTCAGTGAGAATTAAAAAAAAAATTGAATGTCTGGAACATTATGTTTTTTGAGCAAATCATGTAAATGTTAGAGCTGAGGAGCATAAAATGTGGACTATTTTTTAAATAAGTTGAAAGTGAGGTTTTGGTAACTCTTTTACACGTGAAATTAGCTCTGTCTGTGGAAACAGCTCAGGTAATGAACTTTCTTTCCTTGACACTTCAGTAATGAGCAGTGATACCACCTATATATTTACAAAGATTGTGACTTACATACGTGCATATCCTTCCATATGATTATCGAATACCGTCACTGCTTTCTATTAGGTACAGGGGCTCATGAAAGCCTTTCTTAGTCTTCTTTTTTCCCGTACATTCTCTTTAATTCCTCAGGCCATTATTCGCTAACATTTACAGAAGTATATGCAGTAAGTTTGTTAAGGAAATGGAGAATCCAACTAAGCTACACTATAGATTTCTTTACTATAAAACTTTCAGACTTATCATTATTGTAATTTTTTTTCAAGTCTCTAAAAGCGCTATAGTCTGTAAAATCTCCCAAATTTGTCTGACCACAGAGTCATTTTTAGAGGAGCATCTGGAAGGATTACTATACAGTCAAACCTACCGTGGGATTGCTGGCCCACGGCATCTGCCCTTCCCTTTCCTGCTGTGAATACTTCTCTGGTTTTATGCCCCTACATAGAAATCTATGGTTTGTACCTCAGCTTTTGCAGATTTTGTAGCTTAAGATATGTAAAAAGTAATGCAAAATGCAGGAAAGGGCAGGGGTGATTAGGTCACATGGTGATGGCAAAGTTTACACCTGCAGATGCATCTGCTTATAAATCAGTGGGAAACAAAACACCCAGCAACAAAAAAATAATCTGGTTGATTTTTTAACAGTTAAAGTTGTAATTAGATTTATAATTGAATTCTTGGTGTAGTCTAGAGTCTGGAAAATCAGTGTATCCCAACTAATCTTTTCCTCAGCATGATCTGTTCCAGTTCATTGCTAACCATGTTGAAAAGTCTATGTTTTTAAAACACAAATTTGAACAAAACTCTTAAACAGCCTTCTCTAACCAGTCCCTTGGGTGATTTTTCCATTTCAGTGACACAATAGAATATGCAATTTTATCTTGGAAGAAAATGATAAAGTGACAGTTTTTATGATAATACAGATATGCACATTTTCAAGCAATAGGCTAAAAAGATAATGTGCTTTAGGCAATTATTTCTAGAATACATCTCATTGAAATTTTTCACCTGCTCCACAAACACACTTAAGTTGTTACCATGGTATCTCTTTGAAATTCTCTATCATTTCAATATTCCAAGAAAACTTTAGAATCCATAATAAATGTTAAACCCAGTAAGCACAGCTTAGTCTCATACTCAGTAACTTATTCAGAGGAGTATCTCGTGTTCCTGGGATAGCTTTGGGTACGGTGAGGAAAACCAGACAAAACCAAGAAGCATGTATTATAGTAACTGTATAACATACAGATCAACCAGGATACTTTTGAGAGTAAAGAGGTTGCTATGAGTAATTATATAAGACAATATACATTTACTAGGTTGTATAGTGGCCCTATTTAAAGTCAAACTAAGATTTCTCAGTATGTTTGACCATGGAATCTATGTGATACTCAGTCAAGATCTTGGCTAAGTTATCTTTCTAAAACTAATATGTTGAAATACTAACCTAGTACCTCAGAGTATGATCCTACTTGACCATAGTCTTTAAAGGGAAATTAAGTTGAAATGGGGGCATTGGAACATGTTTCAGTTGACCACGACTGGTGCCCTAATAGTAAGAGATTAGGACACAGACAGACACAGGGGGAGACCATGTGAACACACAATGAAAACATGTTCACCTACAAGGCCAGGAGAAAGGTCTGGAAAGAAACCAACCCTGCCAATACCTTCATCTAGAACTTCCAGGCTCCAGAACTTTAAAGACATAAATTTAAATTGTTTAAGCCTCCTAGTCAGTGCTGTTCTGTTATGGCAACCCTAGCAAACTAATTTGAAAAGAAAACGACCAGCTTATTTGACTGTATTATAGTAATAAGTAGGGAAGAAATTTATACAACTTTTCAGCATGCCCCTATTTTCACCATCTTCTAGAAAAACAAACAAACAAACAAACAAAAAAAGAAATGCTGAGTGTAGCAACTATTAGTTGTTTTACTAGTCTCTGTTCCTGAACAGATAGATGTAAGTAACCTGTTTTGGTTAATGATTTGACACTCATTTGGACTGGTATAACCAGAAAGAGCCTAGCAACCTACCCGTGGGATCAGCTCTGATGAGACTGGTGTAGGGAAGCACTGCCTAATAATTCAGTCCTGTTCTTCTCCTTCACAGAACAGAATTTTCACAGTTTTTACACTAGTGAAGCTTATGAATGAGTTTTTAGATACACAAAGCTATGTCAGGAGTATGGTTCTGGTGTGGAGGAGTAAACTGTCATGCCTCAGGAAGTCATGGGAATCTGTGAGTGAAGGAAGAAATTTATTTATTTTATTTTATTTTATTTTATTTTTTCGAGATGGAGTTTCGCTCTTGTTACCCAGGCTGGAGTGCAATGGCACGATATCGGCTCACTGCAACCTCCGCCTCCTGGATTCAGGCAATTCTCCTGCCTCAGCCTCCTGAGTAGCTGGGATTACAGGCACGCGCCACCATGCCCAGCTAATTGTTTGTAGTTTTAGCAGAGACGGGGTTTCACCATGTTGACCAGAATGGTCTCGATCTCTTGACCTCGTGATCCACCCGCCTCGGCCTCCCAAAGTGCTGGGATTACAGGCGTGAGCCACCGCGCCCAGCCTGAAATTTATTTTTAAAAGCCGAGGGTGGGGGAGTAAAATACCTGGTGTTTACTTGACCCCAAGGGAGGATGCGGCCTGAATGGAAATCCCTGTGATGGGAAGAATCTGATCCATTTTAAGCATTGTCATGATTCATATTTGATTTTAAATTGTTACTCCTTTTTTGAGTGATCGCAAACATTTTTTAAAGGCCTACTGAAGACAATGGGTCTATATTAAGATGCTGCAGGATAGCATAAAAAAGAAAAACAAGATTTGGATGAAAATAAGGAGATAGCAGTTGGGGACAACCTTGCCATTGGTTCTGTAGTAGGTCCCAGTCTCTGTGAGGAAATTATAAAGTGTTGAACAGGACCCCAGTTTTATAGCAACAGAGGCACCAGGAAGGTTTTCAGTTTAGGAGCAGCAGAGAATTAAACACACATACACACACACACAGCCCTCAAAAACCACACCAGGAACTGAGTTCCATAACTGATGTGAAGAGTTTCAGAACTCTGGCAAACCCACCCACTAAAGTGTGAGCAGGAGTGCAAGACTCCCTTGAGTGTCCGGGAAATAAAACTAGGATTGGTGCTATCCTTTGGCTGGGGCTGGGTCTCTTGGGAGCCTCTCACGTCAAGTGAGGTGAAGAAGGAGACAGGTTCAAGACAGTGAGTGAGCCATCACCCCCGCTGCAAGACCAGCAGTGCTTCACAGGAAGGAGGGAAGGCAGCAAAGTGGCAGCACTGGTGTTGTGCAGAGTTGAAGAGCAGTGATTAGAAGCAGGGCAGGAGGAGTTTGAAAGTGGCACTGAAACACAGCCTCCAGTGCAGCCTCTGGCAATACAGCAGGATCCCGAAGGAGCGGGGAGCAATGGCGCAGGCACACTGGGCTGGCATGCAGTTCAAAGCCGTGCATCAGCAGCCTTGAGGAGGATAAAGTTAAATCTTGGATTTAATGTTGCAAATAGTGACAGTCACATTATACATTGACAAGAATCACTGATCAAAAGATAGAGAGCCTGTGTGAAATGAGTAGGTTGGACAGGAGGATCCTGCTTTAGGTATATTCTAGCTTGGAATTAGGTTCCATTCACTGAGTGCCATGTGAAAAGTTCCAAAGATCCTACACTGTTTGTCCTCTCGTTTTAACTCCACTGCTGTGTGTCAACAATGACTCATAATTTTAGATTTCTATCACTGGAAGGGACCTTAGAGGTTATAAATACAATCTGTTCTGTATAAAAATAAAAAAGTCTCATCTCTTTAATTCCACAAACCTGAGTTCACGAATGATGTCTTATATTTGTCTTTAATTCTTTGTACATCTAGCTTGATAATGAAGACATGCTAGTCCTGAGCAAAAGAGTGAACATGAGAATGGGCACAAAATATAAGCAGTGTTCCTACATAAGGCGCTGGCAGCTTTGAGAAATGTACCCTTTTTTCACAGAGCTACATATAATACTTTAAAAATTGCCTATGATTTTGGAGGACTCGCGGATACCCTAGATAAAATACCTTTTGATATACCCCTTACAGACCTTATTCATTACCTACCTGGAAAGACACTACGTTCAGAGGTAAAAGAAGTAGAATATAATTCTGAGGATAAATGTGTCTTGGGGAAAAAGGCTCAAGTCTAATAAGAAAATATGTTAATATCTACACTCTGAGATGATATTTCAGGAAAGAGTTGCATCATTTTCTAAAAGAAATATGACCTCAATACCTCATTATTTAAAAGTCTATAACTTAGTTACATTGACAATCACTTTTAGGATTTTGAGAGTTTCCAGTGTGTGGCATTTGATAGTCACAATCACTACTAAGTCTCTAATCATTTTATTTTCTCTTCTCTGAGCCAGGAACCAAACAGGCTAGGAACCATTTGGTAAATTTAGCTCAAAATTTCTGTTTTTGTTTAGCAGGTTGTATAAGGCAGAGCAGAAATGTTACAGATTTTATCTTGTTAAACATAAAAAACACTGCAAATGTGTCAATGTTAGGTAACTATGATATAATTAGGACTGCTGTAAAATCACATCTGAATATAATGGGATAGATATTGAGGAAATATGACTGTCTTTCCCTAGACCATACTTCTCAGTGCCCAGGATGGCCAGATGATTCATATCAGGAAGGCAAACAAGGACAGAGATAAGTGAGATGTACAATATTTACTGCTCCCAGATGGGATAGAAGCCCTCAGTTGCTGGGATAATGCCCACTGGGACTTCCCTACTTGAGGAACATCTATGGGACCTAGAGCAGTTGGACAGCTCCTTTTCCCCTTCTCAGTTCTACAAAGAGAAAGCTGTTCTCAGCAGGGAGTGCTGGGAGTAGCTTTGTGGCAGCATGGCTTTCTCAAGTGGCCCTAGAGTTATGAAAGCAAGCCCTTGCCACACTATGAAGATGCTTATCAGCATTTTTTTGGTAATGATAATTTAGAGTAGCAATAAACATGATCATGGCTTTTCTTTCCTCATGATGTATATATGCTCCCTAAGAGTGACTTCCTTTATTTCATCAATAAGTATTTCTCAAGTGACCCTAACAGAAGCACAAGAAGGCAAAATAAAGAGTCCCTCTATTGGAAGAGCCAAAGATCCAGAAGGGACAGAGTTGTATAGTGTAACAGTGAGTTCAGAATAGAAGAGTCAGATGTTACAGGAATGAGATTGGCTTAAGAATAGAAGAGTCAGATGTTACAGGAATGAGATTGCGCTAGGGTGGGCATCTTCCTCAGCCTAGAAAATCAATTTCAGAGAAAGTGTGGCTTCCAATAAGGTTTTTTTATTACGTTAGATATGATTCACATGCCATAAAATTCACCATTTTAAATAGTGTAAAATTCTCTGGGTTTTTTTGTAGCATAGAGTTGTGCAAAAACATCACTAATTCAACCTATTTTCATCACCCCCAAAATAAACTCTGCACCCATTAACAATTGTTCCCCATTCCCTCCCCCATTCGGTCCCTGGCAACCAATAATCACTTCTCTCTATGAATTTCCATACTCTGGGTATTTTCTATAAATGGAATCATAGAATACGTGGTTTTTCACGACTAACATATTTATGCAGCATAATGCTTTTAAGATTCATTCATGTTGTAGCAGGTATCAGTACTTCATTTCTTTTCATGGCTGAATACTATTCCATTGTATGGATATACCACACATTGTTTATCCACATATCACTTGATAGACATTTGGTCTTTTTTTAAAGTTTTTGGCTGTTACAAATAATTCTGTTACAAACATTCACATGTAAGTTTTTGTGTGAACATATTATGGTTTTGATTCTGTTGAGCATGTACCCAGTAGTAGAATTGCTGGGTCATATGGGAGCTTTGTATTTAGTTTTTTGAAGAACTAACAAATTGTTTTGTATAGAGGATGCACCATTTTAAATTCCCTCCAGCAATATATATGAGGTGTGCAATTTGCTATATCCTTTCTGTCACTTGTTATTTTTCTGTTGTGTTTTGTTGTTTTTTTAAATCATAATCATCCCAGTAAGTATAACTCATTGTGATTTTGATTTGGTTGCCTATGCCAGCATCAGAAACATGCACACCTATGTTTCCTCCTAAGAGTTTTATAGTTTTTGTTCTTCCATTTAGGTCATGTTGAATTAATGTTTGTGTATGGCAGGATGTGAAGGTCAAACTTTATTCTTTTGCATGTGGATAGCCAATTGTCTCAGTACTGCTTGTTGAAAAGATTATTCTTTTCCCATTGATTATCTTGGCGTCTTTGTTGAAAAACAATTAAGCATAGATATATGGGTTAATTTATGTATTATTTATATGCATATTGATCTATATGTCTGTCCTTACTCCAGCAATACACTATCTTGATTACTGTAATTTTGTAGAAGTTTTAAAATTGCTAAGTGTGAGTTTTACAACTTCATTCTTGTTTTGATAATTCTTGGTCTCTCACATTTGCATATGAAGTGTCTACTGTTTTAAAAGTTTTTGATGAAATGCTTTTAAAAAGAGGTGTCAGGAAAAAAAAATATATATATATATATAATGTCTGTATATGTGATAGGTTTCAGATAAGAAGCTACACAATCAAAAGCACTGAGGTAAAAGGAGCTGGTACTTTGTGATTATGTGTGGGTGAAAAGTAGAATAGGGAGTTATTTGAGATGAGTATAAAATAATAAACTGAGTCAGACCACAAAGCATTTGATCCTTAGGCAGTACTTTAACCACAAGGTAGTGGGCATTATTAAAGTTGATAAAAATCCTTGACAAATAGTGTGTTTGTGTGTGTGTGTGTGTGTGTGTGTGTTTATGTATATCGCTATCTCAAATAATACAAAGCTACATATGTACAGTGAATCAAGTCTCAGGAGGTGCTCTGGATATTTTATAGTTAATTTTCTAATGTAGATGTTCAAACAAACTGTAATAGTGACTCTGACTTTCTTAAATTATGGCAAAGACTAAAAAATAACAAAAGAAAAATGCTGCTGCTTATTTTTATTACTACCTTCAAACTTCCTTTTATGTTCCTTTGTTTTTGTTTTGCTGCCTAATCAAAACTTCACAACTGGTATTGTCCTTCGATACAGCTTTGCATCATGCCCAGTTTAATCACCCAGGGTGAGGGAAGCTGTGAATTATACTTTAATCCTTATGGAAAAGTCCAATACAAGCTGGTTCCAATCAGATACATGTGTTATTTTAGTGTAGTGAAATTTAGCATAATATTTTTTTAGATAACCCCAGATGGAACAATGGTTTTATAAGTTTAAAAACACATTTTCTGTAGTATGCATAAAACATTCTGAGAAGTAGAATTGTGTTAATAAGAGATAGTAGCCACTATTATTTCTCTCAATTGTCTCATGCCAAATAACTTCCAAAGCAGCATATTCCTTGGAAAGTATAGAATTTTTTTATTGTATACATTAAGAAAATGAGATTGGATGAATTATACTACCTTTCCCCTCTACCTACAATACAATGCCTTGTAATTTTTCTTAACAAAGTATATATGGGTATTAGAGCCCTTTGCTAAAACAGCAAATGTTTTGGTATGTACAGAGTTTATTGCTCACATGAAAAAATGAAGTTGGATGGTTTAAAATACTTTTCCTCTCCACCTACAATGCATTTTCTTGTTATTTTTCTTAACAACTTATGTGTAGTTATTAAAGTGCTTTGCTATATAAGTTACAATCCCTTGAGTAACTTTCTGAATTGTGTTGATGTTCACCTTGACAGCCAAGAAACCAAGAAATGATAAATTATGGAAATTAAGCAAGGACACTTAGACAGTTTCTTCTACAATCTACATTTATTTGGTTCTTTCTAGTTCACTCTGCCACCCGGTCATTCATACATCCTGTGTAAACCTTCTATAGGTCTGCCTGGAGTTTCTGTGTGTCTTGATCATATTTTTCTTTCTTTTCCATTGATCAAGCTAGAAAAGTGGAGGTGGGAGAAGATTGATAAAGAATAATTGACAATGAAAATATGCCGTGTATGCAGGGCAATATTAAAAAAATAAAATTTCTGTTAAAAAGTACTGAAAGTGAAAGAGGGCAGTAGGAAGGCCAAGAAACAGAATTACAAGTTGAATGAGCAAATCAATGAATGGAAACTCTTACAGTGACCTATTTTTTCATCTGTAAAGAGGAAAAAGAAAGAGATTGAACCAGTCTTGGTTAAAAAAAAAAATCTTCCTTCTAGGCTACAAGATTCTAAAGCTTATTTCATTCTGAAATAAGTCCATTTCTGTCTCCTAAACCCAGTTCCAAAAAAAAATATTCATGTAATAATGACAATCTATCTGTTATTTTCTCTGCCAGAATCACCCTTGATCATGCACTGCTTTTGTAAAATCCAGAATTCTACTGGTGGTGAAGTAAGAGGTCAAAGTGTTTATGTGTTGGCATCCAGGTAGAACCCATAGTATTTGGCAGTTTCTTTACCAGGTGCGTGAAAATCAGCATTTCTTTCAACACTATTTCTTTGGTTTCAACTTTGGCAGTTTACTTATACCCAACTTTGCAGCATGCCTGGAATTTAGTATGAAAGACAGGAAGTCATGCTCTGGTTTTCTACATTTACACAGTCTAGTAGAAGTAGACTAATCCTCCTCCCCCTCCCCCTCCCCTTCCTCCCCCTCCTCCTCATCCCCCCCCCCTCCGCTTTGGGTTTCTATATTTACACAGTATAATGCCTGTTCATCAAGTAAGACTACTTTGCCAAAAGTAACTCTATGGAACAAGATGTAAGAAACCTGTCTTCTGCCAACCTCTTTCCCTTCTCCTTTTATGGGTTAGTTGGAATTTTGGAAATAATTTGATGTAACTTTAAAATTTTCATAATGTTGAAGTGTTTGTATCTTGGTATATATTATTTACCTGCTAACCATGGATTACTGACACATGAGATTATTGTGAAAATAAATAAAAGCACAGTTCCCTGCCTTATCCAGAAGTATTAGAAAAGAAATAGTTATGAATGGTATATTGTTAATGCTGGTAGCAAAATAAACTAGATTTGTAAAACATTTTAAGATTACAACATTCATATTATTGTTTTTGTCATTTAATAGTCAAACAATCCTGAAACACAATAATGTATTAAACATATTATAGATCAAATACTTTTATAAATGTTGTACAAATATTTACTCTTACAACTTCATAACAATAAATGAGGTAGATATTTTTGTTATTATTGCTGTCATTAAGCCTTACTTTACAGATGAGGAAACTAGAACAAAAACATATAAGCAGGTATGTTAACATGTTAGTACCCCAAATCATACAGATAATAAGTAGAAACATTTAGAATGAATTCAAGCATTTTGAGTCCAAATCTTATGCTGTTGTTCATTTTATTGTGCAATCAAAGTAAGCTTGTCAATCATATATTATTATCACCAGTTTGAAAATTAAAAAATATCAGATAAGTAACTTTCCTAAAGTACTAATACTTCATATATTTTATTGTATGATTCCACTGAATCATGATTAATACTGTAGCTAACGATTAGGAAATAGTGTTTGTTGAAGTAAATAATATTAACAGAAGTAAGGAAGGGTTAATATTTAAGTACCATCGAATGTTTTTTTATGTCAGTTTTTTTTCCTGATATCATCCATACAATATTGGACCCAGGCAATGAGGGTGTCAAATAGCACTTTTTAGAGAATGAGCGTATGATGTAATGGAAATTTCTTTCAGAGAAAAGGAGCTTTCTGCTATAGAGAAAAGAGAGAGTAAAACTGAGAGCAATTTCTAAATGGTGCTGTTGGGTGTTCCAGATTCTAGAAAGAGATCGTCTGGCAGGTACCACTCCAATTTGATCCCACGAGGTGATCACAATGGAGTAGAAATGGCAGCATGGTCTGTTTGGGCAAAAAGAAATACCAGAGTGACATTGAGAAGTCTCCCATGGCATTTATGTAGCATGGAATGGAGCCCTGAAATTCTATAGTAATTGTCAATACGACATTTAATAACCAAATGACTCAAGAGAAATTGCTGTTGAGGCTTGCAAAATGATAAAAGACAGCAATATGATCTTCATGTGGATACCAGACCCACTTGCCTGCAGAGGCAATTAAAAGCTTCTCATTGAACCAAATACCATCATCTTCAAAAATTTGCCCTACCCAATATACTATTTAAAAGAAACAGACTGAGATTTATTTAATTGGCAAATTTGTTCTTCCAGTTGTTCAGTGACAAAGGAAATTCATGAGAAGGTGTATTTCAGCTGCAATAAGATTAAAAATCCAAGCTGCCTTTCTGTGCATAGTAGACTGTAACATTTAGATATTTTTCTTATAGCAATGTAATTGCATTACACTTTTCTGAATATATAAATGAAATATATTTGTTATAAAAATTCAAACAGTAAACAAAAAATATGAAGCCTTCTGAAATTCTGCCACACAGAGATAACCTTCACTGATATTTTAATAGCCACTGTTTTATGCATCTTTATACATATACATACACACAAACACACATATATGTACATAAATTATAAGCACATATGCATGTACAGATATGTTTGTGTGTAATGTATTATTTTACCTAAATTGAATCTATACACTGCAGATGCTGTTCTTCTGCCCATCCTTCTCAATGTCAGCACCACAAAACTTCATCCTTACTCCGCCATAGAATGAATTTTTCTTTTTTTAAAATTTCAATCAAAACGTGTTTTTACCTTCCAAAAGGAGCCTAGTGAAAATTAGAGTTTGATTTTTGTTAATTAACCATTCTACTGGGGCCAACATTGTGTTTATTATATACACAGGCAGTTCTAAAAAAAATTATCAAAATGGTTCAATGACCCCAAGATAGAAAGACAAAAGGAAAACTGACATTTTGCAGTTTCTGTGTGCCATGGTTAAAGTTACACAATGTGAAATGACTTCAACCCTCTCATTTCACAGATGAAGAAACTGAGGTCGAGAGGGTTAAAGGACTTGCTGGAGCTTAAATGGCGAAGAAGCAGAAACTGTGTTCCTTGTATGGATTTTGCTTCTTTGGTTCTATTCAAGAAACTAAATGCATGTTGGGAGTTGAACAGCTACTTTACAAAACGAAATAAAAATAAAAACTGCAATAGCAGTAATCATTTATTGAGCATCTATTAAATGTCAGAAACTGTGTTGGGCCTTTATACAAATTCAGTCTTGCAAGACAAATTACTGTTAACATTTTATGGATGAGGAAAGTAAGGTGCGCAGAAGGCAAGTCATTTGCTCACGTCAAGCAGCTCCTGACTCTCAAACCCATGCTGCTGCTGTTACATCGGGCTGCCTTCCAACACGAGCAGCGCCCGTAACCGGCACGCTGGTGACTCAGAGCTTGTTAAGCTACCCTCAGCATTAATTTTCAGCTTTCAACTGATACTGCTGACATCTCTCCCTTTTGTCAAGTGGTGAATTCAGCCAAATGGGCCTTGGATTGTCTAATCTCTTTCCAATTGGCTAGCCCAGGATCCAGTAGCTGGTAGAGCAATTTTATGCTTTGTATTTTATAAACAGAATTGATGTGATGCAAATTGACTATTGACTATGTACTTACGTAGGGTATTTAAAACTAAATACACTGGGTCTACCCCATAAGCCTTCATATTATACACAGAGCACAGTGATAAAACAGTGATTGAATCAGCTACTTTTAGATTTTAAAGGAATATACTACACGATCACACAGTTAAACGAAGGCGAGAAAGGAAAGAATGCAAGCTGGCGCTGTCATCTAGATAAATAACCCCCTCAGCACCCCCCAAAGTAATAATAAATGATGACAATGATGATAGGATCCATGTGATTTCTTGGTCATGGCTTTATGGCAAGATTTTCTTTAAAAAGTGATATAAGTTTAGGTAACAGAACAAACACAGCAGGAATCGATGGCTTACACAGACAATGAAGGTTTTTTTTTTTTTTTAATTATTATTCTTTAAGTTCTGGGATACATGCGCAGAACATGCAGGTTTGTTACATAGGTATTCACGTGCTGTGGCGGTTTGCTACGCCCATCAACTTGTCATATACATTAGATATTTCTCCTAATGCTATCCCTCCCCTAGTCCCCACCCCTGACAGGCCCCAGTGTGTGATGTCCCCTTCCCTATGTCCATGTGTTCTAATTGTTCAACTCCCGCTTATGAGTGAGAACATGCAGTGTTTGGTTTTCTGTTCCTGTGTTACTTTGCTGAGGATGATGGTTTCAAAAGTTTAGTTCTATACATAAAATCCATTTTCTTCCTTAGCAATGTTCCTAATTTATAAAGAAGACTTGTACAGGATTATCATAGGCTTGTGTTTTAGTTTTCTAGGGTTGCCATAATAATGTGTCACAAACCAAGTAGTATGCAGTACTGGAAGTGTACTCTCTCACAGTTCTGGAGGCTATGTGTCCAAGATGAAGGTGTTGGCAGGGCCGTGTTTCCTTGAAGGCTCTAAGGTAGGACCTTTCCTTTCATCTTCCTAGGCTCCCTCGGTTGTCAACAATCTATGGTGTTCCTTGACTTGTGGCTGCGTCACTCCAAATTCTGCCTCCATCTTCCCATGGCTATCTTCCTTTTGTATGTGACTGTCTCTATGGTTTTTCTTTAAGGATACCAGTGATTGGATTTAGGGCCACCCTACTCTGTGTAACTTACATCTATTTTTTTTCCATTTATTTATTTTATTGCATTTTAGGTTTTGGGGTACATGTGAAGAACATGCAAAATTGTTGCATAGGTACACATGTGGCAGTGTGATTCGCTGCCTTCCTCCCCATCACCTACATCTGGCATTTCTCCCCTTGCTATCTCTCCCCAGCTTCCCACCCCCCACCGTCCCTCCCCTATTTCCCCCAACAGACCCCAGTGTGTAGTGCTCCCCTCCCTGTGTCCATGTGTTCTCATTGTTCAACACCCGCCTATGAGTGAGAACATGCGGTGTTTGATCTTCTGGTCTTCTGTCAGTTTGCTGAGAATGATGGTTTCCAGGTTCATCCATGTCCCTACAAAGGACCCAAACTCATCGTTTTTGATGGCTGCATAATATTCCATGGTGTAAATGTGCCACATTTTCCCTATCCAGTCTATCGTCGATGGGCATTTGGGTTGGTTCCAGGTCTTTGCTATTGTAAACAGTGCTGCAATGAACATTCGTGTGCACGTGTCCTTATAGTAGAACGATTTGTAATCCTTTGGATATATACCCAGTAATGGGATTGCTGGGTCAAATGGAATTTCTATTTCTAGGTCCTTGAGGAATCGCCACACTGTCTTCCACAATGGTTGAACTAATTTACACCCCCACCAACAGTGCAAAAGTGTTCCTATTTCTCCACATCCTCTCCAGCATCTGTTGTCTCCAGATTTTTTAATGATCGCCATTCTAACTGGCGTGAGATGGTATCTCAATGTTGTTTTGATTTGCATTTCTCTGATGACGAGCATTTTTTCATATGTTTATTGGCCTCACGTATGTCTTCTTTTGTAAAGTGTCTGTTCATATCCTTTGCCCACTTTTGAATGGGCTTGTTAGTTTTTTTCTTGTAAATCTGTTTTAGTTCTTTGTAAATTCTGGATATCAGCCCTTTGTCAGATGGGTACACTGCAAAAATTTTTTCCCATTCTGTTGGTTGCCGATTCACTCTAATGATTGTTTCTTTTGCCATGCAGAAGCTGTGGAGTTTGATTAGGTCCCATTTGTCAATTTTGGCTTTTGTTGTCAATGCTTTTGGTGTTTTGGTCATGAAATCCTTGCCTACACCTATGTCCTGAATGGTTTTGCCTAGATTTTCTTCTAGGGTTTTTATGGTGTTAGGTCTTATGTTTAAGTCTTTAATCCATCTGGAGTTAATTTTAGTGTAAGGTGTCAGGAAGGGGTCCTGTTTCTGCTTTCTGCACGTGGCTAGCCAGCTTTCCCAACACCATTTATTGAACAGGGAATCCTTTCCCCATTGCTTGTTTTTGTCTGGTTTGTCAAAGATCGGATGCTCGTAGATATATCGTGTTGCCTCCGAGACCTCTGTTCTGTTCCGTTGGTCTATATCTCTGTTTTGGTACCAGTACCATGCTGTTTTGATTACTGTAGCCTTGTAGTATAGTTTGAAGTCCAGTAGTGTGATGCCCTCCACTTTGTTCTTTTTGCTTAGAATTGACTTGGCTATGCGGGCTCTCTTTTGGTTCCATATGAAGTTTAAGGTGTTTTTTTCCAGTTCTGCGAAGAAGGTCATTGGTAGCTTGATGGGGATAGCATGGAATCTGTAAATTACTTTGGGCAGTATGGCCATTTTCACAATATTGATTCTTCCTAACCATGAACATGGACTGTTTCTCCATCTGTTTGTGTCCTCTCTTATTTCGTTGAGCAGTGGCTTGTAGTTCTCCTTGAAGAGGTCCTTTACGTTCCTTGTTAGTTGTATTCTTAGGTATTTTATTATCTTTGTGGCAATTGTGAATGGAATTTTGTTCTTGATTTGGCTCTCTTTAAGTCTGTTATTGGTGTATAGGAATGCATGTGATTTTTGCACATTGATTTTGTATCCTGAGACTTTGCTGAACTTGCTTATCAGTTTCAGGAGGTTTGGGGCTGAGTCGATGGGGTCTTCTAGATATACAATCATGTCGTCTGCAAATAGAGACAATTTGACTTCCTCCTTTCCTATTTGAATGCCCTTTATTTCTTTTTCTTGCCTGATTGCTCTGGCTACAACTTCTAATACTATATTGAATAGCAGTGGTGAGAGAGGGCATCCTTGTCTGGTGCCACATTTCAAGGGGAATGCTTCCAGTTTTTGCCCATTCAGTATGATATTGCCTGTTGGTTTGTCATAAATAGCTTTTATTGTTTTGAGATATGTTCCATCGATACCTAGCTTATTGAGGGTTTTTAGCATAAAGGCCTGTTGAATTTTGTCAAAGACCTTCTCTGCATCAATTGAGATAATCATGTGGTTTTTGTCTTTGGTTCTGTTTATGTGGTGAGTTACGTTTATAGACTTGCGTATGTTGATCCAGCCTTGCATCCCCGGGATGAAGCCTACTTGATTATGGTGGATAAGCTTTTTGATGTGCTGTTGCAATCGGCTTGCCAGTATTTTATTGAAGATTTTTGCATCTATGTTCGTCATGGATATTGGCCTGAAGTTTTCTTTTCTTGTTGAGTCTCTGCCGGGTTTTGGAATCAGGATGATGTTGGTGTCATAAAATGATTTGGGAAGAATTTCCTCTTTTTGTATTGTTTGGAATAGTTTCAGAAGGAATGGTACCAGCTCCTCTTTGTATGTCTGGTAGAATTCAGCTGTGAACCCATCTGGACCTGGGCTTTTTTTGGGTGGTAAGCTCTTAATTGCTGCCTCAACTTCAGACCTTGTTATGGGTCTGTTCAGGGTTTCGGCTTCTTCCTGGTTTAGGCTTGGCAGGAGGCAAATGTCCAGGAATTTATCCATTTCTTCCAGGTTTATTAGTTTGTGTGCATAGAGTTGTTTGTAATAATCTCTGATGATGGTTTGAATTTCTGTGGACTCTGTGGTGATATCCCCTTTATCGTTTTTTATTGCATCAATTTGGTTATTCTCTCTTTTCTTTTTTATTAATCTGGCTAGTGGTCAGTCTATTTTGTTGATCTTTTCAAAAAACCAGCTCCTGGATTTATTGATTTTTTGAAGGGTTTTTTGTGTCTCTATCTCCTTCAGTTCTGCTCTGATCTTAGCTATTTCTTGTCTTCTGCTAGACTTTGAGTTTTTTTGATCTTGCTCCTCTAGCTCTTTCAGTTTTGACAATAGGGTGTCAATTTTTTATCTCTCCTTGCTTCTCATGTGGGCACTTACTGCTATATATTTTCCTCTAGAGACTGCTTTAAATGTGTCCCAGAGATTCTGGTATGTTGTGTCTTCATTCTCGCTGGTTTCGAAGAACATCTTTATTTCTGTCTTCATTTCATTGTTTATCCAGTCAACATTCAAGAGCAAGTTGTTCAGTTTCCATGAAGCTGTGCGGTTCTGGGTTAGTTTTTGAATTTTGAGTTCTAACTTGATTGCACTGTGGTCTGAGAGACTGTTTGCTATGATTTCCGTTCTTTTGCATTTGCTGAGGAGTGATTTACTCCCAATTATGTGGTCAATTTTAGAGGAGGTGTGATGTGGTGCTGAGAAGAATGTATATTCTGTGGATTTGGGGTGGAGAGTTCTGTAAATGTCTATTAGGTTTGCTTGGTCCAGGTCTGAGTTCAAGTCCTGGATATCCTTGTTAATTTTCTGTCTGGTTGATCTGTCTAATGTTGACAATGGGGTGTTAAAGTCTCCCACTATTATTGTGTGGGAGTCTAAGTCTCTTTGTAAGTCATTAAGAACTTGCCTTATGTATCTGGGTGCTCCTGTATTGGGTGCGTATATATTTAGGATCGTTAGCTCTTCTTGTTGCATTGATCCTTTTACCATTATGTAATGTCCCTCTTTGTTTCTTATGATCTATGTTGCTTTAAAGTCTAATTTATCAGAGATGAGAATTGCAACTCCTGCTTTTTTTTGCTCTCCATTTGCTTGGTAAATCTTCCTCCATCCCTTTATTTTGAGCCTTTGTGTATCCTTGCATGTGAGATGGATTTCCTGGATACAGCACACCGATGGGTTTTGGTTTTTTATCCAATTTGCCAGTCTGTGTCTTTTGATTGGGGCATTTAATCCATTTACATTTAGGGTTAATATTGTTATTAACCCTAAATGTAAATAGGGTTAATAAATGTAAATGTAAATGTAAGTGTGAATTTGATACTGCCATTTTGGTGCTAGCTGGGTGTTTTGCCCTTTAGTTGAGCTGGTACTTGTTGTTCCTTTATATGTGTAGAGCCTCTTTCAGGAGCTCTTGTAGAGCTGGCCTGGTGGTGACGAAATCTCTGAGTACTTGCATGTTCCCAAAGGATTTTATTTTTCCTTCACTTATGAAGCTTAGTTTGGCTGGACAGGAGATTCTGGGTTGAAAGTTGTTTTCTTTAAGGATGTTGAATATTGGCCCCCACTCTCTTCTGGCTTGCAGGGTTTCTGCTGATAGATCTGCTGTGAGTCTCATGGGCTTCCCTTTATGGGTAACCCGACCTTTCTCTCTGGCTGCCCTTAGTATTTTCTCCTTCATTTCAACCCTGGTGAATCTGACGATTATGTGCCTTGGGGTTGCTCTTCTTGACGAATATCTTTGTGGTGTTCTCTGTATTTCCTGGACTTGAATGTTTGCCTGCCTTGCTAGGTTGGGGAAGTTTTCCTGGATAATATCCTGAAGAGTATTTTCCAGCTTGGATTTATTCTCTTCGTCGCATTCAGGTACGCCTATCAAACGTAGATTAGGTCTTTTCACATAGTCCCACATTTCTTGGAGACTTTGTTCATTCCTTTTTACCCTTTTTTCTCCAGTCTTGCCTTCCCGTTTTATTTCATTGAGTTGATCTTCGACCTCTGATATCCTTTCTTCTGCTTGGTCAATTCGGCTGTTGATGCTTGTGCATGCTTCACGAAGTTCTCGTGTTGTGTTTTTCAGCTCCATCAATTCACTTATATTCCTTTCTATTTTGTCCATTCTCGTTAGCATTTCCTCAAATATTTTTTCAAGGTTCTTAGTTTCTTTGCATTTGGTTAGAACATGTTCTTTAAGTTCACAGAAGTTTCTTACTACCCACCTTCTGAATTCTGATTCTGTCATTTCATGACACTCGTTCTCCCTCCAACCTTGCTCCCTTGCTGGTGAGGAGTTGTGATCCCTTGTAGGAGGAGAGGTGTTCTGGTTTCGGGTGTTTTCATCCTTTTTGCGCTGGTTTCTTCCCATCTTTATGGATTTATCCACCTGTCAACTTTGT
>NW_022437041.1:3218899-3234246 GCF_009761245.1 Sapajus apella | reverse complement strand
AGGTGTGATGTGGTGCTGAGAAGAATGTATATTCTGTGGATTTGGGGTGGAGAGTTCTGTAAATGTCTATTAGGTTTGCTTGGTCCAGGTCTGAGTTCAAGTCCTGGATATCCTTGTTAATTTTCTGTCTGGTTGATCTGTCTAATGTTGACAATGGGGTGTTAAAGTCTCCCACTATTATTGTGTGGGAGTCTAAGTCTCTTTGTAAGTCATTAAGAACTTGCCTTATGTATCTGGGTGCTCCTGTATTGGGTGCGTATATATTTAGGATCGTTAGCTCTTCTTGTTGCATTGATCCTTTTACCATTATGTAATGTCCCTCTTTGTTTCTTATGATCTATGTTGCTTTAAAGTCTAATTTATCAGAGATGAGAATTGCAACTCCTGCTTTTTTTTGCTCTCCATTTGCTTGGTAAATCTTCCTCCATCCCTTTATTTTGAGCCTTTGTGTATCCTTGCATGTGAGATGGATTTCCTGGATACAGCACACCGATGGGTTTTGGTTTTTTATCCAATTTGCCAGTCTGTGTCTTTTGATTGGGGCATTTAATCCATTTACATTTAGGGTTAATATTGTTATTAACCCTAAATGTAAATAGGGTTAATAAATGTAAATGTAAATGTAAGTGTGAATTTGATACTGCCATTTTGGTGCTAGCTGGGTGTTTTGCCCTTTAGTTGAGCTGGTACTTGTTGTTCCTTTATATGTGTAGAGCCTCTTTCAGGAGCTCTTGTAGAGCTGGCCTGGTGGTGACGAAATCTCTGAGTACTTGCATGTTCCCAAAGGATTTTATTTTTCCTTCACTTATGAAGCTTAGTTTGGCTGGACAGGAGATTCTGGGTTGAAAGTTGTTTTCTTTAAGGATGTTGAATATTGGCCCCCACTCTCTTCTGGCTTGCAGGGTTTCTGCTGATAGATCTGCTGTGAGTCTCATGGGCTTCCCTTTATGGGTAACCCGACCTTTCTCTCTGGCTGCCCTTAGTATTTTCTCCTTCATTTCAACCCTGGTGAATCTGACGATTATGTGCCTTGGGGTTGCTCTTCTTGACGAATATCTCTGTGGTGTTCTCTGTATTTCCTGGACTTGAATGTTTGCCTGCCTTGCTAGGTTGGGGAAGTTTTCCTGGATAATATCCTGAAGAGTATTTTCCAGCTTGGATTTATTCTCTTCGTCGCATTCAGGTACGCCTATCAAACGTAGATTAGGTCTTTTCACATAGTCCCACATTTCTTGGAGACTTTGTTCATTCCTTTTTACCCTTTTTTCTCCAGTCTTGCCTTCCCGTTTTATTTCATTGAGTTGATCTTCGACCTCTGATATCCTTTCTTCTGCTTGGTCAATTCGGCTGTTGATGCTTGTGCATGCTTCACGAAGTTCTCGTGTTGTGTTTTTCAGCTCCATCAATTCACTTATATTCCTTTCTATTTTGTCCATTCTCGTTAGCATTTCCTCAAATATTTTTTCAAGGTTCTTAGTTTCTTTGCATTTGGTTAGAACATGTTCTTTAAGTTCACAGAAGTTTCTTACTACCCACCTTCTGAATTCTGATTCTGTCATTTCATGACACTCGTTCTCCCTCCAACCTTGCTCCCTTGCTGGTGAGGAGTTGTGATCCCTTGTAGGAGGAGAGGTGTTCTGGTTTCGGGTGTTTTCATCCTTTTTGCGCTGGTTTCTTCCCATCTTTATGGATTTATCCACCTGTCAACTTTGTAGTTGCTGGCTTTCAGATTGGGTCTCAAATCTTTCAGATTGACGTTCTGTTTGTTGATGATGAGGTTATTTCTGTTTCTTGGTTTTCCTTCTGACAGTCTGGCCCCTCTGCTGTAGGTCTGCTGAGGTTCACTCCAGGCCCTGCTTGCCTGGGGTTCACCTTCAGCAGCTGTTGAACAGCAAGGGTTGTTACCAGTTTTCTTCTTCTGCTATCTTTGTCCCAGAAGGATACCCGCCTAGTGTCAATCTGATCTCTCTTTTATGAGGTTTCTCTTTGGATATATAGGGGTGAGGGAACTGCTTGAGGAGATGGTCTCTTCTTTATAGGAGCTCAAATGGTGAGCTGCGAGCCCTGTTGTTGTTCATTCAGAGCTGCTGGGCAGGTACGTTTAGGTCAGCTGCAGCAGAACTCATAAACTGCTATTTGTTCCCAGGTACTCTGTCCCAGGGATTTAGGGCTCTATTTATGAGTTTCCGTTATGCTGCCGCCTTCTTTTTTTTCTTTTTTTCCTTCAGATCTGCCCAGCCCAGTAAGGAGGCAGCCTAGTCACTGTCTGCCTGTAGAGGCTTTGCTGAGCTGCTGTGGGCTCCGCCCTGCTGCCGAGTGAACTTCCCTGCAGTCCTGTTTATATGGGTGTACTTAGAACTGCTTTGGCGATGGTGGCCCACCTCTGTTGAGGTGGAGTCTCTCTGCTGTGGCGGGTTGCCTTGGCAATAGCGGGCTGCCTCAGCATTGGCCAACTACTTCCGTCCTGGCGGGCTGACTCGGTAATGGCGGACGCCCCTCCCCCACAGAGCTGGACCATCCCGGGTTCAGCTGCACTTGCTGTGAAAGTCTCAATCCAGAGTTTCTGGTTGCTGTTCTTTTGTGGGGTTGGGGCCAGCCGAGCCTGATCGCCTGGCTCCCTGCCTCAGAGCCTTTTTTAAGTTGGTGTTCCAGTCGCCTGTTGAAGAGGCGCCGGGGTCTGTTTGTTTTCCCCTGAGGCCACTCACGGCGCTGGCTTAAACAGCGGCACTGAGGTTTGTGGCACTTTTTTTTTATTTTTTGCCCTGGAATCTACTGTCCTGGTTCCCTGCTCAGTCCCCTTTTTAAACAGACGAATGGGTGACTTCCCGTGGCTCCAATCGCCAGCCAAAAGGGCACCCGGACCGGTGTATTTTGTATGGAGAACCGCGGCTCCGGGGTGCCGACAAAGCAGCCGCGGGGCAAAGCAGCAGCGCCGGCCGGCACAGCCACGCTGGCGGAAACAGCCGCATTGGCGACCATGGAGCTCCTCCACCAGGGAATTTCCTAGTCTGTGGGCAATAAAAACGTGGCGTCCACTCACCCTCTGCGCTTTCACTGGGAGCTGCAATCCTGAGCTATTCCTAAATGGCCGTCTTCTAACTTATATCTTAATTACATCTACAAAGACTCTTTTTCTAAAGAGGGCCACATTCATAGGTTCTGCAGGTAGGACTTCAACATACCTCTTTGGAGAACACAATTCAACCCACTATAACGTTTACTTATTTCTAATTGACTGTTTTGCATTATCACAGAATAACTTCATAAAATTTTGAAAACACAGAAGCAAAAAGAAGAAAATAAAGCATCCCTCTTAGTCTTACCAAATGGATACTTGTTATAGTGTTTACATTTTTCCTAGGCATATATGTAGAGAAACACACAAACGTTGTTTTTTTTTTTTTTTTTTTCCTTTTTTTATTTGGTTTTTTTTTTGGGGCTTTTTGTACAATGGATATAAAGGGATGACTGAAAATAAATACCGTCCCCACCATTAGTGAAAAATATAAATAAATAGTAGATCCTATCCCACAAAAAAAACCCATAATTCCCCTGGGCAACTTCTTTTTAAAAAAAAAAAAAAAAAGATTTTCAGTGTAATGCTAGTTTGCTCTAGAGACTGAAGAAAGCAGCTGAACCCACATCTAAGCAACAACTATGTGGGTAAGAGAGTGAGACCTACTAAACAGTGGAAATGTATGTACCAAGGCCTGGGGTGCAGGAAGTAGTATGCCAAGGAAGAAATTCACAGGCCACAGAGACCAGAGTGTGAAGAAGGGGACAGGAGGCTTCAAGCATGCTGTCTTCATCCTAAAAGCGTGGGGAAGTCACTGAGCTCTCCTATGCAGAGTCTTCCTTTCTAATATGACTCATTTTTTAAGAAAGCAGACATTGCTTCAACCTTTTCTTCTCTTGCTTTTTCTCTTTAATTGTATTCGTAGAATGAGAGGACATGTGAACTAAAGAAAGTGTGAGGAGACTGATACTCAGTATTTCTCTGTTTGGGGCACTAAATCCCACTCTATTCACACCATAGTAGCAATATACTTGGTTTTTATAAAAAACTATATCAAAAACCCAGTGAGTCCTGAAATCAAGGTTGTTGACTGCAAACTGTCTACCTGCTTGTTTCTTTCTCCTCTCTCATTAGAGAGAGCCTGGTAGCATGTGCAGTGGGCTTACTGGATGGAAAGATGGATGACTGTTTATTCTACTCCTAGAAAGACATGACTGTCATTAAACCCTGGGTCTTTTTCTATGTTTGTGACTCCTAAGAAGGTACTTCAGGCACACTTATAGTTTTTCATGCTTTCCAGTAACAAATACAAGGCTTGAATTTTCTTTTTTAAAGATGAACTCAATAATCTTTAATTAAGTCTTTCTTTCAATCAGAAAAGAATATTCTTGGCAATATTCTTTTCCCCTTGTTTTAGTAGTCTGGCTTTTATTATTCCCATTTTTCTTTTAATACTCCTTTCTCTCTCTTTTATTTATTTATTTATTAAAATGTTAGATAAAGCAATAAAGACAATAAAAGTATACTCCTGTTAGAAACAAAATATTCCGATAAAATAATTAAAAGTCAATTCCACCTTAAGTCCCCTGTGTTGAGGTAGAAAAGCAGTAAGAAGCAGATATCTGTCTCTGAGGAAAAATGAGAAGAGTAGGTAGACAAAAGCTTTTCTTCTGTTCATATGCCCTTATAATTTGGATGTTGTGTTGAGAATTCCCATGAACCTTTGAAACTCTGATGGGCGAACATGTTTCAAAGAAGTCAATAGCAGTCAGAGTGGCACTTCCAGAAGGATGGCATGGGAGAATCTATAATCAGGACGTTGATGTGAACATACCTACCTTTGTGCATTGTATCCACATTAGGGGTTTCTTTTCCTCCTGCTAAAGATTCAGGTGAGAGTTATGGCTGACAAATGGGAAAGGAGAGGAGTGGGAAGACAAAGGAATCATGAATTTTTTGTAGGGAGAAGTCTCTCCATTTAAGACATCTATGTGGAAGAGCCAAGAAATATTAGACTAGACTGCCTCTCCTCCCTTTTATTCCTCTAGTTAACTCAGCAGACTCTGGGGAAATGTGTGTGTGTGTTTGGGGGTAATTTAAATTAGATTAATGTATTGAATTGTAAATACAATGATCTCTGCTAAGGATTCAATCCTTTTTTTTTTTCTCAGATGGATACTTTCACATACATACAAATAATCCTCATACTTTCTTTTCATTGGAAAGAGAAATAGTTGCTTTTATAATTACCAACGGCAAATAGTTTTCCTAAAGGAAAAAAAAGTAGCTTTGAAACAATAACATTATGAAACCCGTATACTTTCAAGAGCATGACTTTAGTATGTTCAGTAAATGTCCTCCAAACTTGTAAATTGTACTGTGTGCATCATGTAATAACTTTAATGAGTATCACCTTTCAAGGTCACGTAGGTGAAATGTGATAAGTATTGGCTTCAACATGGCAAAATTCCACTCACTTTAATAATGTTATATGTGTAATATTTTTTGTATTTTTGAAAAACAGATGTACATTTCTCAATAAAATAACAAATACTCATAATGAAGTAAATTGACACAATATGTATATGTTCATATGTGTATAATGAAAAATCTGGTGTGCATATATATATATAATTTTAGTTTCATACATTAAATACTTCATGTATTATATATACACATATAGGATTCCATTATATGCAGAGATATGTATATGCACACACACACACACACGCACAATCAACATCCAAATAAGTGTTTTCCAAATACTTTTTTCACTCACATACAAATATTGCTATAGATTCAAAATGTTGAATGAATCAGAAGTTTTATCATTTATTTTGGACAACAGAAGATAGACAGTTGAATGTAGGGTATGAGGAAAAAACACAGAGAAAACATTGACTGCAGGTTTTCTCCATATTGGACTGGCAGGAAAGCTGGTGAATTTGCACACATGCAGAGATCAGAAGGTCACAACCAGGGTATTGAGATATTTTCAGGGTATTAATGAATATGATATAACTTATCTAAACAATCAAATTTGGGGCTGGATGTCAATGAACCAGATGGAGAGGAAGGGAGGGGAAAGTGGAGAGGAAATAGCAATGAGGGTTTATGCAGGAAATTCCCAGTCAGCCCTTTGGGGGCCATAAATGGGTTTATTTGCTTTTACAGCTACTACACCATAGAAATAAAGGAGACATTCTGCTCAAGCTCCAGTAAGTTTATTCAAAGCAGCAAGGCATCCGATGCACACTGCAGCAATAGGATTAATTCTCTGCAATAACAGGATGGACCCACAGACAGAATTTGATTTGGATGTTGATGCTCACAGTGGCGTGCATGCATCAAGAGAGTAGGAAGAGGTTTACCATGCACAGAATGAGGCTTCCTGTGGATTTCAAGTGGTTCTCAAGCATGCTCAAATTGGTGACAGGAGAAAAGGAGACTGGCTTGAATTTTTTTTTTAATGGCGGCTAGGGCATGGGCCCAAGCTGTGGCTCCTCTTTGTGGTTTAAACTTTCACTGGCAAAGGAGGTAACACCTGGGATTTGGGCTGAGGAGAAGAAGGAAGGGCGAGGCTTAAAAGCTGTCAGCAGCCAAACATCAAAAAATGGAGTTGGACTCTTTATTTACACAAAGGAATCCAAATGTACTGCACACTGAGACCTCATCTGTCAAATTCACTACCCCAAAGTTGCAATTGCAGATATTTTGTCCAGAGTTAATGTAGGTTCAAAGTATTCCTTCAAGTTTCTTATCTTGTTAGTTGAGGCCTATCAAATCCTTAAATATTTACCTATCTGCCAGTCGTAGGATATAAAGTTCTGCCATTCAAGAACTATTCCTAGTGCCTCAAAGCGTCAAGAGAAGGAAATGCTCAGATATTTTGATAAATGATACCTTAATCGTGAGCAATTTAACAAAGGTGTGAAGCTCAGAATTTGTTTCTGGACTAAGATGGACCAGAGAAAATTGAACAGCAGCTTGAAACAATGGGCACAAAGTCATAATAGATTCAAAAGACAAAAATGTTTTGTGTCAAAATGTTGCCAAATTACATGTATGTATATGGATGTGGCTGTGGGTGTGTGGGTGTCAGAAAACAAAAAGAAAGAAGCTTTAGTCCAATGTGAGTTCTCACAGGTAACTGAGCCTTAAATCTGCCACTTATTCCTGGCCTGCCTGGACTCCAGCAGGTATTCACTATTTATTCAGCTTTTTTTTTTTCTTGAAATCAATGAACTTAGAAAGATAGGGCATTCACACTAATTCAAAAGGATGATGTGGAATTTCTGTTATTTGTTTTTAACTGTTTGTGTGTCTACCTGTCTTGTTATTAATTTGCAAAATCTGATACTGCTTTTTCTTTGTGATTTAAGAAAGTTTGAATTAGAATATCAGTATTGCTGAGGTTGGAGGCATGCACCAGTAGTCCCATCTAGTTGGCAGGTTGAGGTCGGATGATCTCTTGAGTCCAGGAATTTGCATTCAGCCGGGGCAACATAGCAAGACCCTTGCTTCTAAAAATAAAAATAAAAAATAGGATATTAGTATTCATTCAGCATATATTCACTTCATATTTTAGGTATTCCCTCATCCCCAAATTATTCAAAATCCTGAAAAACCTAAAGATAAAAGAGCATAGTTTCTATGTAAATAACTATTATAAATTGCTACTGCATTAAACAATTTCAAAGGTGAGAAGACTAAGACATGTCAGATTTAGGTGATTTACTCAGGATCACAAGGAGGCTAAATAATATATCTGGTTTCTTGCTTTTCAGCCCATTGTTGTTCTACTATCATTTTGAGTTTCAAAGAGACTTAAAATGTTTCAAAGAAAATAAAGGTTTTGTTGATATGCAAGCTGGTTTGAAAGAAAAAGATTTGAAATCTAACGGCCACCAATTTTAAAATATTTTATCTTATTCCTTCAAATTTAGTTTCCAAATATAGCAGGTTTTTCAATTAACATATTTTGTCACACTGGTTTAGTGTATAAAAATACCTTCAGTGTTTATGAGAGAGAGAGCCAAATGAAAACTAAACCTACCAAAGATGTGCCTTCATGATAACCAAGAATTATGTGGAAATTCTGTCACTTGGAATTGCCTGACAGCTGGAAGATCGACCTCGTACATGTAACACATTTGTTGTTTCTATACTTATAAATTGTTTCCAGAATGAAAATTATGGAACTATTTTTCTCTTATAAACTTGTGTACCAATGTGGCTTTTTCTAGCCTGTGTCCCATCTTCACTGTCAGCCTTTATCCTAGGTTTTATTTCCACTGGTTTGTTACAAGTTTAATAAATCATTCTTTAATTCTAGAGGAAGTTGTGCAACAAGTAGAGCAATAGTAATGTACCTTATCCGTGACAACTGGATAATGATTGACCCTTCGAGGTAAGAAAGATAGTATAATCCAACCTAACTTTAAATATAAATTATGTAGAAACCATTACTGTTTAACAGACTAATCGATATTCTGAAATGTACCATATATTGTCCAAAAATCAAGTGAAAAGTTACATATTTGAAACAGGATCAATTTATAAACTTAAAAGTGAGAGTATGAAGGTAATATTTAATAAAATACTAATAATATTAGTAATATTCAATAAATAGAAAAGAGGGAAGAAAATATTTATTTTCAGAATCTAGATATATTAAAATATTATGACGCTTTAAATAATATTGACTTCCTGTTCAAGGATGATTCTATCACATATGTATATTTTCTATATTCTCTAAAAAGATGAGATGTTAAAAACTGAAAACTGATTTTTTTTTTCGTTTGATGTGAATTATTTAAACCTTGCATACGCTCTTATTTTTGTTTTTGGAGATGAAGTTTTGCTATGTTCCCAGGCTAGAGTGCAACAGCTGTTCACAGGCACAATCATAGCACACTGTAGCCTCCAGCTCTGAGTCTCAAGTGATCCTCCTGCCTCAGTCTCCTGAGTAGCTGGAATTACAATGTGTGCCACTATGCCCAGTTGCATATATTACTCTTGTTTTCAATTGATTTATAGGGCACTGTATATATATATATATATATGTATATAATGGTTATATATAGTTATATATATGTGTACACACACACACACACACACACACACACACATATATATATATATATATATTTTTTTTTTTTTTTTGAGACAGTCTTGCTCTGTTGTCCAGGCTGGAGTACAGTGGCATGATCTCGGCTCACTGCAGCTCCTGCCTCCTAGGTTCAAGCGATTCTTCTGCCTCAGGCTCCTGAGTAGCTGGAACTACAGGTGTGCATCACCACACCTGGCTATTTTTGTATTTTTAGTAGAGACAAGGTTTCACCATGTTGGCCAGGCTGATCTCAAACTCCTGACATAAAGTTATCCACCCGCCTCAGTCTCCTCCCAAAGTGCTGGGATTACAGACATTAGACACCGTGTCCTGCCGTAGCTCAATAAAATTTTGACTGTGAAATGAGGTGTCTGTTCAAGCAATCAACCAGCAAGTGAATGAGACTCAGTATTTTAGACACTGGAAGACAAAGAGAAAATATAATGCCATTAAACTAACTTTACTGACTGCTCAGGCTGACTGAAGTGTCAAGTATGTCTATATCAAAATTCTTGAGTCCCAGCTTGGACATCTGAAACTTAGGTTTATAATCTAGTTTTGCTAGTTACTTTGAGACTTTATTTAAATGCAGAAATCCTGCTTTTTCTCATCTGTAAGGTACTGGTAATAATAACAGCAGTACCTACTTCAGAAGAGGCCTAGGAATACTTAATGTAAACAAACAACAACAACAAAATATTCTACCTTGCTTCCAATGTGTGTTTAGAAAATGGTAGCTGTTATTGTTGTCATCACCAGAAATGACATAGAGATTAACTAACAGTTTAATTTTGGTGGGTATACTAGTTACTAAGAGTGTTACCTAATGTGGCAAGTGAAGCTTGAACAAGACCTTGACAAATGGGTAGGCGGATAACTAAGATATTGTTCCTAAGATAAGAATTATAAGCACGAGGAGGGAGGACATGAGATTTTTGGGGGTAGTGAGAACAAATGGACTGGAGTGAAAACTCTGCATCTTGGATAATGACAAACAGTTTCTTTAGGGATATAAGATCAGTTTGATAGAGGATCTTGGAAACCAATGGAGAAAAACTTAAACAGTGTTTACTAAATGCCTTCTCATCACTGCACCTAAGTAAGAGGAGTAGGTGATAAAATGCTGAGGAAAAAATAGTGTCTTTAAGGCCCTTGAGGTATAGTTCAACAGAAATCCTTAGAATGATGGATAGCAGAATTTTAAGGAATGTCAATTGCCTTCTGCCCAAAGGGAAAAAAAAATACCCATTGTGGCTTATACCTGTAATCCAAGCACTTTAGGAGACCAAGGTGGGAGAATTGCTGAAGCCCAAGAGTTCAAGACCAACATAGTGAGACCCCATCTCTACAAAAAGTAAAAATAAATTACCTGGTATGGTGATTCATGCCTGTGGTCTCAGCTACTTGGGAGGCTGATATGGGAGGATTCCTTGAGTCCAGGAGGTTGAGGCTACAGTGAGCCATGATCACGCCACCCTACTCCAGCCTGGCTGACAGAGCAAGACCCTGTGTCAAAATAGTAATAATAATCAAAAAAGAAATACCATTTTATTCATATTGAAGAGAGAAACATAAGGAGCCATGAAGAGGTTCTTGAGAGTTATAATTGATGTTATAGAAGAAAAACTAGGCACCAGAATACAAGATGATGGGAAGACAAGAGAGTAGACATGAGAAAGAACTGGAAGCCACAATGGAAAAAGTGACTTTGCAGATTCATGATGAAGACCTGTAACAAGTATGTTCTTGGTCAAGAATGTTTTTGTATGTTGACATGTGAAAAAGGTCTGAACATGTTTATAAAGTTACTATTGTTATTTTTCCCTTCTCAGAGCAGAATGGGAAAGTGTGAGGTCCCTGGGAGACTGGATGGTCTCAATAGCTCAGATCCTTCTCATTTATTGTAGAGTTTCTTTGCCTACAGTATTTTCAAACCGTGCTGTTTTCCTAGTCAATCATTTCTCTTAACTCTCAGTGAGTGATGGAACCTTCTCTTTTTAAAGTGAAAAATCATCCTTTAAACATTTTTATATCCCCTTCTCACTATTTTTTATTTCACTTGGCTTGCTTTAATAGACATCTTCCATTCACATGGGATTCATTTTCTTCTTGCTCTTTGAAAAATGAGAAAAGTAACCTACACTAAGGAATAGGTCACAAAGATCAATGGAGGAAAAGTGACAGGCTATGCTGCTGTATTATTTAGACTTGACTCATCTTAAGTTGGTTACATTTATCAGGGAAAAAGTAAGAAATTTGTTGGAGAAAGGAGTTTTATTCGTGGGAAAATCAGACTTATACTTCTGCCAATATTCTTAGTACATTATTTTTCTTTCCCTATTAAATACCAGGATTATTCAGAGATAATTTGAAAATTATAATTAAAATGAAAATTTCTTATCTGTAAGAAACAACCGTCCCATAGATTTTTCCTTTTCTTTATTCAGTATCAAATTTTGATGTGAATTCTAATTAGAGTTATCAGCAACCACCCTACAAATTTTCTGTCACTCATGTTGATAAATTTGTAACACAATATGTGCAACAAAGATGCAGATATCAAATGGGTCATTGTTCTGAGACTAACAAGATTTGGCAGAAGCAAAGCAATATACAGAATTATGCATTTTCTCTCCTCTTTGCATACAAAATTGATAACTTTGTGGCTATATCAAAGTAATGGTAGGTGTGCCCAGGGAGGTTCTATTTTAAGTATACCTTAAGTATTATAAATGAAGAGATTACAATAAAAGGAATTGGGTTTATAGGGGCCAGCGAAGGAGATGGTGAGGAAACATGTAAGTTAGCAACATCAGGAAGGCATTAAATGCCAGAAGCCAGCTGACAACATGGAGCAGACGCCAGCAAAGGTAGAAAGTTTACCTAAGTTCAAACTGGCCCAGGGGCAACAGATAGCTTAGTTGGTGGAATTATCGAAGGTAGAAAAACTCTAAGAACGGAAATGTGTGCTATCAGTGATGAAAACTGCAATATACCAAGAGAAGTAAATTTTAAAATAATTGGTTTTCATAAAGTTCATAGAACTAAGCAATAGGAGAAACGGATTATTGATTTTGTCTAAGATTCCTACTTGTGGGCTTACTGTCTCTCTCTTGATACACACACATACATGTAGCTTTTGTTCCTAATTTTGACGTGCAATCATTTTATTCTTATCCTTCTAACTTTGTTACATTGGCTCAGAATATGAAATTTATCTTTTTATGTAATTATGGTAGTATTTTGGACTTGCCTTTTTTTTTTTTTTTTAACAGAAATGATTACTGCCTTAGGAGTCTGATTCAATTACTGGATTAAGAAAGCCATTTTGTTTTATTTTATTTTGAAATCAACAAGCTAAAATGTTTTAATAAAGCTAAAGGATAATCTGTTATGGGAGTAATTTGAAAAAAAAAAAACCTAAGGAAGACAGTCTCAAACAGTATTAATGAGACTCAGAGCTTGAGCTGTGATTGTCTTTTAACCTATGAAAGTGACAGAATATAGGAATTTTTAACGTTTTTTCAAATGTATGACATAAACTCAATTTTTCTCTATACTGTGCTGTGTTATCTTACTCTCATGTGCTCCCAACACAGCGAAGTCAACATGGCAGTCTGGCAGCCATACTTTTTATTGCTGATTGCCACCATTCTAAATAGCATACCTTTAAGAGATAAATGAATATTGGAGCACAACACAAAACATGTTTATCCTTCCAAATTTGACACCATAGGTCAATAGGCTAAACTGTTTAGGGCCATGCCTTTGAGAAACTCGTCTTGGAGAGAATGAACCCCACAGCTGTCAAGCCTTAGAAGGGATGGAAAGAACTGTGAAAATGACAAGCCATGAAGCTGTAAAACAGCCCTACCCAAGACTGCTCTAAGGTTCTAAATGCTGGCTCAACACTTAGTATTGAAGGAACTAATTATTTTTAACATATTAAAAATGTGAATTTAATTCCTATCCACCAATATTCATTGCAAGCAGAAAACGGAGACCAGCAGTTATTGCATAATCTCCAAAGTAGCAATCTCTTACTATCAGTTAAACTCATTATCCTGAAGTATTCAGTTCTTACCAATATAGGATCATCATTTAAAATAATTACTTAACAATTATCTAGAATACTAAAATGACCTCCCAGAAAACTAATCATCTTGAGGAAGCATTGCACTTTATTATTTTTTTTTTTTTTTGCAAAGGACAAATAGCCACTTGAATTAATGATTTTTCTACGACCATGTTAGAAAAATATACTGTGATTATCCATTTTAATTAAAACAACAATGGCAATAACAACAACAAGCCACTCTTTCATGTGCAACTGGGAAAAAATACTGAGTGGTAATAACTAAAATTCATTTCTGCCTTCTGCATAGGAAGGAGATATCTAATTATTTAATGGAGATAGAGACAAATAATGAAAATTTTAATTCAATTTGATCAAGTCATGAACTGTTTATTTGTACATACTACATACCCTTAATAGCTTGATACTAAAAAAAATAACCAGCTTTAAATTTATGGGTAATAATAATTATTTTTGCCTTTTTATTATAATGCAATGATAAAGTGCTATACTCCTGAAAGACATATTAAACTATACGGAATAGAGATAATCATTACATTAAAAGCATTATGTGTTTATCTTTTTTTATTTTTCTTCCTTGAATTAATACATGTTCATAATTAAGAAATGAATTATTACTGTAAAACCTAGGACCAGAAAGGAAGAAAGAGGGAGGAAGAGCAAGCGATTTGTTGTCCCACCTCTTCTAAACTTTCCAGCCAGTCCCCTAAAAGGAACCACTTTAATTTTTTTAACTGTATCTTTTCTCATTAAGCTATGTTTTCTATTACAATTTTTGTAGTGCTATTTTGTGAATGTAAAATCGATGCCTTCTTAAGAAAGGAGATGCCTGGGTATCTTTACATCTAATACTGAATTCACTTCATTCTTTACTTCCCACTCTCCCTATTTTATTGATTTCCCACATTTTAAACAGATCAGTATTTAGTGTTTTTGCTTGTATGACTATGTAGAACATTGTTCACAGATTAGCCCTGTGGTATTATTTATTTCCATGAATTTCCTGTATGAGTTTTCAATTTTCTGAAAGTTGATATTTTTTGTCTACTTGTTTAGTTTTCACGTTATCTTTCATGAATTATTTCGGAAGTTATTCAGTCTTACTGAAAAATCTCTAAATGCATACAAATATATCAGATGATCTCTCCATTTCATTCTTTTAAGCTGAAGATATTGGAGCATGTTTCCCTCCTTCTTTCTCTGTCTTATCATTTTCTTTTTGTAAACAGCCAAGTAATTCCCTCTGCCCCTCCCTCTTACTCTTTTTCCCACATCCTATCTTCATGTTAGTATCTTCATTCTGAAGGAAAACATTCTCTAGTAACTTCTTAGAAACAGTGGACAGGAGATAAAAATTTTGAGATGTGGAAAATTTGAAAATATCTTCATTTAGCCTATACTTGGCTTGTTATTTGGCTAGGTATGAAAGGTGAGGGCAAAATCAATTTTCCCCTCATAATTTTCTAATGTTTTTTAGTTTACAGTGTTACAGATTCAGTGCTGCCGTAATTCCTAATTGTTGTTTGCACAGAATTACCTGTTTTGCCACTTATTCTAGGAAATTTTATGATCTTTTTTTCTATATATGATGTACATTGGTATAACTCTTTTTTCATTTATTTTTCCATACCTCTCAGAGTATGTTGTCAGTATGGCTACACATTTCCTTCAATATCAAGAAACATTCTTAAATATCGTTCCATAAAATATCCTCATTTTATTTGCTTGTGTTTTTAAAGAAATTTTATTTTCATAGATATTGGGGAACAAATGGTGTTTGCTTACATGAATAAGCTCTTTAGTGGTGATTTGGGAGATTTTGGTGTACCCATCACCCGAGTATACACATTGCACCCAATATGTAGTCTTTTTTCCCTCATTCCCTCTTCACCCTATCCCCCTGAGTCCCCAAAATCCGCTGTGTCATTCTTATGCCTTTGTATCCTCATAGCTTAGCTTCCACTTATAAGTGAGAACATATGATTTTTGGTTTTCCATTCCTGAGTTACTTCACTTAAAATAATGCTCTCCATTCTCATTAGGTTGCTGTAAATACCATTAATTCATTTCTTTCTATGGCTAAGTAGTATTCCACTATATATATATATATATATATATATATA
>NW_022437041.1:3170875-3218799 GCF_009761245.1 Sapajus apella | reverse complement strand
TATATACACATACCACAGTTTATTTATCTACTCATAGATTGGTGGGCATTTGAGCTGGTTCCACATTTTCACAATTGTGAATTGTGCTTCTATAAGCATGCATATGCAAATATCTATTTCATGTAATGGCTTCTTTTCCTCCAGGTAGTTCTTTAAGGAATCTCCACACTGTTTTCCACAATGGTTGTACCAGTTTACATTCCCACCAGTGATGTAGAACTGTTCCTGTTCACTGCATCCATGCCAACATCTATTATTTTTTGACTTTTGATTATGGCCATTTTTGCAGGAATAAGGTGGTATCACATTGTGGTGTTGATTTCCATTTCTCTGATCATTAGTGATGTTGTTTTCTCCTGTTTTCTGATGCACCTGTGAGTATTTGACTACCTGTATTGACCTCTCAGTTTCTTTACTTTTCTGTTACCTTGTCTGTCTCTGTATCTTATCTTGTATTATCTTATGGTTTTATCTTGTGTTTTCTTATCTTGCTTGTTTCTGTGTCTGGATTGTGCCTTGATTTTGTCTTTCAACTTTCTGTTTAGTTTTGGTATCTTCTGTCATATCTTTGATTTTTAGGATCTCTTCCTTGAACTCTGATGTATAATTTTAAAATAACACTGTCTTGTTTAATGAATATAAAATTTTTCACAAATATTAATTATACGTATGTGTTCTTTTAGGTTGTTTTCCTTCTATGCAATGTCTTTTTTTTTTTTGATGCATTCTTTATTTCTGTTTGTTTGCTTTGTTTATTTTGTGTTATGGTTTTTCTTTCAATACTTATTGATTCTATGCTAGAATTTCTATTTGAAATAAAATATCAAAAATGTAATTGGAGTCTATGCATGGCCATAGGGAAAGAGATGCTGTTTGGGGATTTTGTTTTCTTTTATGAGATAGACTCTTCCTTGTGTCTCTCTGACTCTATCTCTCTGTGTCTTTGCTTCTCTCAATTTCCAGTGTCAAATACTGGTAATTTTTGACACTGGAATTTCAACTAAACACATGCATACACATGAATATACATGTACTTTAATATGCAATTATTCCTTTTTACATTATTTTTATATCATTCTCATTTTTACTCTAATTTATTTTCTCATATAATTAATATAAGTATTTGCTACTATTCTTTAAGGTATCTATAACAGCATTAATGAATTAGAAAATCTGTAACAAGTGTCTCAGTCTGGAACCAGAATATTGTTATGACTTTAACTCAAGACATTATCCAGGGTTGTGTAACCTTTTAAATATAGTCACATGAATAAAACTAATATTGGGAAACAATGCCTATTGAAATATCCTGTCTATTAGAAATGAGTTTCCTAGTTAAGAAGCTGCTTTAAAAACAGATTTGACATTCGATTTGAATGTTTTGGGAATTACCATGAATGTAATTTCATCATCATTTCATTATGATTTGAAGCAGGTATAGTTGTGTTTTCTGCTAGCTGTATTTCAGAAGTAAAGTGGCTGCGTTAGTGAAGACTTCCCTCTGACCAACCTATGTAATTAGATTTACTGATTCAAATGAAGAAAAGAGTGATAAATCTCTATGCTTGCACACGCACACACTTGTGTGCTTGCATGCCCACCATCTCTCCTCCCTCATGTCCTTGTCTTAGAAATATATAAAGGGTCCTAACTCATCTCTTTTATCATAAGATCAGAGAATATATCTTTTTTCCTCTGCATAGAACAAAACCAAAAGAACGGTTCTACTTGAAGACCATCAATGGTGAATATTGAAAACCAAAGGAAGATCATGTGATACTGGGTGAAAAGAAGGCAAAAGAAAAGATGGCAGGAGAAATGTAGCAAATTTCAGCTTCTGAGGAATTGCTTTGAAGGTTTATAGTGCTGTAATTCCCTCGGGTTGTACATTTGGGAGTGATATTACCAGTTGTCCGCCGTTTTTTAAATTATTGTTTAAATTACTCAAACATTTTAATATTCCCCCTAAGCCAAATAACACATAACCTACAGTGAAGGAAATTATTTTTGGAATGCAGCAGCTGAGACCCAAGCTGTATGTTCCCAAAGCATACCTACTCCCACCAGTTCCTTCTTGCCCAAGTTAATGGAGTCCTAATCTCCATTTTTGAAGACAAAGAGACCGTTCTTTTGAGCCAAGTATAAAACAGCAGATGAATGTATTGGCCTACATCAGGGGCAGATTATAGATTTATGTTTGTGTCAGTATAATTAAAGTATTTATAAGAATAAAATAAATACTCAAAGGACAGATCACAAGTTAGTCAGTGGAGGAAAGGAGACATATCTTAGAAGGAAGAAGAGTCAAACTGACATTTTTTTTAACAAACCTGCGTTTTACTTATATTCTCTATGACTATCTAGTAACATGGAGAAAGTACATTTCTATTGGAAAATTTGATATTATTAGTGTATTAAAATAATCTTTCTCTCAAATTGCTAAAGGAGAATTATGCCTCATATAGCACAGCTTTCCACAGAACCTTCCTCAGTTAGAAATTTATTCTAGGACAATTGGGTGAATGATGTATTTGATTCCATATTATTAGCACTACTTTTAAGAAGAAAAAACAAATTTATTGATAATTATTCAGTAAACGTTTTCAAGAATTGCTCTAAATTTTAGTCTAGAACACATGGAGAACGATGAGTATGAGGGCAACAGTGATGAGTTACAGCAATAATTTGTTTTTACATAATATAAAATAAATATTGATATGATATTCTTACAGATTACATTATTTTATTGTTTTGGTGAATTATTGCAAAAGTCTAATTAGATAACATTAATTTCCTCATTTTACAGAAGAGAAAATAGACCCTAATTCACAGAGTGTAGGTAAATTTTCTTTAACTGCACTGCTAGTAAATGGAATAGAAGTCTCTTGGCTCCAAATCATATTTTATTTTCACAAAGGTTAAATCATTATGACTTAGTGTATACTTTGATAAATATATGTAAAATTAGATTTTATGATTTTTTTATTCCATCAAGTCAAAATAATATGTTGCCTGATATTCTTTCTCAGTACAGAAATCAAAATACCAGGTCTGAAATTGTGTGTACTTTTGAGTGTGATGAGATGGAACATTTGACATTGGATGACCTAAAAAAAATCTGAAATGCATAGGATACAAGACATGCTTGACATTAATTTTGAGGCATTGATGTATTTTCAATTGAATTTATAATTTTGCAAAATATTGTCCAATGAATTTGAAAGCAACTGTAATGAAAATAGTTACATTTTACAAATTTGAATCTCTAATTCATTTTAGTGTCTTATATTTTGAAAGGACTATAGCAGGTGTGTGTGTGTGTGTGTGTGTGTGTGTGTGTGACCAGTATGTATATATGTAGCAAATATAATCGTGTCAATAATGGAGATACTTTCTGAGAAATGCATCTTTAGATGATTTCACTGTTGTCAGAACATTGTAGGGTACACTAAACACAAACACATTGTGTAGGCTTCTTAACAACTAGGCTATGTGGTATAGCTTATTACTTCTAAGCTACAAGCCTGTGAAGCATGTTATTGTACTGAACCCTGTAGGCAATTATAATGCAATGGTAAGTATTTGTATAACTAAGCATGTCTAAATGTAGAAAAGGCACAGCAAAATATGATATAAAAGATTAAAAAATGCTACCCCTGTACAGGGCACTTACCAGGGGGCTTGCAGGAATAGAGGTTGCTCTGGGTGAATCAGTGAATGAGTGTGAGCAAATGTGAGGGCCTAGGACATTACTACGCACTACTGTACACTTTATAAACACTGTACTCTTAGGTTATACTAAATTTGTTTTAAAAATTAAGTAATTGCACTACAGTGTCATAATGGCAACAATGCCAGTAGGTTATAAGAGTTTTTCTGCTCTATTATAATTTTTGGAGCCACCTTCGTATATGTGGTCAGCTCCTGAGCAAAATGTCATCATGCAACACTGACTGTATATATATGTAACAAGTATGTGTGTGCCTGTGCATGTATGTGTGTACATACATGCTACATATGTGTGCATGTGCAAATATATATGTAAAGATATACACACATGTAGCAGGTGTATATATGTGTGTGTATTTGTGTGTGTGTGTGTGTGTGTGTGTGTGTGTGTGTGTGTGTGTGTGTGTAGCAGGGGTTTTGTGCCAGATCCAAGAGCCTGGAACTGGTACAATGAAAATATTTTACCTGAAAGGCATGCTAAGTAAAAGTCCCAAGTTTCACACATTTTTGAGGATCAAAGTGAAGAACTCAAAGTGAACTATTAAGGAATCATATCTACTTCTTCCTAAACCCTCCATCTGATTGTGTGCTAAAATTTAATAAATACTAACTGATCTTTCCGACTCCGTAAAATTCTGTGAGATAATGAAATCCTATATTCTGGTTTCTGAAAGATGGTATTCTGCAAATGTAAAAGTTTCCCTTAACCTCCAAAAATAATTGGGCTAATCCAGCTACCACAAGTGTGAAATTAAGAAGCTGCTTGCTAAGATTGAATTTAATATTGTCACATGTCATCTGAGAGCTGCTTGTCAGATCATGTTGCCACTGGACAAAGTAAGCCTTACTACAAAAAGATAAAAGAATGATTATTTCAATATACAGCCATGGTTTATCATCAAACCCTGAACAAGATGGGGAAAAAAATTGTTTTATCTTACATGACTCTATGCATTTCTCTGAGAAGTCATTTATCTGGTTACTTCCTAGGAGAGTGAAGATAATGGGAAAAATCTTCCATTATTCTCACCTATAATTTTAAATATGAAATTTTAATAAAATAGGTTTTTGGCTATTTCTTTTAAAAGCCCTCAATATAAGAAAATGAAATATTAGAAACTTGTTTTATAAAATATATTTGTGAACCATAAAACCCCATATAAAATGGAAATTACTATCAATGTTAACTACTGATGCTTCTAATCTTACTCTCTAATGGTTAAAAAAGGACTAGAATTTAGAATTACTGCCAATATATGGGGGAGGGAGAATTTATGAAAATAGCTTTATTCATTTACATGTTACGCAAGAGTGGGATTACTGATGGCCATAAGAGTCACTTGCTCTGCTACTGACTACATGTGTAGCTTTGAGAGGCCCTTTAGCCTCCCCAGCTTTCCTCATAGGCAGAATGTGGCTGTTGTACTTAATGATATCCAAACATGCTTCTGATTCCAACAGTCGATGGTTCTGTGATATTTCTACTTTATTACAAAAGACATTCACTTTAAAAGTATAAACACTGCAGTAACTTTTTCTTTCATTTTTTTCAATAGACGTGCAATGGTAGTAAACTGACAAGTTTAGGAGACTTTCAGATCATAAAGGAGAAAGGCTGACAGCTCTTGAGAACCTCTTTGCTTTGAACTGAGAGTAAGTAGAGAATGCTTGCTCTCTGGCCCTGAATGTCATAATATTATGTTCAAAATCACTGAAATGTCTGACAACACCGTTGATTAAAAATGAGAATCATTAGGCAATATCTGACACTGTAGGATGAAGGGTAGTTTGAAGAGTGTGGAAAAAACTACCCCAAAAGGATGATTTGTCTTAGACAATAGTAACAAAATTTCAAATTATAATATGTATACTAATTTGCAGTTATTCACTTTTCTTAATTTTCTATATTTAGCTTTATCTTAAAAGTTTCTCTTCATTGATAATGCTTTGAAAAATGCTGGATTTAGAATTATCAAGGGACTATCAACTAATATTTTCGATGATATTATTTAGAAACCATTCTGTGTGCTACACAAGTCCATTGAAATGATATGAGCTGGGCACGGTGGCTCATACCTATAATCCTAGCTGTTTGGGAGGCCAAGCCGGGTGGATCACCTGAGGTCAGGAGTTTGAGACTAGCCTGGTCTAGATGGCGAAACCCTATCTCTATGATAAATACAAAAATTAGCCGGGTGTGGTGGCAGGCACCTGTAATCCCAGTTACTCAGGAAGATGAAGCAAGAGAATCACTTCAAGCCAGGAGGCAGAGGTCGCAGTGAGCTAAGATCCTGTCACTGGCCTCCAGCCTGGGTGACTCTATTTCAAAAAAAAAAAAAAAAAAATGATAACCACTAAAATGGCTATTATTCATCTTTCAAAATCTGTAATACCTGAAAGTTCTGCATGATCTTTAGGAAAACTACATCCACAAAACTTTCCTTCTAGTTTCCTAATAATTTTTAGAAGAAATATTACCATACTCAGGTAAAATAGTTCTACTTCCTTAGGACAAAATCCTTTCATAACATGAAACAGGTATATACAATTACTCAAAAAAAAAAAAAAAAAAGTTCAGCTATAGCATCTTAGAGTTTAAAGAAATAACCCCTAGGAGTTAGTTTGCATAGTTTTTTATCCACTGCTTCCTAGGCAGACCTCATTTAATGTTGCTGGCATGCTGCCCTGCAGAGTTTACCGAACTGCTAATAAAGAAGTCACTATGTTTTTAGCAAGCCCATTCAGTGTTTGTAAACGTCCATCATTACATTTTTCATTATACTGACCAAATGCCTAGCTATCTCTAGCTTGCTCACACTCTGCTTTCTGGAGTGAAAATATATATGTCTGTGCATTCTCTGTATCTATCTATTATTAGAGTTTTGTGTTTTCCTGCATGTAACAGAAAACTCATTAACAGTGGACTTCTCCAAATACTCCTCCAAATACTTTTCTCACAAAATGAGAAGTCGAATGGAAGTGTTGGTGCTAACTCAGTGTCTAAAAGATATTAGACCCAAGGTACCTGTCTTTTCCTCGTGGTTGCTGATGAAGGCTGAAGCTAAAGCCATCATTGTAATATTCCAGGTGGAGAGAGAAGGAAGGCACATGCCTGCTATTTCTGCCTGATCTTTTAAAGAATCTCTCATTAAAGTCTTGACCAACATATGCCTCACTAGCCTTAGCTAAAATGGGATTTGACAAAATAAATTTTATACTCGGGCACATTGCCATACTCAATAAAATTGTAATTCTGTTAATAGAGAAGTAAGAAAAAATTGGGATGGTATCTGGCAGTTTCTGCCACACTAACCTTGCAGTATTTTAGTGTGGCAATAAGATCCCAACTAAGTGTTCCCTTTCTCTGGCTAGAAGCAATTGCAGTTACCTTAAGCAATCTTTTCGCCATCTCTCATCATGAGCATGATCATCTTCCCAAAGTGTACTGTTTTCTTAAAATATGGTACAAAGAATGGGACATAGAATTACATTTGTGGTCAGACAGTGGCCATACTACCTCCTGATCTGTAACTTAGTATGTTTTTTGTCCAAGCAGCCTCAGATTGAGGAAGAGTTTTGGTAACTACTTGGGTGCCATTGAACATGCAACCAATCAAGGCCATATGAAATTGTTTTACATGGAATGAATTGAAGCTCAGATTTCCCTGTTCCATATTAATTTTTGTCAAACATATAGAGAAGTAACTTAAATATACTAACATGTACCCAATTAAATGTAAATTTTGTTGAGTTTGGCCACTGTAAACTGTTGTATAATCACGATCATAAATGAGATATAAGGAATGTTTTTAACACCAAAAATTTCTCTCATGCTCCTTTTCTGTCAATCCACTCCCTTCTAATCTAGTCTAGCCACTGATCTAATTTCCATTAATGAAGATTTATTTTGTCTATTCTAGAACTTCTTAACTGTGGACCTATGTAGTAATTCCTTTTAGGTCTGCCATCTTTTGCTCAGCGTATTTTTAATATTCATCGATGTTGTGTTTAATATTAATTTGTTCCCAATTGTTGTTGAGTATATTCTATTTTATGGTGCTAATCCATTCTTTTGCTAATTGACACTGGGACTGTTTCTAGTTTGAAGCTCTTATGAATCAAGATAATGTGAATGTTCAGGTACAAGCCTTTTTGTAAATATAGATCTTCTTTTTATATTAGCAAATATGCAATACTGAAATTGCTAGGCAATGTAGTGAGTGTATTCTAACTTTATAAGAACATGCAAATCTATTTTCTAAAGTGGTAGTATGGTATTACACTCTCACCAGTAGTGTATGAGAGTCTCCTTGCTCTACATCCTGGAAACACTCATATTATCAGTCTTTATTTTAATATTCTATAATGTGTGTATATGACTCTGATTATAGTTTTAATTTTCATTTCTCTGCTTACAAATTATTTTGAGCATTTTTTATATGCTTATGGCCATAGTATATCTTTATGTAAGGATCTGTCTATGCCTTTTGTTTAGTATATATGTACATATTTCTTGCTATTAAATGTTTATATATTCCAGATGCAAGTCATTTGTCAGGTATACATATTTCATATATTTTGTACCAAGTTGTAGCTTGAATTTCAATTTCTTTATAATTACTTTTTAAAAACCAGTTTAGAGTTTTGATAAATTTATTTGCTTTATTTTATTGCTCATATTTTTAATCTTATGGCTGAAAAAAAGCCTTCTTTTAGTTCTGTCATAATATGTTTTCTTAATTTTTCTTTTTAAAGTTGTATAGGCCTGGCTGGACATGGTGGCTCACACCTGTAATCCCAGCACTTTGGGAGGCCAGCTTGGCCCACATGGGGAGATCCCATCTCTACTAAAAATACAAAAATTAGCTGGGCATGGTGGCAGGTATAATCCCAGCTACTCGGGAAGCTGAGGTAGGAGAATCACTTGAACCCAGGAGGTGGGGCGGAGGTTGCAGTAAGCTGAGGTTGTGCCACTGCACTCCAGTCTGGGTGACAGAGAGACATTCCATCTCAAAAAAAAAAAAATTAAAGAATTATATATTATATAGGCCAGATGTGGTGGCTATAAACCTAGCATTTTGGGAGGCTGGGGCAGGTGGATCATTTGAGCCCAGGAGTTTGAGACCAGCCTGGGAAACTTGAAGAAAACCCATCTCTGCAAAAAGATTTCCAGATTCATCCATGTCCCTACAAAGGACACGAACTCATCGTTTTCTATGGCTGCATAGTATTCCATGGTGTAAATGTGCCACATTTTCCTTGTCCAGTCTATCATCAATGGGCATTTGGGTTGGGTCCACGTCTTTGCTATTGTAAACAGTGCCACAATGAACATATGTGTGCATGTGTCTATATAATAGAATGATTCCTAATCCTTTGGGAACATACCCAGTAATATGATTGCTGGGTCAAATGGAATGTCTATTTCTAGGTCCTTGAGGAATTGCCACACTGTCTTCCACAATGGTTGAACTAGTTTACACCCCCACCAACAGTGCAAAAGCCTTCCTCTTTCTCCACATCCTCTCCAGCATCTGTTGTCACCAGATTTTTTTTAATCATCACCATTCTAACTGACGTGAGATGGTATCTCAAGGTGGTTTTGATTTGCATTTCTCTAATGAACAATGATGAAGAGCATTTTTTCATATGTTTGTTGGCCTCATTTATGTCTTCTTTTGAAAAGTGTCTGTTCATATCCTTCCCCCACTTTTGATTTTTTTTTTCTTTCTTTCTTGTGAATCTGTTTTAGTTCTTTGTAGATTTTGGATATTAGCCCTTTTTCAGATGGGTAGATTTTAAAAATTTTTTCCCATCCTGTTGGTTGCCAATTCACTCTAATAATTCTCTAATAATTCTTTCTTTTGCTGTACAGAAGCTCTGGAGTTTAATTAGATCCCATTTGTCTTTTTTGGCTTTTGTTGCCATTGCTTTGGTGTTTGAGTCATGAAGTCCTTGCCTATGCCTATGTTCTGAATGGTTTTGCCTGGGTTTTCTTCTAGGGGTTTTTATGGTGTCAGGTCTTATGTTTAAGTCTTTAATCCATCTGGAGTTAATTTTAGTGTAAGGTATCAGGAAGGGGTCCAGTTTCTGCTTTCTGCACATGGCTAGCCAGTTTTCCCAACACCATTTATTAAACAGGGAACCCTTTCCCCATTGCTTGTTTTTGTGAGGTTTGTCAAAGATAAGATGGTTGTATATGTGTGCCATTGCCTTAATGGCCTGTGTTCTGTTCCCTTGGTCTATATCTCTGTTTTGGTACCAGTACTATGCTGTTTTGATTACTGTAGCCTTGTATTATAGTTTGAAGTCAGGTAGCGTGGTGCCTCCAGCTTTGTTCCATTGGCTTAGGATTGTCTTGGCTATACTGGCTCTCTTTTGACTCCACATGAAGTTTAAGGTGGCTTTTTCCAGTTCTGTGAAGGAGGTAATTGGTAGCTTGATGGGGATGGTGTTGAATGTATAAATTACTTTGGGCAGTATAGCTATTTTCATGATATTGATTCTCCCTAACCATGAGCATGGAATGTTTTTCTATCTGTTTGTGTCCTCTTTTATTTCCTTGAGTAGTGGTTTGTAGTTCTCCCTGAAGAGGTCCTTTATATCATTTTAGTTGTATTCCTAGGTATTCTTTCTCTTTGTGGCAATTATGAATGGGAGTTCACTCTTGACTTGGCTCTCTGTTTGTCTGTTATTGGTGTATAGGAATGCTTGTGATTTTTGCACATTGATTTTGTATCCTGAGACATTGCTGAAGTTGCTTATCAGTTTAAGAGATTTTGGGCTGAGACAATGGGGTCTTCTAAATATACCATCATGTCATCTGCAAATAGAGACAGTTTGACTTCCTCCTTTTCTAACTGAATACCCTTTATTTCTTTTTCTTGCCTGATTTCTCTGGCTAGAACTTCCATGCAACAAGAAGAGCTAACAATCTTAAATATATACACACCTAATACAGGAGCACCCAGATGCATAAAGCAAGATCTTAAAGACCTACAAACAGACCTAGACTCCCACACAATAACAGTGGGAGACTTTAACACTCCACTGTCAATATTAGACAGATCAACAAGACAGAAAATTAACAAGAATATTCAGGACTTGAACTCATATCTGGACCAAGTGGACCTAATAGAACTCTCCACCCCAAATCCATAGAATCTACATTCTTCTCAGCCCCACATTGCCCCTACTCTAAAATTGACCACATAATTGGAAGTAAATCACTCCTCAGCAAATGCAAAAGAATGGAAAAATAACAGTCTCTCAGAGCACAGTGCAATCAAATTAGAACTCAGGATTAAGAAACCAACTCAGAATCACACAACGTCATAGAAACTGAATAACTGGCTCCTGAATGTTGACTGGATAAACAATAAAATGAAGGCAGAAATAAAAATGTTCTTCAAAACAAACACGAATGAAGACACAATTTACCAGAATCTCTGGGACACATTTAAAGCAGTGTCTAGAGGGAAATTTATAGCAATAAATGCTCTCATGAGAAGTGAGAAAAGATCTAAAATTCACACCCTATCATCAAAACTGAAAGAGCTAGAGGAGCAGGATTAAAAAAACTCAAAAGCTAGCAGAAGACAAAAACTAAGATCAGAGAAGAACTGAAGGAGATAGAGACATAAAAAAAACCTTCAAAAAATTAGTAATTCCAGGAGCTGGTTTTTTGGAAAGATCAACAAAATAGACCTCTAGCCAGATTAATATGAAAGGAAAGAGGCCGGGCGTGGTGGCTCACGCCTATAATCCCAGCACTTTGGGAGGCCGAGATGGGTGGATCATGAGGTCAAGAGATCGAGACCATCCTGGTCAACATGGTGAAACCCCATCTCTATTAAAAATACAAAAATTAGCTGGGCATGGTGGCACATGCCTGTAGTCCCAGCTGCTCGGGAGGCTGAGGCAGGAGAATTGTTTGAACCCAGCAGACGGAGGTTGTGGTGAGCCAAGATCGTGCCATTGCACTCCAGGCTGGGTAACGAGTGAAACTCCATCTAAGAAAGAAAGAAAGAAAGAAAGAAGGAAGGAAGGAAGGAAGGAAGGAAAGAAAGAAGAAAGGAGGGAGGGAAGGAAGGAAGGAAGGAAGAGAGAGAGAGAAAGAAAGAGAGAAAAAGAAAGAAAATCAAATAGATGCAATAAAAAATGATAAAGGGGATATCACCACAGATTCCACAGAAATAAAAACTACCACTAGAGTTTACTACAAACAACTCTATGCACATAAACAAGTAAATCTAGAAGAAATGGATAAATTCCTGGACACTTGCACCCTCCCAAGCCTAAACCAGGAAGAAGTTAAAACCCTTAAAACCCTAAATAGACCAATAACAAGGGCTGAAGTTGAGGCAGCAATTATTAGCCTATCAACCAAAAAAAGTCCAGGTCCAGATAGGTTCACAGCTGAATTCTACCAGGCATACAAAGAGGAGCTGGTACCATTCCTTCTGAAACTATTCCAAACAATACAAAAAGGAGAAATCCTTCCCAAATCATTTTATGAGACCAACATCATCCTGTTACCAAAACCCTGCAGAGACTCAACAACAACAACAAAAAACTTCAGGCAAGTATCCATGATGAACATTGATGCAAAAATCTTCAATAAAATAATGGCAAACTGATTGCAACAGCACATCATAAAGCTTATTTATCATGATCAAGTAGGCTTCATCCCGGAGACGCAAGGCTGGTTCAAAATATGTAGAACCAAAGACAAAAACCACATGATTATCTCAATAGATGCAGGGAAGGCCTTCGATAAAATTCAACAGCACTTTTAAGCTATCAACTAAGTATCCTTATGAAAATTAAGAACATAATACAAAATTTTTTCATTGGTAAGCCCATGCCGTGCTGCATTTTAGGAAACAATCCCTTTTTTCTATATATGGAGAAATGCAGAAATCATGTATTCAGTAATTAATATATTGCAGAATTTTTAAAAAAGCTTTTTGTTTTAAAAAACTGCAGCAAGCATATTGGCTGAAAGCATATAATACAGACACCATTTAATGACATTTCTTTGTCTATGATACTTTCTAGTTTACAGAGTATAGAAACTCTGTGTCCGAAAAACTGAATATAATGAAATCTGAGTATTAATTATAAAACTTTAAACATTTTTTAAATATTTCCAACATCTTTTTCTATGGGGATATTTTCAACTTATGAGAATAAATATGATAAAAAACTAATAAAATTTATCCTTTACCATATAAGACATTAGTTATTAGAACACATCTCTTTTTTAACATTATGTAAAACCCTAAAAGAAATGAACAGCCTGAAAATATATTTTATTGCATAATAGAAATGCTTTCTCAGCATTTTATACTTTAGATCAGATTAATAAAATATAATTTAGTATCCATTTTTTATAAACTTTCTACAGTTATTATGGCTGAATAAATGTTTCTTATGCATTGTTAAAGTTTTTTGTTATTAAGTTCTAAAACATTAATGTTTTGTTTTCTATGCAAAATAATTATTTTAGTTCCATTTGACAATTTAAACTTAAGTTGTAGAGGGGAAAGCAAATAAATGCAGCATATATTTCTTCCATGTATAAAAGCTTAGTTACAAATAAATTTTGTATTTTTTATTTCTAAAAATATTTTCTCTATTTAATAATGTCTTAATTATGTGTATTTTAATCCTTATTTTAAGCCTCAAAAATCATGTTTATTAGTAATGATTCATAATAATATTCTTAAATTAAGGAATTTACATATTTTTAGTATCTCATTTAATATGTTTTAAGTGCTCTTTATACAAATGCATATTTTAATTTTTTAGTACATTTGTTTACTGAATTTCTGTCAGGATAATATTATAGAGCTATAATGAACAGAGACAGTGTTTCAGCTCCTTTAAATAAGAGCTCACAAAAAAATAAATGATTTGGCTTATATGGTTAAAATTAATTTTTTGTCTTAGAAGGTAATTGATAGGTAAAATTTCATGTGACTAGGAGTCAAAGAATAGCTGAGTGTAAGTTTTTGTGTGACGTGGGCAGCTTGTGGAGTAACAGGTGACCGCAAGTTTGGGACAGTGAGAACAGCTTGCAGGTCCTGGCAGCAGCAGGCCTGAATGCTGGAATGTTGATACCACCTGTCAGTGTGATGAAATTGACCTTTTGAAGGATGGTTCTTGGTGCCCTAGTTTTTCTATTAACCTGCTTACTACCATACTGATCACTTTCCCTTCTCTGGGACTAACTGCTGTGTCTTGTCCTATCTTTGATATGGAATCTTAAACACTTTCAGTAGAAGCTCTTAATTTAGGATATTGGTACCACAGGAGGGGAGCACCTTAGAGAACTGAAGTACTCTTATATTTTTTCACCTTCCAGGATTAAAGCATGCTGTTTGGATAAGCGCTTGAAAGTGGTTCAAGGAAAGAGTCCTAGCTAAACGTAGAAAAATGAATGAAGTCAAACATGAAAAAAAATTCAAATGGTTTATGAAACAGTATGGCATAATTTTATACTTCCTTAAAACTTAAAGATTTTGAAGGGTAAACACATGCCTGGTGGTCTGAAGCAAAAATCCGCATGCTCCTGAAATAAATATTTGTAGACAGGAATCTTTCTGTTTATTTGTTTTTTAATATGATGTTTTGAGAAAATAATGGAAATTCTTAAACACTGCACATAAAATTTAGAATATATTAACATTTAAAATAGTAATTTGCCATCTGTTCTTTTTTGAATTCAGAAAAGATGAATAGCCGCAATACAAATGACCCATGATTATAAGAAAGTATCATTCTTTGAGCCCAATGAATTGCAATGAGACTATAGATTTTAAAAGTTATATTTTAGGGCTAGCAATCTGAAGTGAATAACACTTAATATATAACTTAATATAGTTTCTCAGAGCAGATTTAAATTTGTTTTTTTAGTTTAGAATATATTTCCACTGTCTGAAACAAAAATTGGCAAAATACGGCCCATTACTTATTTTATAAAACAAATTTTGTTAGAACATAACCATACCTACTCACTTATTGTCCATGCTTGCTTTCATGATAAACAGTTGTGACAGAGACTGCATGCCCCACAAAACTTTTTACTATCTGGCCCTTTAAAGAAAAATTTGCTGACTTCTGTCTAAACCATAAAACTACATCCAATGAAGTGCAAATGTATTATATTCTAAAGAGAATGACTATTGTAAAAAATTTATGTTCAATGTATTTTACTTAGAAATTTTGCAATTGAATAAGCAGTATTACCCTATAGAGTTTTGTGAAAAATTTGTGGTGTGTTAAAAAAAATTCTATAGCTAAATGGAATCTAGATATTCTTTGTTTCTTTATCTTAATCAGTAAAATGCCAGGATAAATAAAATCTGGGGATTCATTAAATAAATTAACCATATTAGTTTTGTTTAATCCGAAGTGTGTTAAACTTATTTGACCTCCTCTTCTCCAACCATAAAATGATTTTTAGCATGTTTGCAGTATACTAGTGTTTTCCAGAAAAGAATATTGAAAGCGGCTGTCAGCTGGGTGCAGTGGCTTATGCCTGTAATGCTAGCACTTTGGGAGGCCGAGGTGGGCAAATCACTTGAGGTCAGGGCTTGGAGACCAGCCTGACCAACATGGCAAAACCCTGTCTCTGCTTAAGATACAAAATTAGCCGAGTGTGGTGGCACACACCTGTGATTCCAGGTACTTGGAAGGCTGAGGCACGAGAATCGCATGAACCTGAAAAGGTGGAGGTTGCAGTGAGCCGAGATTGTGCCACTGCATTCCAGCCTGGGTGACAGAGCAAGACTCTGTCTCAAAACAAAAACGAAACAAAAGTGGCTGTCCTAAAAAATATGTAGATTGGAAATGTGACGACATGTAGGTCAAAGTAGCTTGCTGAATTCAATTCATAGAATCATGGATTATAGATTTAAAGGAGCCTCACAGGTTGTGCTTTTATATAATTTTCAAACTTAACAGAAGATTACTGGAAAATAAATTTAATCATTCAAATATGCCAATCTTTTAATGTGTAAGAGATGGCTAATTATGAGCACCTTTAAGTTTTAAAAAATGCATTTAATGGATTTTGTATGAATTTCTCACTTGCTGGAAATGAGAAGCATTATCATTATGCTGTGATAAATGCTGAAACAACTGTGGTATTTTTATTGGTTAGTGCTATACTTAATTTTAATAGGATATTTATGAGTTTATAACTACCTCTAGATTACTTTAAAACTAAGCACTGAGAACACCATCCACATGTTTTATTTTACAGGTGATATAAGTTTAATGGGGCAGATAATCCAAGGAGATCTTTATTTTGCCTCCAGGATATTACTTTCATTTTCACGGTTTGAATGCTTACTATCATTATTAGTGAATAGAATTAATTGAATTAAAAATGATACTTCTAATACCATATGATGGAATATATTTAATAAAAGGGTTGGCATGTATGTAATGTATTAGCCAAAAATATTGTTGAATTTGATAAACCCCAATAAGTATACATTCAAAAAGATGAAGTATTAACTTCCTTGTAGTATTTTATTTTAAGTGTAGCCACTTTTATGTTTTCTTTTGTATCTTTTCTTTTGTTTGGTAGAGATGAGATATCAGTTTTTTGCCTGGGGTGGTCTTGAACTCCTGGGCTTAAGTGATCTCCCCATTTCCACCTCCCAAAATCTTGGGATTATAAGCATGAGCCACCGTGCCCTGCCTGGCCACTTTTATGGATTGGCAATTGACCCTACAATTTTATTTACACATTCATTCATCTATTAAACAATTCCTTATAGCATATGCAAAAGTCACCTCAAGATGGTGTAAAGACTTAAATGTAAAACCTAAAACTATGAAAACCCTGGAAGATAACCTAGGAAATGCCATTCTGGACATAAGACTAGACAAAGATTTCATGATGAACATGCAAAAAGCAATTGCAACAAAAACAAAAATTGACAAATGGGGCCTAATTAAACTAAAGGGCTTCTACACAGCAAAAGAACCTATCAACAGAGTAAACAGACAACCTGGAGAATAGAAGAAAATGTTTGCAAACTAAACATCTGACAAAGGTTTCATATCTAGAATCTGTAAGGAAATTAAACAAATTTACAAGCCAAAAACAACTCCATTAAAAAGTTGGCGAAGGACACCAAGAGAGACTTTCAAAAAGAAGACATACAAGTGGACCAACAAGCATATGAAAAAGTGTCCAACATCACTAATCAAAATCCACATAAGAACCACAATCAGATGCCATCTCACACCAGTCAGGATGTCTATTACTAAAAAGTCAAAAAATAACAGATGCTGGTGAGACTGCAAAGAAAAGAGAACACGTAACAACACTGCTGGTGGGAATGTAAAATAGCTCAGCCACTGTGGAAAGCTGTTTGGGGAGTTCTGAAAGCCCTTAAAACAGAGAGCATATTATATATTGCATTGGAGTGTATTCAATCCCGTAACAGAGATCTTGTTTTGTATATTGCTATGTCCTGATTGCCATGCATATAATAGCTACTCAAACTATCTGTTGAATAGAGGAATGATTCTAAAGACTGGAGAATCAGCAGCAAAACATCATGTGGTCCTCTTTCTGAATTGCTTACAGATTAATAGGCATTTGTAGCACTATGTAGAATATAAACAATGAAGGCGAGCATAGGAATTGTAAGATTGATGCAGGACAGGCAAGCCACAAATGGGAGAGTTCTTAGCTTTGCCCAGGAAAGATTTCAAAGGTGAGCAGGTGGTGTTAAACAGCAACTTTTATTGAGGTGGCAGGTAGAGCAGTAGCAGTAGGACTACCCCATAGGAGTGTGCCCAGAATAGCAGCTAAAAGTCAGTTCTGCACTCATATTTATACTCCCTTTTAATTGCATGCAAATTTAGAAGTGGCTTATGCAGGAATTTCTAGATGAGGGTGGTAGCTTCTGTGTCATCGGGTCATTGCCATAGAAAGGGGCAGTAACTTCGAGTTGTTTCCATGTCAATGGTAAGCTGACATGGCATACTTTTGGGTATGTCTTACGGAAAGTTGCTTCTGACCTGGACCTATTTTAGCTAGTCCTCAATTTGGTCCATTGTCTGGGCCCTGTCTCAAGAGACAAGTCCCACCTAGTACCTTAGGAACACTTAGGAAGAACCTAACCCACGTTTTAGAAAGGGACCAAGGATGGCTTTTTTGTGAGAGGCAAGCTTTGGTTTATGACCAAAGGATGAGTAGATTTCTTGTTGAAAGGAAGGATTTAGCCCCTTTCAAAGCAGAGGGAATAACATGTGCAAAAACCCAAAATGTGAGAGTAGTAAATTTTTTGGTTGTTTCGTATTTGGAGTATTTACAAATAAAGCCGTTATAACATGCATGTACAAGACAGCATGGACATGTAATTACATTTTTTCTTGGGGAATTCCTATGATGGAATTTCTGGGTTTGGTATACATATGTTTAATTGTATAATAAACTGCCAATTTTTCAATACGGTTGTCCAAGTTTACATTCTCACCAGCCTGTTATACATCGCATATCCTTTCCCAAACTAGATATTATCATCATTTTTACTTTTGGCTTTTTTAAAGAATTTGTAGTAGTATCTCATTGTGTTAATAGATTACATTTCCTTAATAATAAGCATATTTTCATGAAATTATTAACCATTCAAATGTTTTAAATTTGGAATTTGGAATCCTTTTTGGAAGATATCTTTTCTAGTCTCTGGCCAAATATTTTTAATTGGATAGTTTGTATTTTTATTATTGAATTATAAAGCTCATGCTATATTCTAAATACAAGCCTTTTGTCACATATATTTATGGAGAACATTGTCTCCCATTTTGTGGCATACTTTTTGTTTCCATAAAGATGATTTTTAAATTTTAAATATTGATTTTTCTAATTTATCAATTTTTTCTTTTGCAGTTTATACTCTTCATGTCTTAATCTAAGAAATATTTTGTCTACCTAAAGTTGCAAACATTTTCTTATATGTTTTCTTTAAGAAGTTTCATAGTTTTAGCTTTCACAGTTAAGTCTGTGATCCATTTCAAGTCAGTTTTTTGTGATGCTATTTAATTTTAATAAATAATTGTAATGTTGATTTAAACATTTCTTTCCTTTATTTTTCATTTGTGATGAATATAGGAGAAAAGTTAAGTGATATTACCAAAGTCACATCTAGTATTATATAGAGTCAGAATTAGAAACAGATGTAGCTTACTTCAAAACATTTTGTACTAATATAAACCCTAATTTACTAAAGGGAAACTGAACTAATGACAAAAGTTATAGATTCGAATTTAAATAGGCAAACCAAACAATTCTTATCTAATATCAAACTTAAATATAAAAATGGCCTTCCAATTGGAAAATTTTGAATTCTTTATAGGGTGTTCTAAATTTTTAGACGGGAAATAGGGTGTTCTAAATTTTTAGACGGGAATTTTTTTTTGAGACCGGGTAAGTTACAAAGAAAAGAGGTTGAATTGGCTAACAGTTCTGCAGGCTGTACGGGAAGCAATTTGCCTGGCATTGGCTCAGCTTCTAGGGAGGCCTCAGGAAAGTTTCAATCATGGCAGAAGGTGAAGGAAAAGCAGGCACATCTTACAAGACCAGAGCAGGCGCCAGAGGTGGGGTGAGAAGATACACACTTTTAAACAACCAGAGCTCCTGAGAATTCTATTATGAGAACAGCACTAGGGGGATGGTGCTAAACCATTCATGAGAAATGGCTAACATGATCTAATTACATCCCACCAGGCCCCACCTCCAACCCTAGGGATTACCATTCAACATGAGATTTCGGGGAGAACACAGATGCAAAGTATATCATCTATTACAGGGTTAATTTTTAAACACCTTGATTGATATATAATATACATATCATACAATTCACCATTTAAAAATGTACAGTTGTATTTTAGTATATTCATATTGTTGTCCAACTATCGTTTCCATCTAACTTTAGAGCATTTTCTGAGACAGAGTCCCACTCTGTTGCCCAGACATGATCTCAGATCTCAGCTGACTTCAACCTCTGCCTCCCAGGTTCAGGTGATTGTGGCCTCAAGTGATCTGCCTGCCTCAGCCTCCCAAAATGCTGGGATTACAGGTGTGAGCCACCATGCCCAGCCCAATTTTAGCACATTTTCTTCACCCCAGTTATAACCCGATACTTTTAGGAGTCACTCTTTATTCTTCTTTCCCCCTAGTCCCTGGTGACCACTGATCTATTTTGTCATTGTATAGTTTTATTTATTATGGGAATTTCATATAAATTGCATAATACAATATTTCATCTTTTGGGACTGCCTTCTTTTACTTAGCAGAATGTTTTCAATGTTCATTAGTGTAGTAGCATGCATTGACACTTCATTTCTTTATGGCCAATAATCCTTATGGCCAAATAATTTTCCATTATGTGACTATACTATATTTGGTTTATTCCTTCCTTAATTAACAACATTTTGCTTTGTTCCACTTTTGACTTTTAATACTAATGCAGATATGAACTTTATTTTTACATGTTTTTCTGTGGATATATGTTTTTTATTTTCCTGTTTGTATAACTGAGTATGGAATTGTTGAATCATATGGTAACAATTTTATATTTAAACTTTTGAAGAACTTTCAAAATGTTTTCCAAAGTGGCTGCACAATTATACATTGCCACCAGCAATATATAAAGGTTCCAACTTCTCCATTTCCTTGACATTCACCTGTTATTACCTGTCCTTTTTATTGTAGCCCTCTAGGGAGAGATAATGTAAGAAGTCATGGTCAATTGCATACATATCCTTTTCACCTGGGGGAACTCTAAGACGTATACTTAAAAACAAGATGACTGTACCTTTGACAATAGCCTTTCAATATTTGTACCTATCCAAAAATTTACACGCCTGAGTTAATGAATCACTAATACAAGTAAATCATCTTAGAATTAAAAATTATATTAATTTATTCAAAACCACATTTAAGTTAGTATTTCATATGTTTTGGATTATATTTTTTCTTTTTAAATTTTTAATTATGGATACATGATCACTGTATATATTTACAGGGTTTATGTGATATTTTGATACAAGCATACAATGTATAATGATCACATAAAGGTAAATGGGATATCCATTACCTGAAGCATTTATCATTCCTTTGTATTAGGAGCCTTTCAGTTATAGTCTCGTAATTATTTTGAAATACACGTTGTCATTGTTAACTGTAGTCATCCCTATTGTGCTACCAAACATTAGATCTTATTCCTTTTATTATAGTTTATTTTTAATTAACAATTTTGTATAACTATGGGGCACAATATGATGTTTTGATATATGTACATTATGGAATGATTAAATCAAGATAATTAACATATCTCTCACTTCACACCCATATCATCTTTTTGTGGTGAAAACATTCAAAACCTACTCCTTAAGCAATTTTTAAATATGCAATGCATCAGTATTAACTACGTTTACCATGCGGTGCAATAGATCACTGATACTTATTCCTCCTGTCTAAATAAAACTTTGAATTCTTTGACCAACGTATCCCCTAAAGATATATAAATCTGTTCTGTTCTTGGTTTTTTTTTTTCCATCTTTTTAATCTGCTTCTTGCCAATTTGATTCAAAGGCCTAACTGGTGAACCTAAAAGGGTAGAAAGAAAAAAATAAAATGTTCTTCCTCTCCCACACTACAATAAAAGCAGAGAAGTTCTTTTGCTTAAGGCATTAGGAAGGTGGTTGTAGTGTTTGTTGAGAATTATCAAACCCTTACTCTTTAATGAACAGGGAGAAATATAGGTTTTTATGTGTTTATATGCAGCAAATTAGAGAAGATATGCAGTGGGCTCTACTAATATTCTCTAGTTCTTTCTCAGTAATAAACTGGAAATAATTTTTACCACTGTGACTAAGACAATAATTCTGCTTCTGTCAGATTTTTCTGTGTAGTTCATATAATTCTTGCTTCAGGCAACCCTGTTTTCATTAGAATGCTTGCTTCTTGCCTCAAGGCCATTAACAATAATTAGATATTCTTATCATTTGCCTATTTATTTTGGTAATAGCTGAATAGTGTTGAATCTCTTTTCTCCCCTGCCTTATTGCTCTGTTTCTGTATTTATCCTCTTTCTGAGAGCTTGTCTCTGGTGAAGAAATTTTCCCTGTGGGTTTACCAGCAGAGTTATTCTTTTTACTACAATCGTAAAAATTCCTATTCTCTGCGTTCTCTTATTTACTCTAATGGTAATTTCTTTTTTGAATCTGAGTTAGTGAAAGGCTTTTTCTGGTATCCTAAACTCTCCTAGGTTTCACTGATGACACAGATTTTGTATTCATTTGAAGACTTTTCTTGAAATGTTATATTGGAAAATTTGAAGAGTATGCACAATTTAGAAAGATGCTTTGTTATCATTATATCCTCAGTATTGTTTTGACAAGTAATACTTTTGGTTCCTTGATTGATTTAACTTTATCATTATAAATTAGATATTAATTAATGTATTTCCTTGGATAAAAAGATAAAGTAGTCATATACTTTAGGCTTATATTTTTATATACAAAAATCTTTTAAATGTATGCACCTCCATTCAAATAAGAATTATCCATGCTCCCATTGGTAAATTATAATTTCTCTTAAATTTATTGGTACAATAATATCTGATTGTTATTATCAATTTTATTTCCAGAAATTAAGAATAAGTATGAAAGAGAAGGAAACATTTCTTTCACTATGTAGAAAAAAGGAAAATAATGAGCTACTACTTTTGGATCTTATTTAGGTCGTGTTGAACAAACTTTGGCCAAGGACAGAGTTTTATGTCAGCTGGGACCTCCTACCAACTCACATCTATACATAATTAAGACACTTTGAGTGTGGTTATTTTATAATGACCATTTACTATTCTGATTAACCTGAACATTCAAGCTTCAGGCTCTTATTTCATCATCTAACTCATACATAAATAGACCACATTTGTATAAATGAAGGCCCAATGCACCAACTTCCATTCAAAGCATAAGGAAATGAAAATGATATACAGAAAAACAGTATGACCTATTGTCATGAATGTCTCCCAATTTACCCCAGTTTTGCTGGTAAATTTGATTCTTGTCTAATCTACCCTGAAATTTAAAGGAAGTCTTCAATAATAGATTCTATTTTGAATTGTAATTTTTACCTTACCTTACTTTTAGTTTGTTTGCAATAATATGTAATCATATACATATTTATGTGCTGTAGACCAGTAAAAGATGGCTTCCCTCTACCTTTCTAGGTTGTTTGGCTAGGCTACCAATTAAATTGACAGAGAAGAGGTTGAATACCACTTATGAGAAGTAAGACTTGGTGTTCAATAGATTAGGAGAGTGAATATAGTTAACATTAATCAATTATATGTTTCAAAATAGCTAAAGAGAATAGTTTAAGTATCTCTAGCATAAAGAAAAGATAAATATTTCAGGTGATGGGCATCCCAATTGTCTTGATTTGACTATATAAATGTATCAAATTATCACTTCTACCTCAAAATTATACACATTTAATATGTATCAATGAAAAACAACAAATAAAGATTTTAAAAAATAAAACAAAAACAGATGAACAGAAGAAAAGTTATAGAAATGTATTATATGCATGAGGGCATCATATACAAGAAAAGTGAATATCCTGAAAACCAGCGACATCTAGAAGCTTATATATGCCCAAGGGGGAGGGGAAGGTAGATTTAGGCAACTTAGAAAATAAAAGATTTTTTGAAAAGACAAATGTCACCTCAGAGAAATGGGTGATAGGCTGTGATAAAGTCTGTTTGAACATTGTATGACCTTCAATCTCCTCTCCTGTTACTCCTTCGTGGTTGATGGGATTATCTGGGAGGGAACTCATGACAATTGAGTTTAAAACTTACGGCAATCTCATTATATCATCAAATATTTCCTTGCTTGACTCTTGGTTTGATAGAATCCTACAAACAAGGTAGGTTTATGCATTGAATTTGGTTGATAGATTACCTTTTTTTTTGATGCTATAGGTCTCCCTCACACTTTGTAATCTTCTGAGGTTTATTTCCAAAGAAGCTGTTCATTTGTTGTGTCGAGTTTTCACAGTAGAGTTGTTTATTTATCCTAATGGTATTATTGTTTATTATTTATCCTAATGGTATTATTTAGAATATTTACCTGACCTCTGTGTCCTCTATAAAATAATTCTTAAATCCATCATCCTGATCTGTTTAGATTCAAGTTTTTGACAAGAATGCTTCATAGGTGCATTGTGTATTTCTGTCGAGAGGCATGTATCATCTTTCTTTCCCTCTCCTTCTCTATTTATCTTATTAGAGTTGGTTTTGGGAATTGCCAAGTAGTCCACCCTTATCCCCAGTATTACTTTCTGCAGTTTCAGGACAGGTCAACGGCAGTCCAAAATATATGAAATAAAAAATTTTGGAAATAAACTTCATAAATATTAAAAGGCACACCATTCTGGGTAGAGTAATGAAATTTTGTGTTACCTGTGCCTTCCAGCCCCGTCCTTCCCAGGACGTGAGTCTTCCCTTTGGGATATTTTATGCTACTTGTATGTTAGTCACTTGGCAACCACCTCGTTATCAGATCCACTGTTGTGGTATCCCAGTGCTCATGTTCAGGTCCCCCTTATTTTACTTAGTAACAGTCTCAAAGTACAAGATAAATGATGCTGACAATTTGACGATGCCAAAGGGAAGCCATAAAGTGCTTCCTTAAAGTGAAAAGGTGAAAGTTCTCCAATTAATAAAGAAAGAAAAAGGCATATGCTGAAGTTGTTAAGATCTATGGTAGAAATGAATGTTATAGCTGTCAAATTGTGAAGTAGGACAAATATTTTTTTTTTTTTACTAGTTTTTCTTTCTACTTCAAACTGCAAAAGTTATAGCCACATTATGAGGTAAGCACTCAAAGTGGGAAAGATATTAGATTTATGGCTGGAAGACATGACAAGAAATGTGTTAAAATTGACTGCAGTCCTGTTAAGTACAATCTGCGGTTTCTGACATCCACTGGCGGCCTTGGAATGCACTCTATGGATAAAGAGAGATGACTGTATGTCATAAGAGTATTACAAAATTATTTTATTTCTGTCATTCCTTCTTCATGTATTAGCTAGAATACTTCTATAAAGAGAAAATTCTCCTTTGGTACAATTTTTATAGGAAAGTCAGATTAAATGCTTGATTACTTCTCCTCTTTCATCCATTTCAGATTGATAAATCACTTCTCTAGCAACCTCCAAAAGTACCCAATGGATTTATGTTTAGTATCAGTATACATTTAGGAAGGGTTTTACTTTGAATATGTAAAAATCATTCGAATTTAGTTATCTTAAGGTGATCAAAATATTAAACCAAAACCATATGTACAGTTGAAAAATAATATAAAAGAATAAAAGAAAAATACTAGAGAAAGATTTGTTAAATATGCTAAAAGAGTGATTTGTGTTTAAAAACAGACTTTCCTCAGTTCTTGGAATGCTAATAGCACTAAAATATTGATAGTAAATAAAACAGAACAGTAAAATTCCACTAATACATTTATTTCTTAAAATCTACAATGTGTTGTTTATTTATTATATGCCAGGGTCTGTTCCAAACACTACAACTAATCATAAAGAATATTCTCAACTCCATAAAGAAAGGATTATTATTACCATTTTACATTTGAAGATATCTCACCTTCTTAGAAAGCTGCTTGAGAGTTAATATTATAATTATCCCCTGTTTAACCTCCCTAAATACCTTAGGGGATTTATGAATGTCTCCAGGAGATCCACCATTCTCCTTAACTATCTATGTGCTTGTACATGTTTCTAGAGGTTTTCCATAGCTTTAATCAAATTTTGAAAGGAAACGATGATCTCTTATCCTCCCAGAAAGTCAAGAATCAGTGCAATACCCGAGTTGATTAATAAGAATATGACACAGACATTGAGAATTCAGAGGAGTCTGGTCATTTTTATTTGCACAAATATTATATAGATCTATCTGACAGTACAGGCAATAGCCACCTTACTTTGGATGTATATATTTTTCAATATACATAATTTCTACCTAAAAACTTCTATAGAGTCTCAAATATATCTTGTATCTTAGTTTAAATGTTTTCTGGTGCCATGTAAGACTTAGCATACACATTGCTAGACATTATGTACTTCTGCCTTGAATTTCAGTAGGTATACATTTGTCAATGCCATAAAATACAGCAATCAATGTGTTTACAAATATTTCAGAGAATAAAGATTGCTAGTGAAAAAACAACCATCTAAATAAAGTATAAAGATTGTAAATAGTCACCACCCGTTTTAATGTATGTACTTGGCAAGAGTACCGAGAAGGAACCTCAGGCTGATTTTTCCACCACCCCCAACAGTGATTTCCTTATTAAACACAGAATGACAGTCTCTTTTTCCCATAGCGTTTTTACATTACTCATGTAGATTTTAGTTTCAGCAATATTATCGGTGCCGTCTGAACTATTTTTTAGTGGATTGTTCATTTTTTTATGATAACTCTGTGTCCTTCATCCTAGACTCTACCTCTAATTGTCAGAACAAAGCCATAATATCAGATATTCACTATTAGTAGAATTTCAAAAATACATTCTTCGACTTACCAATAGTTTTAATACTGTGTTATAAATACTGTATTTTAAGCACAAATTGTTCTTTTATAGAAAAAATACTTTTTCCCTGTTGGGTATTCTATTTTATTTCTGCTTAATGGTACTTTTTATCATTCTGTTCATTAGAATAATCATCCTAGAACCATAAACATACTCAGTAAAATGCTTCAGGGGACAGATTATCAATATTTCTAATTAAAGATAGTGTTGACCATAAGCTAATTAGAGTAAGCAACATTTTAAGAGTGGTATGGAAATTATTAAATTATAAATTACTAGGATTAAAAATAATGTATAGTTGGAATTTTATAAGGCTACATAAAGCATTTTTACATTGAAGTAAAAATAATATAGGATTGGATTTTTTCCAATCGAATTTTATTATTTTTAAATTTTCTAATTACTGGCAACAGTGCCACCTGCCAACATTTATATTTAGATCCAAGAAGGAATAAACACTGTACTCTACCTTTATCCGCATTCTATTTGTTTATTTATTTATTGTTCATTCTGGTTTGATAAGTTAAGTGGTAAACTGAAATATTATTAACATAAGCATAGTTCAAACCTTCACTTAAATAATACAAGTGGAGATATTTCTCTTCCTGCTTGAATTAACCTACTTTGCTTTATGATGGAGAGGTCATTGCTAATGCCCAGAGCGAGGAGAAACATTAGGAAGTGAATGATTTATCCTGTTTTCGCATTTGTGTAAACAAGATAACTGTGAATAAATCTTTCCTATTTTACCTCGAAAATACGATTCTAGAATGCATTAAGCCTTAAGCTGGAAATGGAAAGGACTGAGATGAGTAAAGTCAATCCTTTGGAAAAGCAGAAGCCAGAAGAGGGGCAACCCTGGCTCCAGAAGTCACGTGAAAGCGGAGGCTTTGCTTGTCAGGATCATACTCTGTGACTTCAAAAAGTGGCTCCAGGGGAGAGAACAATGTTTCTTACAAACACTAGAAGAATGTTTGTCTGAAGCTAAAGAAGTCAAGGACTGATTGAATTCTAAAGCAGAATGAAACCCTCATGATTCCATGGTAAACTCAGAGGTATATGCAAAAAGCAGAAGTGGTTAAAATAAATCTTAAGTAATTCTCAAGTTAGCAGGAAATCAGGAACAAGATTTATTGGCACCAGAATTATTTGTGCAAATATATACATATAGAAAAAATAGAACTTTTAATTCAAGATATAAAAGTGTTGAAGTAATGCTGAAAAAAATTATACTGTACTTCCCACTCCTGCCCTCAAGGGGACCACTATGAAACAAAAAAAATAAGGCTCGAATGCTATGATCATTTTCCTGTTTTATATTTGGTGCATTAGATATAAAGATTTCTTCAAAGTTACTTCTGGGCATTCTGTAGAAAATCAGCCCATTGGGAAAGAAGTGGTAGTACATATCCAATATAACCAGCAAACCAAACGTTAAAAATTTTTAAAGCAAGAAAATTGGTAAAGTCAGAAAACTATTCTAGTGAAATTACTATATACGTAATTCACAAGTAAATGAAAACACTAGGATGCGGCCAGATGATTGAAGCTTAAATACCTTATTTTGGCTAAACAAGGGGAAAATGGTTTTAAGCTTCGGGATGAAGGAAGCAAGTCATAAGAAGTGAAGGAGAGGAAAGGTGTGGTAAATACGGGTTTTTTGTTGTTGTTGTTGTTGTTGTCGTTATGCAGCTATCAGATGGGTGGTAAGAGTGGTCTCCAAGAGTAGCTTTCTTCCTGATAAAAAGGCATTTTTATAAATAGAAACTTCCTTCGTAAATTTAAATTTCTTTGGCAAAAGAGGATATCTATACGCTTTTAGGCAGTTAGGGGGCACTAAAGAGCTTTTTCTGTATTGCTGATTCTCAATTGCCTTTAGTCAAAATAATCTGTATGCCAGCCAGACATATTTTGAAGTGGTATATTGTGGTACGCTTCCATCTGCACCTGTGCTAAGTAGCACCTTTATCAGCAAAATTCTGTTCTAAGTAGGCAGCACCAGATAAATGTTATTCTTCCCACAATCATGTCCCAATGAGGCCTATTTCTGTCAGGGTGTGTTTTGTGTTGTATGAACCTTTTTGAAGTATCCGATGCATGAGACTTACAGTGTCCAGTAGAGTCATAAAGATGATTAGAGTATGTTCAGTAATTTTCCTCAGATTACTGACGAACACAAAAGAATAGAGTGGTGTGCTATCAGGTTGTATGTTTAGCATGTCAGGATGGCCTCATTGAGAAACCTTTCCCCTTCTCTATCACCACATACCTCATGTTGGAATTATTTAGCTATATCTTTACTTCTCCACTAGAAGGCCACTAATGTACTTGCCTCCCTTGATTGTGGGCTGAACTGGTGACTGCTTTCTAATTAGAATACCTAAAAATTGGAGGACGTCACTTTCAGTATTAGATTACAAAGAGACTATATTGATCTCTCGCTGTCTCACTCTGAGAGAGGCCAGCTGCCATAACTGTGATCTTCCCTTCAGAGAAGCTCATGTAGCAAGGAACTTAGAGAGGCCTCGAACCAAACACCCAGTGGGGGAAGTAAAGCCCTCAGTCCAATAGTTTGTGAGAAACTGAACACTGACAGCAAAACATGAGTGAGCTTGAAAGTGAATGCTCTAAGTTGAGCCTTCAGAGGAGACCTCAGCTGAGGTAGAGGCTAAGTCATTGAATTCTTGACCTATAGAAACTGTAAAATAGTAAGTATTTATTTATTAAGCTACTGAGTTTGCAAATGGGGGTGGAGACTTGCTATATGGTAGTAGATAACTAATGCATCTACCTTAGTAGGGTCTTTTTCTGAATCATTTCTTTATTCCCCAGATAACTACATAATCCCTTGCTTTACTGTGGATTACCTGGATCACACTACATGTTCAATAAATAGTTCTCAGATTGTATTTTGAATAATAACAATAAAAATCTATTGAAGGCTAAAAATTATTTAAGGCCAACATTATTTAAGGTATTTCACATATATTTCTGCTTTTTTTTTTTTTTTTTTTTTTTTTTGAGATGGAGTCTCACTCTGTCACCCAGGCTGGAATGCAGTGGCATAATCTTAGCTCACTGCAATCTCTGCCTCCTGGGTTCAAGCGATTCTCTTGCCTCAGCCTCCCAAGTAGCTGGGACTACAGGCATGCGCCATCAAGCCTGGCTGATTTTTTGTATTTTCAGCAGAGATGAGATTTCACTGTGTTAGCCATGATGGTATCAATCTCCTGACCTCTTGATCTGCCCGCCTCAGCCTCCCAAAGTGCTGGGATTACAGATATGAGCCATCATGGAAATCATTGCAACCTCCCTATGAGGTAGGTTCAGTCATTCTCTCCATTTTACAAATGAAGAAATTGAAATCTGGAAATATTATGAAATGTTTTCAAGAGCACAGTTGCTAAGAAACAGAGTCCTACAATTGAACCCAAATAGTCTAGCTCCAAAGTACATGCTTTCAGCCTTCATGCTTTTCTGCTTTTCTATGAATTGATGAATACTTGCTCAATAAAAGAATGAATCACCTAATCATTATAACACTGAAGCTTACAAATTTAGCACTTAAATTGTGTCTTTTATTTTTCCCGGATATGTAATGAACACTACTTAGGAACATTAAAGCTGTGGTCTACAAATTGTTTTTGTAGACACACTGTTTAAAAACATTTGACCACCCACAAAGAAATCAGAAATAGGTAAAGTAATTTTAAAATAAAGAAAAATCCGTTTAAATACAGAAGACAAATCTTACATTCTAGTGAAATAAGAATTCTAGTAATATGAACTCATAGCTCTTCTTCCCTTTCTTCCTTTCTCTCCCCAAAGAACACCTATATCTTTTCAAACAAAATACCTACTTTTAGATGTAATTCTAGGACGCATAAAAATACAATTTATTTCCCTCATAATTTTCTCAATTCTACTTGTCTAACATTGATTTTTTTTCTATTTGTAATGCAGCATAACCCAATAGAATTTCCCATTGTTTCTTTCCTAAAATTGTGCACCCGCACCATCAATCATGCCAGGAAGAGCTAGCACAACTTTGGAATGAAAACCAATAACCTACTATGAAAATAGAGACAAGACAGCTTAGAAGACTGATTATGAATTATAGAGCTGCTTCCTGATCTGCAACCGCCCAAATTCTTACAGCTTGACAGCTGTTTAGTGAGCACAGGACAAACCGCAGGCTTGCCTTTAGGACCTAAATGAGGGCAATTTGCACAGTTTGTGGTGCAGTTACCTCAGAAAAGACTACAAATCAAAATATTTTAAACTAAAGCACTGAAATAGCTCTGTTTCCAAGTTTCCTCATCTTTAAAATGGGAATAAAGACATTTAAAATTTTAGAGTTGTTTCAAGAATAAAGTTAAATAAATCACATATTTGAAAGATTTATTAATATAATAGTTAATATACAAATGCAAAGTATTACCCCAGTTGTTATGACTGTCTTTGATATAATATTATTCTTAATTTTACTGCTATGCAATTTGTCTTTTTATAATTGTTTAATAATTTTCAGTTTATGAAGAATTGCAATAGTGTAAGAACGCATATCCTTTACCTAGATTTATCAATTGTTAACATATGATGAATCTATTTTATTGAATCATTTTGTGTACACCCTACACACTCTCTCAGGCATGCTTCCTCTCTGAATTATTTGAGAGTAAATTATCTCAACCTAAAGGTAGTTAGAGATATGAGTTTTTCATCCTAAATCCTTCGAAGTGTATTTCCTATGAGAAAAGGCAATATTTACATAACCACAATTAAAAAATCAAAATCAGCAAACAATATGCATAGAAAACTCTTGTCCAACACACTATCCATGCTCAAATTTTGAAAATTGTCCTAAAAATGTCTTTCATAGCTATGTCCTCAACCCAACCATTCCCTTTTTTTTTTGTAGAAAAATATAAGCCTTTTAAAAATACTTTAGTCTTTTATGATCTTGACACTTTTTCAAGAACACAGGTAATTTTCCGTAGAATTTCCCTCATTTGTCTCATATATACTGTGCCTTAATTTATATATTTGCATAGAAATGCATTAGGATAGAATTTCTAAAGCATTTTTGAAAAAGTCCAAGAAGCAGATAGACAATATGCTCTTTGCTATTCCTGAGGAAAAAGGAAAGAAAAAGTGATGCATATTCCTTTGGATTTCCAACAGATAAATTTCAGTTTGGTTCTCATTGAAAGCTGTTAATATTTTTTACAAAAGCAAAAGCGGACTAAAAGAAATCAATGATGGTGGAGGAGATGAAGAAAAGTTGGCTAATGGGCACGAATGTACAGTTAGATAGAAGGAAAAAGTTTTAATGCTGGATAGCAGAGATCGAGGACTGTAGTTAACAACAAGGTACTGTATATTTTAAAGTAATTTGAAGAGAGGACTTCTACTTTAGGTGATTATACTCTGGAGGTGATAGATAATTTAAACATCCTGAAATGATAATTTTGCATTTTATGTCTATAACAAAATATCACATGTACCCCATAAATATGTACAAATATTATGTGTCAATTTAAAAAGCACTGTAGATTATTTTTTTAAAAAAGAGATCTATCACCTTGAGATTCATTGTGTTTTACACACCATATTGAGAAACAGATACGATATTTAGACACACATCTGTAAAATGATAGTTGTGTTTTCTAATGTTTTTGATACCTTCTAGACATAGAACTGCAATGGTCTCCCCTTACCTGCAGGAGATATGTTCCAAGACCCCAAGTGGGTGCCTGAAACCACAGATAGCGCTGAACCCCTTTCCAGTCAATCAGAACATCTTTCTATTCATGCTAATGCCTTTTTCATGTTTACCAAGCACTCATCATGTACGGTGACAGTAACTTTCCCAGTTTGAGGTGCAACAGCAAAACTAAAACAAGTTTTGTTTTTTTTTTTTCCCTTCTCACAATTTGACAGACAATTTATTCTTACTTCCAATTTTGGCAATCTCAGCATGTGATTTCCTTTGTTTATTAAGTTTAGAGCAGTCACCTTTCTGTTTAAGAAAAACACTGTGTCTCTTTGGCATATCCAAATAGCCAACATCACTAGTTTTGTGCTTTGGAGCCATTATTGTTGTTGTTATTATTATTATTTAATTTGCATGTTTATTAGTTAGGTTGCACATTATTCCATATGCTTAGCTATTATTAAGTAAAATAAGGGTGACTTGAACACAAGCATTAGGATACCATGACAGTTGACCTGATGACCGAGATGGCTACCAAGTGACTAACAGGGAGGTCCACAATGTGTACAGCATGTAAATGCTGGACAGAGAGATCATTCGCATCCCAGGCAGGACCGTGGGGGACAGTGCAAGATTTCATTACGCTACTCATTACACTACCAGAAGACTGTACAATTTGGAACTTACGAATTGTTTGTTTTTTGAATTTTTAATATTTTCAAATTACAGTTGACCATGAGTAATTGAATCGGAGGAAAACTAAACTGTGGATAAGGGAAGCCCACTGTTATTCATCTTTTCTATCACTGAAGATTTATTCATTCCCCCAAAATGTCATACTGTCTACAAGGGCAGCCAGTTTCTCAGTAGCTATCCTTTAGCAAATTGAAATAGACTAATGAAAAGGCAAGGTGTATTCCTGTAGGAATTCCAAGATCCCAGCAACAGCCCTGAATCTGTAGGAAACCAACCCCTCGTTGTGAGTTAAAACTTCAAGATGAAGTTTTAACTTCTTAACTTTTCACATGCCTGGAAGGTTAATTCAGCAAAGATCAAGGCAGAACTTCATTTGCCATTGTCATTTAATCTTGTTAAGTACTAATTGCTGATTTCTGTATAATCTTTGCATACTCAGGATAATAATAACAGCTAAATCCATCTCTGAAAAAGGCCACTGTTTTCAAATATAAATTGCTACCATAATAATAGCTGCCGGTCTCAGGAGGAACTATGGTGTTATGGTGTATTATTTTATATTTTATGAGCAATGAAATGGCAATATGAACCAATCCTTGACCTCTGACTTCAAGAAATATATGAACTGCTTCTCTTCTGGTTCCTTTGTTACTTTGCATATTACCAAGCATTGGAATAAAGCAAGCATGGTTTTAATTTTCACCTGCCAAAACTGCTAAAATCAATCTTGCTGCATTCAATAAACAACTCACTGTGCATAGATGGGTAAATTTTATTAGTTGATGAATAGCAATGGGATCCCGCCATTAAATCATAAAATAAATCCCATATATGTGACAAATACTTTTCAGTCCATGACCATCTTCCTAGGTAATCATATATAGTATGAAAGATGAATTTTCTTATGACCTTATGTGTACAGGACAAAATACAATGATGTTGTAAGTCGTGAGCTTCATACAAAGTAGTTTGTTTTTAGCAAAGTGTTAGAAAATCCTCCCAAGACTAGGAGGCCATCTTTCAGTGCTAATTTGATCTACTACTTAATCAAGGGCACTATCTCTCGTGGGTCATTTATTCAGTCAACAAATTTTTGTCAGATCCTATACTGTAAAAGATATGATTCAAGGCTCTTTAAAGATAAAGATGGAGTAAGACATATTACTACCTTTAGGAGACTAACAGTTTAAATGGGGAAGAAGCCATATGAGCAAATGATCAGCACAGCGTGATAAATGCAAATTGTTATGAACGTGCTCTCTGAGAAGTAGAACCTAATTCTTACTTGGAAAGAGATAATATGAAGTTTCATTTTCCTTATAACTTCCTCCTCCTCCCCACTTTAGGTTAGAAACCCTTTCTCTGTACTTTCATGTGAATCTGTGTATGGTTCTACCATGGTGTTTACCATACAATATTGAGTTTGAGCTCTTGCTAGCTGGATGACTGTGACAAGACAGACCTCTAAGTCAGTTTCCTCTTTTTTTAAGTGAGAACAATTTGTTCATTCATTATTGATCAAGAAAACTTCTCTGCGCTACATATTTTTTAGCGTAATAATATATTTTTAATATTACTTTATTTATAGGGCTAATATTGGGATTCAATGAGATAAATCAGACAAATCATTTAGCTCAGTATCCAGCACATGGTAAATTCTCAATAAATACTGACAACATACTTATTATTATGTTGCATAATTTTGGTGAATATTATATTTTTAGCTGCTTTTATTTAATAACAACATGTTCTAAATATGTGTTTAAAGTATATGTAATTTTTGTCTTCATATCATGAAACTCTTAACAGTTTGAGGAGATTCAGATAAAGCTCAGGTAGATTAAGAGATTTATTTATTTTCAGAGTTCAATAGTACATGTATTTAACAATTTAACTTGTGACTTTCTTTTCCACCAGTGCCTATCCCATTACCCAATACGCAGTAGGAGATTAATACTTTTTGTCCTATTGATTTCTTCAGCTTAGGAACAATTAAGCCATTCATTGAACAATTTCCATTTCTCCTAATAAATACTTCTCTCTCTGTCACCTGCATGAATAGCTTCTTCTGAGAAGGAAGAAGAACCATGAAATTTGGTGCTTTCAAAAAAAAACAGATGAATGGAGTTCACTTTTTTACCCTGCAATACAGAGTTAGGGCCGACTTTCATTTTGGAAGTTAACATTTTGGGCTATACATAATCAAAAAAAGAACACCCCGACTAATGTTTTAGAGTAAATTCTTTTATTTTAAAGATATTGATTTAATTCAATTGCATTCTGTATACCAAATTTTACCTTTTAATGCCATTTGTAGAATTTTAATTTAGCAAGCATTTCAGTGTCTGATTTCTTATTCTTAATGGATTCATATAACATAGGTAATTGCAATCTTGCTACAAAATGCCAAGATTTTAATATGATTAATGTTTGATAAGTACTTAACGTTCAGTACATTAAAAACACACAAGGACACACAAAAGTTCTGTGTCTTCTTTTTGTTATTGAGACGTACATCACTAATCTTTTATTAACTTCTTTTCTTCTGGGTAATACATCCCCAGTATGAATTTCCACTGGGACCTGCCGTTATTAGATCAGGTAGATTGAATCACACAAAACCAAATGGGTCTTTTTTACCCTTTCATTAAGTCCCAAAGCAACTGTCGTCACTCACTAGAGGAACAAGAAATCTAGATCTGCAGTTATGTTTTCTGATATAGTTTGGCTGTGTCCCCAACCAAATCTCATCTTGAATTGTAGTTCCCACAATCTCACATGTTGTGGGAGGGACCTGGTGGATGGTAATTCAATCATGGGGATAGTTATGTCCGTGCTGTTCTCATGACGGTGAGTGAGTTCTCACAACATCTGTTGGTTTTATAAGGAGCTTCCCCCACATCACTCTGCACTTCTCCTTGCTGCTGCCATGTAAAGAAGAATGTGCTTGCTTCTCTTTCTGCCATTATTGTAAGTTACCTGAGGCTTTCCCGGCCCTGTGGAACTGTGAATCAATGAAACCTCTTTTCTTTATACATTACCCAGTCTCAGCTATGTCTTCATTAGCAGTGTGAAAACGGACTAATACACTTGCTTACTGAATTCGAGACCTATTTTACATTAAAAACTATATATTATAGTGCCTTGATACTTAATGACATTTTCATATTTTAGAGTTATTAACAGTGTGGTTGCTACTACATGGAAAACGAAAAACAAAACACCACCACCACCCATCTGTCTATATTGTGTACTTGAGAGTTTAGTTTCAACCTCCAATGCTTTTATTGCCACCATTTTTTCATTTTTAGTTTTTATTATTTTATACTTTTTAAAAATAAGAAATGCTTCACAAATTTGCATGTAATCCTTCCAAAGAGGCCATGCTAGTCTCCTCTGTATCATTCAGTATATGTGCTGCCTAAGTGAGCAGTCCCCACCATTTCTAAACAGTTCTAAATTCTTTCTTTTTTTTTTTTTTTTTTTAGGGCTTAGTCAGGGGAGTGGGGTGGGGCACAGCTCTAACAGAGCGATTTGCCCACAATCCATAGCCAAACACGGAGAGCACAATAAGGTCACATCTTCATGGGGTGAATGTTTATTTCTGAGCCCACTGAATTCCCCTAGGGACAAAAAGGCTGGGCAGCAGTGACATCCAGTCATAATTCTTTTACCTTGTTGAAAGCAGGTTGAGTGAGCTAGGCAAGTCACTTTTTATTCTCTAACAGAAACATTAAAACATGAAGCAAGTGTAATTTCTGTATACAGAGATTCTCATGAGAATTCTGTGGGTACACCATGTTTCATTTTTTGTAACAAATGCACTTCAAGTTTCTGGGTCTGGTGAACACATATCTTCGTGTGGCTTATGTCCATATCATGGAAGTTTACAACTTACTGTTTACAGTTTCTCATCCCTTGAGAGAGGCAATTCATTAATTTTCTGGTGACGATTATAAGCCTTTTTGCTTTATAGGGAGATTGGGCTAAGAGATTCCCTAAACACCCAGGTTGTAATCCCTGTCATGTTATTAACAACACAGTAAAGCTAGTTTATCATTTTAGTCTTATCTCTTCATTTACAAAATTGAAGTCTTGACCTGGATATTCTTTAAGGTATTGTGCCCCCAAACAAACAAATGAACAAACAAAACTATGACTTTGTCTTGTTAAATATTTCAGTGAAAAAGTTTTTGTTCAGTTGGAGTGAAGGGAAGTGTGTAACCGATCATGCCTGTTTAGCAGTGATATTGACAGACCCGGCAATGATTTATTTGTGCATGCAAGTTAGATTTCCTGGTGATGGAACAAGAGAAAGACACTAATTAATTACAGACACAGAAGGAAGTAAAACGACAGCCCCAGACTTGACCCTCTGCTGGACTTGCAGCTGACATCCAGCTTTCATTCTTAATTCTTGATGCTTCTGCTACTTTTACTGTTTTCAACCTTCGCAAGCATGTCTTGCCCCTGTCCTTTAAAATCTTCTAATTCCCTTCCTCTGCTAATCCGTATCCACATGAGGAAAGCAACTATATGGTTCTCATCAAATCGATTTCAAACTCTATTATCTGCTTTAGGGCTAAGTTACTCTTAGACCACTAGAAACAATTATAAGCAAGTTTTTGCAGAAATTTTTCTTAGGATACCTTCTCAGAAAAGTAACTATTGGGTTGAACTACTGCATATGACACTTAAAGGTATTGATAAATTTTGTCAAACTATCCTCCAGGAAGATTATACCCCTGGAGGAAGTGTGTCTGTTTCCTGGAATTACATTGTCATTTTATCTTAAACATTTCCAAAGGTGTTTCATTTTAATTTACATTTCTTTGATGTCTAGCAAGTAGAATATTTATTAGCCATTTTATTTATTGTTGTAAGAATACACTATTTATGTTACCGGATAGGGGTCCCGATCCAGACCCCAAGAAGGGTTCTTAGATCTTGCACAAGAAAGAATTAAGGATGAGTCAACAGTGTAAAGCAAAGGCAAGTTTATTAAGAAAGTAAAGTGGTGAAAGAACAGCTACTCCATAAACAGAGAAGGGTGTTCTCGAAAGTATGAGGAGGAACATGTCCACCCTAGGTACAAAACCTTTTTTTTTAACCTAATTAAAAAAAAAAAAAAAAAAAACAAGAAAAACAATTCTTTTTTTTAAACAGTTTTTTTTTTTTTTTTTTAAACCTAGGTACCTTCTTTCACCTAAGTAAAAAAAAAGATCATGGAACTACAAGGACTTACGATAAGAGATTAATTTTCTTAATTACTATATTTTACAAGAATAAATATTACTGTCTTTAAAGCAAAATTAGGAATGCTGTTGTTCTCAGGTTGTTGGGCTGTCTGGATACTCCCAAGTCTAAGTCTGTTTAGTAAACATTATTTGTCTGTTTCCTTAACCTTAAGCCAGTAGAGGCTGGGAATACCTAATTTTCTGGGAATGCAGAAAATTAGGTCCCAGCCTCATTTTCTTAGCCCTCACTCAAGATGGAGTCGCTCTAGCTCCAACACCTCTGACATGTTTCTCCCACTCCTTTACAAGAGGACCTTTAATCTTAAAGATATAGTCATTTCCATGGTCCACAGAGAGATGTTACAGGAAAGATGTCCGAATCCAGACCCCAAGAGAGGACTTTTAGATCTCACACAAGAAATGACTCAGGGCAAGTCCCTAGACTAAAATGAAAGCAAGTTTTGTTAGGAAAGTAAAGGAATAAAAGAACAGCTACTCCATGGACAGAACTGCTCTGTGGGCTCCTGGTTGCCCATTGTTATGGTTATTTCTTGATGGTATGCTAAACGAGGGGTGGGTTATTCATGCCCCCTCTTTTTAGACCCTATTGTGTAACTTCCTGGCATTGTCATGGGATTTGTAAACTGTCTTGGTACTGGTGAAAGTGTAGCCTTGAGGATGACCGGAGTTAATTCTGATCACCATCTTCGTTTTGGTGGGTTTTGTCTGGCTTCTTCACTGCAACCTGTTTTGTCAGCAGTCTTTATGACAAGTATCTTGCGCCTGCCTCCTATCTCACCTTGTGACTTAGAATGCCCTAGGAATTCTAAGGCTGGGAATGCGGCCCCAAACGTCTCAGCCTTATTTGACCCAGCTCCTATTCAAGATGCAGTTGCTGTGGTTCAAATGCTTCTGACATTTATGTTTTGGCCCAGTTTTCTTTTGGTATATCTATTTGTTTTACTATTTAATCCAACTCTTTACAGTAATGCTATAGCGTATATTCCAACGTTATATGTACTGAATCTCTAAAGTGAAGGTATTAATTGATATATTCCAGATATCAAACAGGTTGGGAGCAAAGCTGATTTGTATTTTGAAAGATAAGAGAGCTGATTATTTTTATATTTCTGAACAAATGAAATATACCCTCATTCTCTCTGAAAAGGGACTGAACTGAGCAGTCAATAAATATTTGAAAGCAGAGTACATATGTGAATTTAGAAAAGAGAAAAAAATGAATCTGTGTTATTATAACAATATGCTTGGGCGATATTTCATCCTGGGATAATTTGTCCTTTGTCTCCTGAGTCACAGAGACAGTGATTTTTGAGGTATTGCTGTCACGTTTTCCTAGGTAACAAGCACAGGATCAAGGGCTTCATCAGCACTGGCCTTGTGATCTCTTTTACGTTGCAGAAGCTCCTGTGTAAAGCTCACAGGGAAAGTGAATGCTTTTAGCTTCCTCTAGGACCAGGGCCATGTTTGTCTGTGTCCTCCTTTGAGGCTGTTCCTTAATCTCTATTTAAAAGTGAAAGATAAATGGGAATAAAATAAGCTACATATTACGAGATCAATAAGAAGAGACAAAACAATAAACATAAGCACCTACATTGAAAGCACAAAATGAACTGTAACAAAGGATTAAGGTAGGTTTGTCCACTGGATTATTTATAGCCCAAAACAATAAAACAAACCTAGGATATAAGCTTAAAGTTCAATTCATAAAACATTTTTAAAGAAAGATTTGCAGAATAAATACTTTTTGTTTTACAATCAACCTATGGTCTGGGTCAGTTAATAATGCCATTCTTTCTTGCTGTAACTATGTAAATGCCGTTCATCAGTCCAGCATTATTTTCAACTGGGCCTAGAAAAGCCTTAGAATGCTTCTGAACAAAAATATCTAAGCAGCTGTTATCAATCAAGAAGTTGGCATTTGAATTAACACATATTAGCATTTCGATGCTTGACTCATCTGCTAAAGGTATGTACAGTTTTATCAATTTAAAGATAGAAAAGCGAATCAGCTTTTATGCAGCAAGTTAATTCGTTCTCCAATGTTAGCAGCTTTCTAGCATAGGCTTCTTTCTCAGCTCTTGAGCCTTCTTTTTTTTTTTTTTTTTTTTTTTTTTTTTTGAGTCGGAGTTTCGCTCTTGTTGCCCAGGCTGGAGTGCAATGGCGCGATCTCGGCTCACCGCAACCTCCGCCTCCTGGGTTCAGGCAATTCTTCTGCCTCAGCCTCCTTAGTAGCTGGGATTACAGGCACGCACCACCATGCCCAGCTAATGTTTTGTATTTTTAGTAGAGACGGGGTTTCGCCATGTTGGCCAGGATGGTCTCTATCTCTTGACCTCATGATCCACCCGCCTCGGCCTCCCAAAGTGCTGGGATTACAGGCGTGAGCCACCGCGCCCAGCCTCTTGAGCCTTCTTTAAGCCACAGCTTCCCAACTGGAATACACACCAATAGGTCAAAACAGGTACTGGTATATAGAAGTTATTAATTCCTCAGCCCTAAGAAAGCCAGGTGGAATTGAAGATGCCAGAAATCTGGGGCTGTTACAACCATAAACAGCCACATCCGTGTACTCCAGTGTGCCAATATTATTTCCTATTCATATTATGAAAAAGATGGAAATTTTTGCTTTGAATTATGGAACAAACAATCCTGTCCTAGTCAGAGACATTAGTACATGGGTAGTTTCTTCTAACTCTTACTCAAAATGTTAGAATTTTTCAAAATAATCACAATAAAAAAGAGTCAAAAGATTTATATTTTGGAATGGAATGTGTATATATGTATTTATGTGTCACTTAAAGGCGGGGATATGTTCCGAAATAATCTAGGGAATTTAGTGATTGTGGAAATATCAGAGAGTGTACTTACACAAACCGAGTTTATATAGCCTAACAAACATCAAGGCTATCAGTACAGCCTATTGCTCCTAGGCTACAAACGTAAACCTGCAAGACATCTTACTGTACTAAATACTATAAGAAATTGTAGTACAATGGGAAGCATTTGTGTATCTAAACAGCTAAACACAGAAAATGTGAAATGGAAATACAATATCATGATCTGATGAGACCACCATCATATATGTGGTCTGCCATTGGCCAAAACATTTTTATGCAGTGCATGACTGTATTTATTATATGTATACATATTTTTCAGTCTGAGACACAACAGATTTTACCTGGAGTGAAATACGTTGTTGTGTGCTGCGCTTTCCTAATGCACAGCTACTGTTCAGTGAAGCTCCTGGCATTGTAAGCATCAAAGTCCACTAGACGATCTTGAGTATTTACGGAGCATTATTTGACAATGAGGTTATTTTGGTGTCAAGAGATGTTATAAACTCTAGCTGAGATTAACTTCATGGAGTGACTTCCTAAGGCAACTATATCTTTTCTTTCTCATTCAAATCTGTCTAGCTTGTATCTCTCTAGACACTTATAATCATGGTACTAGATTGATATGAATTAATAGGTTGATGAAAAATATTTCTTAACAAATTTAAAAATTTCAGGTACAATTAATCTTTAACTGCCAGGTATGTGTATTACAGGACACTGAATGGGAACCAGTTGGGAAACATAAAACAAATTATAATTCACACATTCAATACAAACAAAACTATAAAGCCAATAAAAAGCAAATTGACAGTTAATTTAATGTGACAGATGATTGCTTTTAACAGAAAGCAATCACACTTAACATCACAAATATGAGTTGATTACTCCAGAGCAATTCTTTGGGCCAGGCAGACTGATGCTGCTTCTTGCCTCATAACTGAGTCTCCTTCAATCCTTTCTCAAATTGCTTTTAGAGTGGTCATTGCAAGTGATTCAGTTCTTCGAATGGCTCCCTACTGCTTACTATAATACACAGATTTCATCAGTTAGTGAACAGAATCCTTTTTATCTGAGTCTTGCTTATCTCTAGCCTCATCTATTTTTAATGTAGTCTATCATTATTTAAACAGGTCTATATAATTTGTTCCAGCTCTACTATGCTAAGTATTTGCAGTCTCCACAGATGTCATCTTGTTTCTCTCTTCAGAGCCTTTCCGACATGCCATTCCCACTATCTGTGAAGTTCATAGCAGCTCATGGCCATTCCTTCGGAACTGGATTTTGGTATCTTCCGGGAAATGCTTTGTAATACACTCCCTCTTCTCCTCCAGCTCTGCATAAATTGACCCCCTCTTTCTGCCCACCAAAGCAGCCTATGCATTCCTGTTTTGACCAGACTTGACGCTCTATGCTATAAAGAACCGGTTTATTCTACTTGTCTGTGAGATCCCTGAGAGACGGGCGAGGTCATATTCACACCCCTTGCATTTTTTAATTCCATTTTGACAGTTTTAAATTCTTCATAAATATTTTTGAAGTGAACAAAGCGGATGAGCTCACACTACCGGAGTTACTGGACATGCTAGTTTCTGGTTTGGGCTTTTTTCTTTGTTTCATTTTGTTCGAGGACGTGTGTGTCCTCATAATGCTGAACGCAAGAAGGATAAGCAGACATTTTGTGTGAGTTACTTCCCTGAGGGGGCTTCTTGTGAGATATTTTTCACCTTTCTTTTCTTTTTTGCTTTGCTTTTGCTATTACTTCTGTGTCTGTTCCCCGGCTCTCCCTCCTGTTTGACCTGTATTAGACATTTTACAAATTTCAGAGTCTTTGAAGCTGTGCAGTAAATGTATATAGAAGTGAATTGTCTCTTGGAACTAGATTAACTATTTGTTTTGTAGAAGTCCAAGAGATGCTTTTATTTGGTTGCTAACAAAATGCGAAATCAGTATGGTGTGGGTATTCTTTCAGTGCCTAGAATGGGTACCAGGTAGATACGCCAACATAAAACCAAATGACATTAAAGCCGTGGTATTAAAATAGAGAGCTCAGTAAAGGAATATTATGTAAATTTTCTCTGTTTTCCACTTTATTTTACTAGTCAATAGGCATTGTCTGAAATTCCAAAGAGTCATTCGTATAGTTAAAAGGAAAATAATGACAAATTTGAGTTATTTGACAATAATAAAGAAATGTCTACACAAATCACAAATGATGACAGATATATTTATTTTTGCCTTAGCATTTATTACATTTGGTAAAGAAGAACAATTTTTAAGAAACTCATTAGACATCCTTGACATACTTAAGAAAAATTGACTGCCACCAAGATTTGGTTGTGCAGAATTTCTAAACTCACACAGCATTAGAACTGAACTAGCATTGGATGCCATCCTATGAGTTCATTAATAGTTAAACTTTATGTATTTGGTTATGCAACAAATATTTATAAAGTGTTAAACATGTGCACAGCATTCTTCCAAGCCTTGGGAATAGTAGTACAAGAGAAGAGTCTACAGTTTTACAAAATACAGGCTCCCTCCGCCTTGTTGTTAATACTTCTGTATAGGCATGGGTTTATTATACATATTCAAAACATTGGGGAGGGTATAGATGACATAAAATTAAAACATTTTGGTTTAGTTTCTAAGCCCCAAAGTGAATTATATAAATCGACAAATTTTTAATAGTTATCTGTGATCCACTTTCTGGCACTGTATGAAGTAACACAGTGTAGTGGAAACAGCAAGTACTGGCTTTGGAACCAGAATGCCTAGAATCTGATCCTCATCAGTTCTGCCAGAAACTCATTGTTCAATCCTAAATAGCATGACCTCCCAGGTTTTTAGGAAATAACATTAGATTTTCCTTAAATGTGCTTCTACCTATGATTTTCTGCCTACGGAATATAATAATTTGCTAATGAAAGTGCCCCATAATCACTAAATAACTGTTACCCATCTCTATTGTTGAACTAATAGCCACAACTTACAAAGGAAGATCAGTTGCAAAAGCCATGTGAGTCTAAGCTTCCTCCGAACAAGAGCACACATATCTTAAGCAATGCAATGCAGAGAGTCAGAGAAGGTGTATATTGACTGATGTTACACATGATCCACTAGTAACTGTACATGTAACACAATAACTAGTTTTAAATTCTTATTAAGTCGCATGAAACTTATAATAGAGAAATACTAGCAGTAGCTATGGCACGTTAGCAAAATGTGAAGTCATTTTTCCCAGCTTTTGTAAACTGCTGAGACTATCTAATGTTATAGTTCTCAATGGAATTTCATTAAAGCTACATCTGAACCACTTACAAGTTGACCTCATATATCAAGGACCATCAGCACTTTACTGCTATCCATGTGGTAGGATAAATTATTTTGGCAACATGCATTTCTGGGAATGCCATATTTACTGAGGCTAGCAATTAATCACTTACAGTTGTATTTGAATAAAATGTGTTTCCAGGAAAATATTTTAATTTTATTATCCCTTTTATAATTTCACTAGGCAAATTAGATGACTTGAAATAGAGATGGATTTTCACAAAAAGTTATTACTTGATAGTACAGTCTATACAACCACCTAAATCCAACTTTATCCTGTGGGGCTTAGTTTATTATAACTCATGAATATATAGAATTTGATTCATTTTAAGCTGCACATGTCTACATTAACAGTAGAAGTAGTGTTCTTTAAGATTTAAAATGAAACTTTAAGTATCTTTTAAAAATAAACTTAATCTGAAGATTTTGTTTTGATATTACCTATATTTGATTTATAATTTTTTCTCTATAAGTTATTTTTATAAGACCCTCTTATCATTCAATATAATAAATAATTATTGTGGTGGTGTTGAAATAGATACATGATTCTAAATTACCAAAAAAATGTCATCCATACGTTAGTAAGGTCATTTTGAAAAGGATGTTAAATGATAATTTAACTCATTTGAACATTAGTAAATATGCACAGTCTCACTGTTACTGATATGAAGTTAAGGTTTATATACAATAACATTTTTTTCAAATATGAGACTTTACCATAAATTACTAATGTTATTTAAAAACTTTGCAGACTTTCTTTTGATAATTTCTTATGCATAAACATATTAATATTTTCTTTGTAATATATTTTGCGCAAATTAAAATTTATCAATTCCTGTGCCTTAATAATTTCCTTACAAACATATTATTGGAGAAATAACAATGAACAATGATAAGAACCTTTCTTAAAAACCTTCTATGTTCCTGTCAGGCCTTCTGTTACATTATTCATGAGCACTGTGTCATTTGATCTGCCAATAATCCTACGAAGTACTATGCTGTAATTAACTTTGTTTTAATATTTTCTTTGTGATTGTGAACACGAATACTGCAGTGAAAATTCTTTTATATTTTCTTGATTCTAGACATTATTTGCACATTTCTTTTTTTATTCACATGTATTTATGTATTGAGCACCTGCTAAGGTCCAGGCAGTGCTTGGAAGTGCTGCAAGCATAGTAAGTGCTGAGGATATCGTAATGAATAGGACAGAAAAGATGCTTGCCCTATGAAGCTTATATCCAGTGTTGCAGTATAGATGCCAACACATAGACAGACAATATCATAATTCCAGCCATGATTACTATTAAGAAGAAAGTAAACCAAGGTAATAGCTGCAAAATGACAATGGAGTGAATGAGAAACATGGTGATGTGAAATTAAGTCAGAGAGTTGGGCAGGAAGCAAATTATTCAGCAATTTGTAATTTTTACCTTTAAACTTTAAATGTAATTTGTTAAAAACAATTATCCAAACTCAGATTTAAATACATCTACATAACCATTGGGGAGAGCATCCTTGTTTGAGTACTGTCACTCCTGACTAAGGCACAACATAATTTTTTTTGAGACGGAGTCTCACTCTGTCACCCAGGCTGGAGTGCAGGCATGATCTCCACTCACTGCAACCTCCACTTCCCAGGTTAAAGAAATTCTCCTGCCTCAGCCTTCCTGAGTAGCTTAGCAGGGAAGTACAACATTTTTACAACTCAGTGACGTTAGAGATTCATTTAGGGAAAACCGATAATGTGAAATAATTTTTCCTTCTATCCACTAAAAAGGTGGGACTGCCTAAGTGGCTGCTTAAATAACTTTAGTCTTGCAGTAGATTTGAACAGGGTAAAATGTCTCATTATTGTTTATTTGAGCAAAGTATATCAGTGTTAATATCATTATTATAAACATGTCTTTATTCTTATCCCATTTGAAAATGATCTGGTTGTACCTCTTGAACACTTATTACATAAATAGTGGGACTGTACTCTATTTACTATCCTGTATATGTATCATCAAACCTTTTCTTGTGTTGACCTCTCTGTCTTTTGTTTTTGAAGTTCATTTCCTATTGTCTTTTGAGAATATTTTCCACTCCTTATCCCACCCACTTCCTTCACATTTTGTGCATTCTTGGTTTTTTTTTTTTTTTTTTTTTTTTCATTCTTTTGTTGTGGCTTCCTGGTTTGGTTTTCTTCAAATAAAAATCATGGATTTTTGCATTTTGTTAAAAGTGTCAGCTGGGCGTGGTGGCTCATGCCTATAATCCCAACACTTTGGGAGGCTGAGGCAAGCACATCATTTGAGGTCAGGAGTTCAAGACCAGCCTGGCCAACATGGTGAAAGCCCATCTCTACTAAAAATACAAAAAAATTAGCCAGGCGTGGTGGCACACACCTGTAATCCCAGCTAGTTGGGAGGCTGAGGCAGGAGAATTGCTTGAACCCAGGAGGCAGATGTTGTAGTAAGCCAAGATCACGCCACTGAACTCCAGCCTGGGAGACAGAACAAGACTCCATCCCCACCAAAAAAAGTGTCAACTAGTTAGCTGAAATTTTCTTCTGGTTTCTGTGATAAATCATTTTTTCTCTTATTTGCTTATTCTGAAACACTGAAACAAAGTTATATTACATGGTTGATAGCCGATTGATGCCAAGTTCACATCCACATTCTTAGCATATATTAGACATCCGCAGAGTGTGGCTGGGTTCACTTTAAAGAAGAATGTGCTTATATTCTATCTACTTAGTTTTTACATAATCTGATCCCAAGGAAAGCAAAGCATTCTATATGTTTTAAATATATTTATACTTTACAAGCCTCAATATGTATTACCTTCATGATGTTTTCCTGCTACTGCCCAGGGAAAAATATATTTCTATAATGCAATGTGATTTACCCTTCCTTTCATTCACTCATTCTCTAGGAAATATATTCTGCAAATAAATATAGGAAGTGAGATATTTAACATTAGCAGTAGAGGGAGAGAGTGAAAAAGGCACTCCACTGGCCTCAGACTGCAGTAGTCAGAAACATGCAATTGAGGAATGGTTTCTGGATGGTGTAGATTATATTTCTAAATCAGAATGCATAAAACTCGGTAAATCAGTTTGTTTTATTTTCTGCCAATAAGTCATAGTAAACCTCTAATTGATTTCATGGTTAAGTTCCATGAGTCTTGTCATGGCAGCTTAGTAACAGGCTGTCTAATCTAGTTTTAGTACTATAATGGAAATCTTAAAAAGGTATATAGAAACTTCTTATTTCAAGGGCTATTTTTGTAATGGTCTGCCAATAGTTTTAATATAATTGGTGGTGATTTGGTCATTGAATATTATTTTAGTAAAATCTCATTTGTAACTTTTTCTCACAAAGACAAATACTTTATGATTTCATTTTGGAATCTTAAAAAGTTAATCTCATAGAAATGGTAAAAAGTGGTTAGCACAGGCCGGGCGCGGTGGCTCAAACCTATAATCCCAGCACTTTGGGAGGCCGAGGCGGGTGGATCATGAGGTCAAGAGATCGAGACCATCCTGGTCAACAAGGTGAAACCCCGTCTCTACTAAAAAAAAAAAATACAAAAATTAGCTGGGCATGATGGTGCGTGCCTGTAGTCCCAGCTACTCGGGAGGCTGAGGCAGGAGAATTGCTTGAACCCAGGAGGCGGAGGTTGCGGTGAGCCGAGATCGTGCCATTGCACTCCAGTCTGGGC